>NC_068432.1:54879549-54984549 GCF_023373465.1 Oncorhynchus keta
CCATGTCCAACACCAGCCCAATACTATGTCCAATACCAGCCCAATACCATGTCCAATTCCAGCCCAATACTATGTCCAAAACCAGTCCAATACCAGCCCAATACAATGTCCAATTCCAGCCCAATACTATGTCCAAAACCAGTCCAATACAAGCCCAATACAATGTCCAACACCATCCCAATACCAGTCCAATACTAGTCAAACACCAGCCCAATACCATGTCCAATACCAGCCCAATAACAAACAGTCCAATACCATGTCCAATACCAGCCCAATACCAGCCCAATACCAGTCCAATACCAGCCCAATACCAGCCCAATACTATGTCCAATACCAGCCAAATACTATGTCCAATACCAGCCAAATACCATGTCCAATACCATGTCCAAAACCAGCCCAATACCATGTCAATACCATGTCCAATACCAGCCCAATACCAGCCCAAAACCAGCCCAATACCATGTTCAAAACCAGCCCAATACCATGTCCAATACCAGCCCAATACTATGTCCAATACCACCCAATACCATGTCCAATACCAGCCCAATACCAGCCCAATACCAGCCCAATACCAGCCCAATACTATGTCCAAAACCAGCCCAATACCATGTTCAAAATCAGCCCAAAACCATGCCCAACACCAGCCCAATACCATGTTCAAAATCAGCCCAATACCATGTCCAATACCAGCCAAATACCATGTCCAATACCATGTCCAAAACCAGCCCAATACCATGTCAATACCATGTCCAATACCAGCCCAATACCAGCCCAAAACCAGCCCAATACCAGCCCAATACCATGTCCAATTCCAGCCCAAAGCCATGTCTAATACCAGCCCAATACCATGTCCAATACCAGCCCAATTCCAGCCAAATACCAGTCCAATACCACCCCAATACCATGTCCAATACCAGCCCAATACCAGTCCAATACCAGCCCAATACCATGTCCAATACCAGCACAATACCAGCCCAATACCATGTTCAATACCAGCCCAATACCATGTCCAATACCAGCCCAATACCAGCCCAATACTATGGCCAATACCAGCCCAATACTAGCCCAACACCATGTTCAATACCAGCCCAATACTATGTCCAATTCAAGCCCAAAACCATGTCTAATTCCAGCCCAATACCAGCCCAAATTTAGCCCAGCACCATGTTCAATACCAGCCCAATACTATGTCCAATTCAAGCTCAATACCATGTCTAATACCAGCCCAATACCATATCCAATACCAGTCCAATACCAGCCCAATACCAGTCCAATACCATATCAATACGAGCCCAATACCATGTCCAATACCAGCCCAATACCATGTCCAATAAAGCACAATACCATGTCCAATACCAGCCCAATACCATGTCCAATAAAAGCCCAATACCAGCCCAATACCATTCCAATACCATGTCCAACAACATCCCAATACCATGTTCAATACCAGCCCAATACTACCCAATACAATGTCCAATTCCAGCCCAACGCCATGTCCAATACCAGTCCAATATCAGCCCAATACCATATCCAATACCAGCCAAATACTGTCCAATACCAGTCCAATATCAGCCCAATACCATGTCCAATTCCAGCCCAAAGCCATGTCTAATACCAGCCCAATACCATGTCCAATACCAGCCCAATTCCAGCCAAATACCAGTCCAATACCACCCCAATACCATGTCCAATACCAGCCCAATACCAGTCCAATACCAGCCCAATACCATGTCCAATACCAGCCCAATACCATGTTCAATACCAGCCCAATACCATGTCCAATGCCAGCCCAATACCAGTTCATTACCTGTCCAATACCAGCCAAATACCTGTACAATACCAGTCCAACACCAGCCCAATACTATGTCCAATACCAGCCCAATACCATGTCCAATACCAGCCCAATACCAGCCCAATACTATGGCCAATACCATCCCAATACTATGTCCAATTCAAGCCCAAAACCATGTCTAATACCAGCCCAATACCAGCCCAATACTAGCCCAGCACCATGTCCAATACCAGCCCAATACAGCCCAATACCAGTGTCAATACCAGCCCAATATCAGCCCAATACTATGGCCAATACCAGCCCAATACTATGTCCAATTCAAGCCCAAAACCATGTCTAATACCAGCCCAATACCAGCCCAATACTAGCCCAGCACCATGTTCAATACCAGCCCAATACTATGTCAAATTCAAGCCCAATACCATGTCTAATACCAGCCCAATACCATGCCCAATAAACCAGCGCAATACCAGCCCAATACCAGCCCAATACCAGTTCCAATACCATGTCCAACACCATCCCAATACCATGTTCAATACCAGCCCAATACTACCCAATACCATGACCAATACCAGCAAAATACTATGTCCAATACCAGCCCAATACCATGGCCAATACCATGTCCAAAACCAGCCCAATACCAGCCCAATACCATGTTCAAAATCAGCCCAAAACCATGCCCAACACCAGCCCAATACCATGTTCAAAATCAGCCCAATACCATGTCCAAAACCAGCCCAAAACCATGTCAATACCATGTCCAATACCAGCCCAATACCAGCCCAAAACCAGCCCAATACCAGCCCAATACAATGTCCAATTCCAGCCCAAAGCCATGTCCAATACCAGTCCAATATCAGCCCAATACCATGTCCAATTCCAGCCCAAAGCCATGTCTAATACCAGCCCAATACCATGTCCAATACCAGCCCAATTCCAGCCAAATACCAGTCCAATACCACCCCAATACCATGTCCAATACCAGCCCAATACCAGTCCAATACCAGCCCAATACCATGTCCAATACCAGCCCAATACCAGCCCAATACCATGTTCATTACCAGCCCAATACCATGTCCAATACCAGCCCAATACCAGCCCAAAACTAGCCCAGCACCATGTTCAATACCAGCCCAATACTATGTCCAAAACCAAGCTCAATACCATGTCTAATACCAGCCCAATACCATATCCAATACCAGTCCAATACCAGCCCAATACCAGTCCAATACCATATCCAATACGAGCCCAATACCATGTCCAATACCAGCCCAATACCATGTCCAATAAAAGCACAATACCATGTCCAATACCAGCCCAATACCATGTCCAATAAAGCCCAATACCAGCCCAATACCATTCCAATACCATGTCCAACAACATCCCAATACCATGTTCAATACCAGCCCAATACTACCCAATACAATGTCCAATTCCAGCCCAACGCCATGTCCAATACCAGTCCAATATCAGCCCAATACCATATCCAATACCAGCCCAATACCATGTCCAATACCAGTCCAACATCAGCCCAATACCATGTCCAATACCAGTCCAATATCAGCCCAATACCATATCCAATACCAGCCCAATACCATGTCCAATACCAGTCCAACATCAGCCCAATACCATGTCCAATTCCAGCCCAAAGCCATGTCTAACACCAGCCCAATACCATGTCCAATACCAGCCCAATTCCAGCCAAATACCAGTCCAATACCACCCCAATACCATGTCCAATACCAGCCCAATACCAGTCCAATACCAGCCCAATACCATGTCCAATACCAGCACAATACCAGCCCAATACCATGTTCAATACCAGCCCAATACCATGTCTAATACCAGCCCAATACCATATCCAATACCAGTCCAATACCAGCCCAATACCAGTCCAATACCATATCCAATACGAGCCCAATACCATGTCCAATACCAGCCCAATACCATGTCCAATACCAGCCCAATACCAGCCCAATACTATGGCCAATACCATCCCAATACTATGTCCAATTCAAGCCCAAAACCATGTCTAATACCAGCCCAATACCAGCCCAATACTAGCCCAGCACCATGTCCAATACCAGCCCAATAACAGCCCAATACCAGTCAATACCAGCCCAATATCAGCCCAATACTATGGCCAATACCAGCCCAATACTATGTCCAATTCAAGCCCAAAACAATGTCTAATACCAGCCCAATACCAGCCCAATACTAGCCCAGCACCATGTTCAATACCAGCCCAATACTATGTCAAATTCAAGCCCAATACCATGTCTAATACCAGCCCAATACCATGCCCAATAAAAGCGCAATACCAGCCCAATACCAGCCCAATACCGTTCCAATACCATGTCCAACACCATCCCAATACCATGTTCAATACCAGCCCAATACTACCCAATACCATGACCAATACCAGCAAAATACTATGTCCAATACCAGCCCAATACCATGGCCAATACCATGTCCAAAACCAGCCCAATACCATGACAATACCATGTTCAAAACCAGCCCAATACCATGACAATACCATGTCCAATACCAGCCGAATACCAGCCCAAAACCAGCCCAATACCAGCCCAATACAATGTCCAATTCCAGCCCAAAGCCATGTCCAATACCAGTCCAATACCAGCCCAATACCATGTCCAATTCCAGCCCAAAGCCATGTCTAATACCAGCCCAATACCATGTCCAATACCAGCCCAATACCATGTCCAATACCAGCCCAATACCAGTCCAATACCAGCCCAATACCAGCCTAAATCCAGCCCATTACAAGTCCAATACCAGCCCAATACTATTTCCAATACCAGCCCAATATCATGTTCAGAACCAGCCCAATACTATGTCGAACACCAGCCCAATACTATGTCCAATACCAGCCCAATACCATGTCCAATTCCAGCCCAATACTATGTCCAAAACCAGTCCAATACCAGCCCAATACAATGTCCAATACCAGCCCAATACCAGTCCAATACCAGTCAAACACAAGCCCAATACTATGTCCAATACCAGCCCAATACCATGTCCAATACCAGCCCAATACCATGTCCAATACCAGCCCAATATCAGCCCAATACCATGTCCAATTCCAGCCCAAGCCATGTCTAATACCAGCCCAATACCATGTCCAATACCAGCCCAATTCCAGCACAATACCAGTCCAATACCAGCCCAAATCCAGCCCATTACAAGTCCAATACCACCCAATAACATGTCCAATACCATGTCCAATACTAGTCCAATACCAGCCCAATACCAGCCCAAAACCATGCCCAACACCAGCCCAATACCATGTTCAAAACCAGCCCAATATTATGTCCAAAACCAGCCCAATACTATGTCCAATACCAGCCCAATATCATGTTCAAAACCAGCCCAATACTATGTGCAATACCAGTCCAATTCTATGTCCAATACCAGCCCTATACTATGTCCAATACCAGCCCAATACTATGTCCAATACCACCCAATACCATGTCCAATACCATGTCCAACAACAGCCCAATACTATGTCCAATACCAGCCCAATATCATGTCCAATTCCAGCCCAATACTATGTCCAAAACCAGTCCAATACCAGCCCAATACTATGTCGAACACCAGCCCAATACTATGTCCAATACCAGCCCAATACCATGTCCAATTCCAGCCCAATACTATGTCCAAAACCAGTCCAATACCAGCCCAATACTATGTCCAATACCAGCCCAATACCATGTCCAATTCCAGCCCAATACTATGTCCAAAACCAGTCCAATACCAGCCCAATACCATGTCCAATACCAGCCAAATACCTGTACAATACCATGTCCAATACCTGCCCAATAACAGTCCAATACCATGTCCAATACCAGCCCCACACCATTTATAATACCAATCCAATACTATGTCCAAAACCAGCTCAATACCATGTCCAATACCATGTCCAATACCAGAACAATATCATGTTCAATACCAGCCCAATACCATGTCAAATACCAGCCCAGTGCCTTTCCAATACCATGCCCAACACCAGCCCAATACCATGTTCAATACCAGCCCAATACTACCCAATACCATGTCCAATACCAGCCAAATATTATGTCCAATTCCAGCCAAATACCATGTCCAATACCATGTCCAAAACCAGCCCAAAACCATGTCCAATTCCAGCCCAAAGCCATGTCCAATACCAGTCCAATATCAGCCCAATACCATGTCCAATTCCAGCCCAAAGCCATGACTAATACCAGCCCAATACCATCCCAATACCATGTCCAATACCAGCCCAATTCCAGCCAAATACCAGTCCAATACCACCCCAATACCATGTCCAATACCAGCCCAATACCATGTTCAATACCAGCCCAATACCATGTCCAATGCCAGCCCAATACCTGTACAATACCATGTCCAATACCAGCCCAATTCCAGCCCAATACCAGTCCAATACCAGTCCAACACCAGCCCAATACCATGTCCAATACCAGCCCAATACAATGTCTAATACCAGCCCAATACCAGCCCAATACTAGCCCAACACCATGTTCAATACCAGCCCAATACTATGTCCAATTCAAGCCCAAAACCATGTCTAATACCAGCCCAATACCAGCCCAATACTAGCCCAGCACCATGTTCAATACCAGCCCAATACTATGTCCAATTCAAGCCCAATACCATGTCTAGTACCAGCCCAATACCATATCCAATACCAGTCCAATACCAGCCCAATACCAGTCCAATACCATATCCAATACGAGCCCAATACCATATCCAATTCCAGCCATATACCATGTCCAATACCAGCCCAATAGCATGGCCAATACCAGCCCAATACCATGTCCAATAAAAGCCCAATACCAGCCCAAAACCAGCCCAATACCGTTCCAATACCATGTCCAACACCATCCCAAT
The DNA here is from genome assembly GCF_023373465.1 of Oncorhynchus keta. NCBI lineage: Eukaryota > Metazoa > Chordata > Actinopteri > Salmoniformes > Salmonidae > Oncorhynchus > Oncorhynchus keta. Next base: position 54,886,253 of record NC_068432.1, read on the forward strand.
ACCATGTTCAATACCAGCCCAATACTACCCAATACCATGACCAATACCAGCCCAATACTATGTCCAATACCAGCCCAATACCATGGCCAATACCATGTCCACAACCAGCCCAATACCATGACAATACCATGTCCAATACCAGCCGAATACCAGCCCAAAACCAGCACAATACCAGCCCAATACAATGTCCAATTTAATCCCAAAGCCATGTCCAATACCAGCCCAAAGCCATGTCTAATACCAGCCCAATACCATGTCCAATACCAGCCCAATTCCAGCCCAATACCAGTCCAATACCAACCCATATCCAGCCAAATACCAGTCCAATACCACCCCAATACCATGTCCAATACCAGCCCAATACAAGTTCAATACCAGCCCAATACCATGTCCAATACCAGCACAATAACATTTATAATACCAGTCCTATACTATGTCCAAAACCAGCTCAATACCATGTCTAATACCAGCCCAATACCATGTCCAATACCAGCCCAATACTATGTCCAATACCAGCCCAATACTATGTCCAATACCAGCCCAATAACAGTCCAATACCATGTCCAATACCAGGTCCAAAACCAGCCCAATACCATGTCAATACTATGTCCAATACCTGCCCAATACCAGCCCAAAACCAGCCCAATACCAGCCCAATACAAGGTCCAATTCCAGCCCAAAGCCATGTCCAATACCAGTCCAATATCAGCCCAATACCATGTCCAATTCCAGCCCAAGCCATGTCTAATACCAGCCCAATACCATGTCCAATACCAGCCCAATTCCAGCCCAATACCAGTCCAATACCAGCCTAAATCCAGCCCATTACAAGTCCAATACCAGCCCAATACCATGTCCAATACCAGCCCAATTCCAGCCAAATACCAGTCCAATACCACCCCAATACCATGTCCAATACCAGTCCAATACCAGTCCAATACCAGCCCAATACTAGCCCAATACTAGCCCAGCACCATGTCCAATACCAGCCCAATACCAGCCCAATACCAGCCCAATACTATGGCCAATACCAGCCCAATACAATGTCTAATACCAGCCCAATACCAGCCCAATACTAGCCCAACACCATGTTCAATACCAGCCCAATACTATGTCCAATTCAAGACCAAAACCATGTCTAATACCAGCCCAATACCAGCCCAATACTAGCCCAGCACCATGTTCAATACCAGCCCAATACTATGTCCAATTCAAGCCCAATACCATGTCTAGTACCAGCCCAATACCATATCCAATACCAGTCCAATACCAGCCCAATACCAGTCCAATACCATATCCAATACGAGCCCAATACCATATCCAATACCAGCCATATACCATGTCCAATACCAGCCCAATAGCATGGCCAATACCAGCCCAATACCATGTCCAATAAAAGCCCAATACCAGCCCAAAACCAGCCCAATACCGTTCCAATACCATGTCCAACACCATCCCAATACCATGTTCAATACCAGCCCAATACTACCCAATACCATGACCAATACCAGCCCAATACTATGTCCAATACCAGCCCAATACCATGGCCAATACCATGTCCACAACCAGCCCAATACCATGACAATACCATGTCCAATACCAGCAGAATACCAGCACAAAACCAGCACAATACCAGCCCAATACAATGTCCAATTTAATCCCAAAGCCATGTCCAATACCAGCCCAATTCCAGCCCAATACCAGTCCAATACCAACCCAAATCCAGCCAAATACCAGTCCAATACCACCCCAATACCATGTCCAATACCAGCCCAATACAAGTTCAATACCAGCCCAATACCATGTCCAATACCAGCACAATAACATTTATAATACCAGTCCTATACTATGTCCAAAACCAGCTCAATACCATGTCTAATACCAGCCCAATACCATGTCCAATACCAGCCCAATATCATGTCCAATACCAGCCCAATACCATGTCCAATACCAGCCCAATACCATATCCAATACCATGTCCAAAACCAGCCCAATACCATGTCAATACCATGTCCAATAGCAGCCCAATACCAGCCCAAAACCAGCCCAATACCAGCCCAATACAAGGTCCAATTCCAGCCAAAAGCCATGTCCAATACCAGTCCAATATCAGCCCAATACCATGTCCAATTCCAGCCCAAAGCCATGTCTAATACCAGCCCAATACCATGTCCAATACCAGCCCAATTCCAGCCCAATACCAGTCCAATACCAGCCTAAATCCAGCCCATTACAAGTCCAATACCAGCCCAATACCATGTCCAATACCAGCCCAATTCCAGCCAAATACCAGTCCAATACCACCCCAATACCATGTCCAATACCAGTCCAATACCAGTCCAATACCAGCCCAATACTAGCCCAGCACCATGTTCAATACCAGCCCAATACTATGTCCAATTCAAGCCCAATACCATGTCTAATACCAGCCCAATACCATGTCCAATAAAAGCACAATACCAGCCCAATACCAGCCCAATACCGTTCCAATACCATGTCCAACACCATCCCAATACCATGTTCAATACCAGCCCAATACTACCCAATACCATGACCAATACCAGCCCAATACTATGTCCAATACCAGCCCAATACCATGGCCAATATCATGTCCACAACCAGCCCAATACCATGACAATACCATGTCCAATACCAGCCGAATACCAGCCCAAAACCAGCACAATACCAGCCCATTACAAGTCCAATACCAGCCCAATACCATGTCCAATACCAGCCCAATTCCAGCCAAATACCAGTCCAATACCACTCCAATACCATGTCCAATACCAGTCCAATACCAGTCCAATACCAGCCCAATACCATGTCCAATACCAGCCCAATACCAGTCCAATACCAGCCCAATACCATGTCCAATACCAGCACAATACCAGCCCAATTCTATGTCCAATACCAGCCCAAAACCATGTCCAATACCAGCCCAATACCATGTCCAATACCAGCCCAGTGCCTTTCCAATACCATGCCCAACACCAGCCCAATATCATGTTCAATACCAGCCCAATACCATGTCCAATACCAGCCCAGTGCCTTTCCAATACCATGCCCAACACCAGCCCAATACCATGTTCAATACCAGCCCAATTACTACCCAATACCATGTCCAATACCAGCCAAATACTATGTCCAATACCAGCCAAATACCATGTCCAATACCATGTCCAAAACCAGTCCAACACCAGCCCAATACTATGTCCAATACCAGCCAATACCATGTCCAATACCAGCCCAATACCAGCCCAATACTATGGCCAATACCAGCCCAATACTATGTCTAATACCAGCCAAATACCAGCCCAATAATAGCCCAACACCATGTTCAATACCAGCCCAATACTATGTCCAATTCAAGCCCAAAACCATGTCTAATACCAGCCCAATACCATGCCCAATACTAGCCCAACACCATGTTCAATACCAGCCCAATACTATGTCCAATTCAAGCCCAATACCATGTCTAATAGCAGCCCAATACCATGTCCAATAAAAGCCCAATACTATGGCCAATACCAGCCCAATACTATGTCTAATACCAGCCCAATACCAGCCCAATAATAGCCCAACACCATATCCAATACCAGTCCAATACCAGCCCAATACGAGCCCAATACCATATCCAATACCAGCCCAATACCATGTCCAATACCAGCCCAATACCATGTCCAATACCAGCCCAATACCATGTCCAATAAAAGCCCAATACCAGCCCAATACCAGCCCAATACCGTTCCAATACCATGTGCAACACCATCCCAATACCATGACCAATACCAGCCCAATACTATGTCCAATACCAGCCCAATACCATGGCCAATACCATGTCCAAAACCAGCCCAATACCATGACAATACCATGTCCAATACCAGCCGAATACCAGCCCAAAACCAGCCCAATACCAGCCCAATACAATGTCCAATTCCATCCCAAAGCCATGTCCAATACCAGTCCAATACCAGCCCAATACTATGTCCAATACCAGCCCAAAACCATGTCCAATACCAGCCAAATACCTGTACAATACCATGTCCAATACCAGCCCAATAACAGTCCAATACCATGTCCAATACCAGCCCAATACCAGCCCAATACCAGCCCAATACCAGTCCAATACCAGCCCCACACCATTTATAATACCAATCCAATACTATGTCCAAAACCAGCTCAATACCATGTCTAATACCAGCCCAATACCATGTCCAATACCAGCCCAATACCATGTCCAATACCAGCCCAATATCATGTTCAATTCCAGCCCAATACCATGTCCAATACCAGCCCAGTGCCTTTTCCAATACCATGCCCAACACCAGCCCAATACCATGTTCAATACCAGCCCAATACTACCCAATACCATGTCCAATACCAGCCAAATACTATGTCCAATACCAGCCAAATACCATGTCCAATACCATGTCCAAAACCAGTCCAACACCAGCCCAATACTATGTCCAATACCAGCCCAATACCAGCCCAATACTATGGCCAATACCAGCCCAATACTATGTCTAATACCAGCCCAATACTATGTCTAATACCAGCCCAATACCAGCCCAATACTAGCCCAACACCATGTTCAATACCAGCCCAATACTATGTCCAATTCAAGCCCAAAACCATGTCTAATACCAGTCCAATATCAGCCCAATACCATGTCCAATTCCAGCCCAATTCCAGCCCAATACCAGTCCAATACCAACCCAATTCCAGCCAAATACCAGTCCAATACCACCCCAATACCATGTCGAATACCAGCTCAATACCAGTTGAATACCAGCCCAATACCATGTCCAATACCAGCACAATACCAGCCCAATACCATGTTCAATACCAGCACAATACCATGTCCAATGCCAGCCCAATACCAGTCCAATACCATGTTCAATACCAGCCCTATACCATGTCCAATGCCAGCCCAATACCAGTCCAATACCAGTACAATACCAGCCAAATACCTGTACAATACCCTTTCCAATACCAGCCCAATAACAGCCCAATACTAGCCCAACACCATGTTCAATACCAGCCCAATACCATGTCCAATACCAGTCCAATACCAGCCCAACACCAATTATAATACCAGTCCAATACTATGTCCAAAACCAGCTCAATATCATGTCCAATACCAGCCCAATTCCAGCCAAATACCAGTCCAATACCACCCCAATACCAGCACAATACCATGTTCAATACCAGCCCAATACCATGTCCAATGCCAGCCCAATACCAGTCCAATACCAGTCCAATACCATCCCAATACCATGTCCAATACCAGCCCAATACTATGTCCAATACCAGCCCAATACCATGTTCAATAATATCCCAATACTATGTCCAAAACCAGTCCAATACCAGCCCAATACCAGCCCAATACCATGTCCAATACCAGCTCAACACCATGTCCAAAACCAGCCCAATACCATGTCCAATAACATGTTCAATACCAGCCCAATACCACCCAATACCATGTCCAATACCAGCCCAATACTATGTCCAATACCAGCCCAAAACCATATTCAATACCAGCCCAATACTATGTCCAATACCAGCCCAATACCATATCCAATACCAGTCCAATACCAGCCCAAAGCCATGTCCAATACCAGCCAAATACTATGTCCAATACAAAACCAATACCATGTCCAAAACCAGCCCAATACCGTGTCCAATACCAGCCCAAAACTATGTCCAATACCAGCCCAATAGCATGTCCAATACGCTGGCCAAAACCAGCCCAATACCATGTCTAATATCATGTCCAATATCACCAATATCATGTCCAATACCATGTCTAATACCAGCCCAATACCATGTCCAATATCACCAATATCATGTCCAATATCATGTCCAATACCAGCACAATACCATGTCTAATATCATGTCCAATACCATGTCTAATACCAGCCCAATACCATGTCCAATATCACCAATATCATGTCCAATATCATGTCCAATACCAGCCCAATACCATGTCCAATATCACCAATATCATGTCCAATACCATGTCCAATACCATGTCCAATATCATGTCCAATAGCATGTCTAATACCAGCCCAATACCATGTCCAATATCACCAATATCATGTCCAATATCATGTCCAATACCAGCCCAATACCATGTCCAATATCACCAATATCATGTCCAATACCATGTCCAATACCATGTCCAATACCATGTTTAATACCAGCCCAATACCATGTCCAATATCACCAATATCATGTCCAATATCATGTCCAATACCAGCACAATATCATGTCTAATACCAGCCCAATACCATGTCCAATATCACCAATATCATGTCCAATATCATGTCCAATACCAGCCCAATACCATGTCCAATACCATGTCTAATACCAGCCCAATACGATGTCCAATATCACCAATATCATGTCCAATATCATGTCCAATACCAGCCCAATACCATGTCCAATACCATGTCTAATACCAGCCCAATACCATGTCCAATATCACCAATATCATGTCCAATATCATGTCCAATACCATGTCCAATACCATGTCCAATACCATGTCTAATACCATGTCCAATACCATGTCCAATACCATGTCTAATACCATGTCCAATACCATGTCTAATACCATGTCCAATACCATGTCCAATACCATGTCCAATACCAATACCATGTCCAATACCATGTCCAATACCATGTCCAATACCATGTCCAATACCATGTCTAATACCATGTCCAATACCATGTCCAATACCATGTCCAATACCATGTCCAATACCATGTCCAATATCACCAATACCATGTCTAATACCATGTCCAATACCATGTCCAATACCATGTCCAATACCATGTCCAATACCATGTCCAATATCACCAATACCATGTCTAATACCATGTCCAATACCATGTCCAATACCATGTCCAATACCATGTCCAATACCATGTCTAATACCATGTCCAATACCATGTCTAATACCATGTCCAATACCATGTCCAATACCATGTCTAATACCATGTCCAATACCATGTCCAATACCATGTCCAATACCATGTCTAATACCATGTCTAATACCATGTCCAATACCATGTCCAATACCATGTCCAATACCATGTTCAATACCATGTCTAATACCATGTCCAATACCATGTCCAATACCATGTCCAATACCATGTCCAATACCATGTCCAATACCATGTCTAATACCATGTCCAATACCATGTCCAATACCATGTCTAATACCATGTCCAATACCATGTCCAATACCATGTCCAATACCATGTCTAATACCATGTCTAATACCATGTCCAATACCATGTCTAATACCATGTCCAATACCATGTCCAATACCATGTCCAATACCATGTCTAATACCATGTCTAATACCATGTCCAATACCATGTCTAATACCATGTCCAATACCATGTCCAATACCATGTCCAATACCATGTCCAATACCATGTCCAATACCATGTCTAATACCATGTCCAATACCATGTCCAATACCATGTCCAATACCATGTCTAATACCATGTCCAATACCATGTCTAATACCATGTCCAATACCATGTCCAATACCATGTCTAATACCATGTCCAATACCATGTCCAATACCATGTCCAATACCATGTCTAATACCATGTCTAATACCATGTCCAATACCATGTCCAATACCATGTCCAATACCATGTCCAATACCATGTCTAATACCATGTCCAATACCATGTCCAATACCATGTCCAATACCATGTCCAATACCATGTCCAATACCATGTCTAATACCATGTCCAATACCATGTCTAATACCATGTCCAATACCATGTCCAATACCATGTCCAATACCATGTCTAATACCATGTCTAATACCATGTCCAATACCATGTCTAATACCATGTCCAATACCATGTCCAATACCATGTCCAATACCATGTCTAATACCATGTCTAATACCATGTCTAATACCATGTCTAATACCATGTCCAATACCATGTCCAATACCATGTCCAATATCATGTCCAATACCATGTCCAATACCATGTCTAATACCATGTCCAATACCATGTCCAATACCATGTCTAATACCATGTCTAATACCATGTCCAATATCATGTCCAATACCATGTCCAATACCATGTCCAATACCATGTCCAATACCATGTCCAATACCATGTCTAATACCATGTCCAATACCATGTCCAATACCATGTCTAATACCATGTCCAATACCATGTCCAATACCATGTCCAATACCATGTCTAATACCAGCCCAATATCATGTCCAATATCACCAATATCATGTCCAATATCATGTCCAATACCAGCACAATATCATGTCTAATACCAGCCCAATACCATGTCCAATATCACCAATACCATGTCCAATACCATGTCCAATATCATGTCCAATACCATGTCCAATACCATGTCCAATACCATGTCCAATACCATGTCTAATACCATGTCTAATACCATGTCTAATACCATGTCCAAGGTGTTGAGATAATGATGTTGTACTGTTCGTGGAGTTGAGTTAACGATGTTGTACTGTTCGTGGAGTTGAGTTAACGATGTTGTACTGTTCGTGGAGTTGAGTTAACGATGTTGTACTGTTCGTGGAGTTGAGTTAACGATGTTGTACTGTACGTGGAGTTGAGTTAATGATGTTGTATTGTTCGTGGAGTTGAGTTAACGATGTTGTACTGTTCGTGGAGTTGAGTTAACGATGTTGTACTGAACGTGGAGTTGAGTTAACGATGTTGTACTGTTCATGGCCAAACCCAGCCAAGAGATTCGACCAGTATGTATTTATTCTGTTGTGTACTCTTCTTAGTCTCTTGCCAAGCCCTAACTCTCTTGTCGTGATGTGTGTTTTCTCCTATATATATATAAATATTATTATTATTTTATTACAGACCTCGTCCCCGCTGGAGGCCTGTTGCCTTCTGGGAGGCCGTCAAATCAAATCAAATCAAATGTTATTTGTCACATACACATGGTTAGCAGATGTTAATGCGAGTGTAGCGAAATGCTTGTGCTTCTAGTTCCGACAATGCAGTAATAACCAACGAGTAATCTAACTAACAATTCCACAACTACTACCTTATACACACACGTGTAAAGAGATAAAGAATATGTACATAAGGATATATGAATGAGTGATGGTACAGAACGGCATAGGCAAGATGCAGTAGATGGTATTGAGTGCAGTATATACATATGAGATGAGTATGTAAACAAAGTGGCATAGTTTAAAGTGGCTAGTGATACATGTATTACATAAAGATGCAGTAGATTATATAGAGTACAGTATATACGTATACATATGAGATAAATAATGTAGGGTATATAAACATTATATTAAGTAGCATTGTAAATAAGAATTTGTTCTTATCTGACTTGTCTAGTTAAAAATAGTGGTTACATTAAAACTAAGAGCTACGGTTCTTATTAAGAACTATATTCTGTTGGAGGGTATTATAAATGTATTGCCTTGCTGATAGGGGGATTCGGTCCAGATCGAGGCCATAATTATGTTGTAGTTGTCTTAGCCAAACAAAATGTCTATATGGTAAATCCATTTGAATTCAATCCCTTTTTGACAGCACCCAATTTGATTTATTAAGCGAAACCTTTCATATATATTTGCCCATTGTAGAAATGCTCAGAAAATGGCTTTGGACCTGAATGCCAAACCATTGAAAAGATGAAGGCGCTCAAAGTTGACCCATTTTACATAACCCACCATACCTTGAGGCATCAACATATTCAACACTGGAAAAGATGAACGATTGAGATTGATATCATTTAAAAACTTACAAACAAGGTTATCAAACTATTTTATAATGCATTTTTTTATTTAAAAATTATGACATTTTTCAAATCTTTAACGTCAATTATCTACAAACGTGTAAATGTACTAAAATGGAAATCAAACTGACATACATTTTTTCAAATGGTGCCACAAAGATTGTTAGAGGTCCACACATCAGAGAATGTTGACTTGAATGAGAAGGTCCGGCAGGTAGGAGTGTCAGTCCAGTAATCAGGTAGCCTAGTGGTTAGGGCATTGGGCCTGTAACTGAAAGCTTGCCAGATCGATTCCCCTAGCTGACAAGGTCTGTCATTCTGCCCCTGAACAAGGTAGTTAACTCACTGTTTCCTGGGTGCTGATGAAATTGATGTGGATTAAGGCAGCCCCCCCACACCTCTCTGATTCAGAAGGGTTGGGTTAAATGAGGAAGACAGTTGAATGCATTCAGTTGTACGACTGACGAGGGATCCCAGTTTCCCTTTCCTTTCCAGAAGAAACCTATAGAAATACATACAAGATCATTTAAGTTGACATTCAACAATGGGTGGACCGGAGGTCACCTTTGTGGTAGTAATTATAAGTGAACATTTCAATTCAATTCAAATGTCAATGGTGTACCAGCTAAATTACAGGGGTCAGGGGTCAGAACGGAAATGTCCCTTCTATGAATTGTGTTTCTATGATATAAATTACATCCACCTTTTATTCAAGAGCTTAAATTTTAATTTTCAGGTTTTCTTAACTGTTGTTTTGTTTATGAATCAAAACAGGTGCTGTCAAAAAAGAGTGATTGAATTATTTTACGTTCCCCTTTTAGTTGTTAGAAACAATTCCCTGTTGGAGGATGTAATCATGGTGTTGCCTTGCCGATAAAGGAATTCAGTCCTGATGTAATCATGGTGTTGCCTTGCCGATAAAGGAATTCAGTCCTGATGTAATCATGGTATTGCCTTGCCGATAAAGGAATTCAGTCCTGATGTAATCATGGTGTTGCCTTGCCGATAAAGGAATTCAGTCCTGATGTAATCATGGTGTTGCCTTGCCGATAAAGGAATTCAGTCCTGATGTAATCATGGTGTTGCCTTGCTGATAAAGGAATTCAGTCCTGATGTAATCATGGTGTTGCCTTGCTGATAAAGGAATTCAGTCCTGATGTAATCATGGTGTTGCCTTGCCGATAAAGGAATTCAGTCCTGATGTAATCATGGTGTTGCCTTGCCGATAAAGGAATTCAGTCCTGATGTAATCATGGTGTTGCCTTGCCGATAAAGAAATTCAGTCCTGGTGTAATCATGGTGTTGCCTTGCCGATAAAGGAATTCAGTCCTGATGTAATCATGGTGTTGCCTTGCCGATAAAGGAATTCAGTCCTGATGTAATCATGGTGTTGCATAAAGGAATTCGTGTTGCCCTTGCCGATAAAGGAATTCAGTCCTGATGTAATCATGGTGTTGCCTTGCCGATAAAGGAATTCAGTCCTGATGTCATCAACGTGTTGCCTTGCCGATAAAGGAATTCAGTCCTGATGTAATCATGGTGTTGCCTTGCCGATAAAGGAATTCAGTCCTGATGTCATCACTACAGTGTGCCTGGCACCACAACAACCACAAGTGTCACACAAACAAGGTCCAGAAAAAAATGATTTTCCAACAACCCCAAATAGTAGGTGCTGACAGTTCTTTTTTTTCTCCCAAGGAGTGGATAAACCAGACTGATAATCATTGTTTTCCTCCACCTGAGGTGTTTTATGTATTATTGTTGGCTACAATAGGTTATAATCAAGGTGTAGGAGACGTGTTGTGAGGGATGACAGTTACTTACAAGGTCAGAATTGACTGTCTCCTCTCCTTCCCAGACCGTCTAGACAAAAACCAGATCTCATCCCAGTGATTTTTATTTGTGTATGAAGGGGGAGGTCCACTTAGAGTGAACATTGGTCTAGTCCAGAGCTCTCCAACCCTGTTCATCTATCTAGTCCAGGGCTCTCCGACCCTGTTCCTGGAGAGATACCCTCATGTAGGTTTACATCTATCTAGTCCAGGGATCTCCAACCCTGTTCCTGGAGAGATACCCTCCTGTAGGTTTACATCTATCTAGTCCAGGGCTCTCCAACCCTGTTCCTGGAGAGATACCCTCCTGTAGGTTTACATCTATCTAGTCCAGGGCTCTCCAACCCTGTTCCTGGAGAGATATCATCCTGTAGGTTTACATCTATCTAGTCCAGAGCTCTCCAAGCCTGTTCCTGGAGAGATACCCTCCTGTAGGTTTACATCTATCTAGTCCAGAGCTCTCCAACCCTGTTCCTGGAGAGATACCCTCCTGTAGGTTTACATCTATCTAGTCCAGGGCTCTCCAACCCTGTTCCTGGAGAGATACCATCCTGTAGGTTTACATCTATCTAGTCCATTAGCTCTCCAACCCTGTTCCTGGAGAGATGCCATCCTGTAGGTGTACATCTATCTAGTCCAGAGCTCTCCAACCCTGTTCCTGGAGAGATACCCTCCTGTAGGTTTACATCTATCTAGTCCAGGGCTCTCCAACCCTGTTCCTGGAGAGATACCCTCCTGTAGGTTTACATCTATCTAGTCCAGAGCTCTCCAACCCTGTTCCTGGAGAGATACCCTCCTGTAGGTTTACATCTATCTAGTCCAGAGCTCTCCAACCCTGTTCCTGGAGAGATACCCTCCTGTAGGTTTACATCTATCTAGTCCAGAGCTCTCCAACCCTGTTCATCTATCTAGTCCAGGGCTCTCCAACCCTGTTCCTGGAGAGATAGCCTCATGTAGGTTTACATCTATCTAGTCCAGAGCTCTCCAACCCTGTTCCTGGAGAGATACCCTCCTGTAGGTTTACATCTATCTAGTCCAGAGCTCTCCAACCCTGTTCCTGGAGAGATACCCTCCTGTAGGTTTACATCTATCTAGTCCAGGGCTCTCCAACCCTGTTCCTGGAGAGATACCATCCTGTAGGTTTACATCTATCTAGTCCAGGGCTCTCCAACCCTGTTCCTGGAGAGATACCATCCTGTAGGTTTACATCTATCTAGTCCATTAGCTCTCCAACCCTGTTCCTGGAGAGATGCCATCCTGTAGGTTTACATCTATCTAGTCCAGAGCTCTCCAACCCTGTTCCTGGAGAGATACCCTCCTGTAGGTTTACATCTATCTAGTCCAGGGCTCTCCAACCCTGTTCCTGGAGAGATACCATCCTGTAGGTTTACATCTATCTAGTCCATTAGCTCTCCAACCCTGTTCCTGGAGAGATGCCATCCTGTAGGTTTACATCTATGTAGTCCAGAGCTCTCCAACCCTGTTCCTGGAGAGATATCATCCTGTAGGTTTACATCTATCTAGTCCAGGGCTCTCCAACCCTGTTCCTGGAGAGATACCATCCTGTAGGTTTACATCTATCTAGTCCAGGGCTCTCCAACCCTGTTCCTGGAGAGATACCATCCTGTAGGTTTACATCTATCTAGTCCATTAGCTCTCCAACCCTGTTCCTGGAGAGATACCCTCCTGTAGGTTTACATCTATCTAGTCCAGGGCTCTCCAACCCTGTTCCTGGAGAGATACCCTCCTGTAGGTTTACATTTATCTAGTCCAGAGCTCTCCAACCCTGTTCCTGGAGAGATACCCTCCTGTAGGTTTACATCTATCTAGTCCAGGGCTCTCCAACCCTGTTCCTGGAGAGATACCATCCTGTAGGTTTACATCTATCTAGTCCAAGGCTCTCCAACCCTGTTCCTGGAGAGATACCCTCCTGTAGGTTTACATCTATCTAGTCCAGGGCTCTCCAACCCTGTTCATCAATCTAGTCCAGGGCTCTCCGACCCTGTTCATCAATCTAGTCCAGGGCTCTCCAACCCTGTTCCTGAAGACCTAACCTCCTGTAAGTTTTCGCTCCAACCCCAGTTGTAACCAACCTGATTCAGCTTTTTAAACAGTCAATTATTACAATCAGGTGCGTTAGATTAGGGTTGGAGTGAAAACCTACAGGAGGGTATCTCTCCAGGAACAGGGTTGGAGTGAAAACCTACAGGAGGGTATCTCTCCAGGAACAGGGTTGGAGTGAAAACCTACAGGAGGGTATCTCTCCAGGAACAGGGTTGGAGTGAAAACCTACAGGAGGGTATCTCTCCAGGAACAGGGTTGGAGTTAAAACCTACAGGAGGGTATCTCTCCAGGAACAGGGTTGGAGAGCTCTGGATGGAAACTTACAGGCGGTTAGGTCTCTAGTAAAAAGGTTGGAGAGCCCTTCTTTAATCTAATTCACTAGATTCCCTCAGAAATAAACAGCATGATACCATAACACAAGTTCGACCATTTGTGTTTATTTTATAGCCTACAAAGTTGCCACAAATGTACAATTTAACCAGTCGTGTACATGCGACAGAGTGAAACTGGCTCTACACTCACTGCATGATAGGTGTTCGATTCCTGTATTCAGCTCCATTATGCATCATCGGTGTCAACTGTGACTGTGTGTATGTAGCAGCAGTAGAGTGGGAAGGGCAACATGGTATATCACACAAAAATGAGCATGGAGAATATGCCATTAACGATCACACTGCCACATAATGAGCAGTGTGTAAATGCCATTGACGATCACACTGCCACATAATGAGCTGTGTGTAAATGCCATTAACGATCACACTGCCACATAATGAGCAGTGTGTAAATGCCATTAACGATCACACTGCCACATAATGAGCTGTGTGTAAATGCCATTAACGATCACACTGCCACATAATGAGCAGTGTGTAAATGCCATTAACGATCACACTGCCACATAATGAGCAGTGTGTAAATGCCATTGACGATCACACTGCCACATAATGAGCAGTGTGTAAATAGCATTAACGATCACACTGCCACATAATGAGCTGTGTGTAAATGCCATTAACGATCACACTGCCACACAATGAGCAGTGTGTAAATGCCATTGACGATCACACTGCCACATAATGAGCTGTGTGTAAATAGCATTAACGATCACACTGCCACATAATGAGCTGTGTGTCAATGCCATTAACGATCACACTGCCACATAATGAGCAGTGTGTAAATGCCATTAATCACACTGCCACATAATGAGCTGTGTGTAAATAGCACACACTGCCACATAATGAGCTGTGTGTAAATACTACTGTATGAGAACCTATCACACTGCCACATAATGAGCAGTGTGTAAATGCCATTGAAGGATCACTTCACTGCCACATAATGAGCAGTGTGTTTTCTAAATGAAACTAAAAGTCGATCACACTGCCACATAATGAGCAGTGTGTAAATGCCATTGCCTGGAAGGATCACACTGCCACATAATGAGCTGTGTGTAAATGCCCTTAACGATCACACTGCCACATAATGAGCAGTGTGTAAATGCATTAACGATCAAAGAGGCACTGCCACATAATGAGCAGTGTGTAAATGCCATTTTAACGATCACACTGCCACATAATGAGCAGTGTGTAAATGGAACAAGTGTACCCTATCACACTGCCACATAATGAGCTGTGTGTAAATGCCATTAACGATCACACTGCCAGAACCCTATTCCCTAATGAGCAGTGTGTAAACCCTATTCCCTATATGACGATCACACTGCCACATAATGAGGTGCACTACTTTAGTGTGTAAATGCATCCCTCATTAAACGATCACACTGCCACATAATGAGCAGTGTGTAAATGTCTATTAACTGTCACACTGCCACATAATGAGCAGTGTGTAAATGCTGCTGATTGACGCCTCACACTGCCACATAATGAGCAGTGTGTAAATGCCTTAACTGATCACACTGCCACATAATGAGCAGTGTGTAAATGCCTCATCTAACGATCACTGCCACATAATGAGCCTCAGTGTAGTAACTGCCTTGCTGCTGATCACACTGCCACATAATGAGCTGTGTGTAAATAGCATTAACGATCACACTGCCACATAATGAGCTGTGTGTCAATGCCATCGACTACTGTAGGTTGAGAACCTACTTCTATCTAGCTGACCGGTATACTTTATAATGACAGTGTGTACTGAAATAATGGGGCCACGTGAAGGATCACTTCACTATTTTTCACATGCAAATAGCACACAACAACGTTTTTTTCTACATGATAGAAACTAAAAGTCTCTCTCACTCAAATGATTCCTCCTTTTTATTTTTTATTTTTTTGTTCTATTTCCTGGAGTGTATCTGCCTGGAAGGAAGTCTCATCCTGGAAATGTTGTAGCGAATCAGCTTGAGGAGTGTTTAAAAACCCTTGGCTCGTCAGAGAGCCCAAATGTACAGCAGATACGTCTGCAGGGCAGAGGCATTAAACAGGCAGGAAAGAGGCATGACATAGGAAATGCTCCATAGCGTTTGTCCAGATTTGTAAAGCTCAGTCGGTTTAACCTCACGCAGTCAATATATAAGCTGTGGAATAGAAGTCAAGGGAGGCTTGATAAACCACTGGAACAAGTGTACCCTATCTAGACTTGGTATGAAATGTTACCCTATTCCCTATATAGTGCACTACTTCAGACCAGAACCCTATTCCCTATATAGTGCACTACTTCAGACCAGAACCCTATTCCCTATATAGTGCACTACTTCAGACCAGAACCCTATTCCCTATATAGTACACTACTTCAGACCAGAACCCTATTCCCTATATAGTGCACTACTTTAGACCAGGGTTCATGAAAGATGCCATTACTTTGAGTTGATACTGTAACCAAAGCCTCTGTTGAGGTTTTTATAGACATCCCTCAGTCTAGTAACTGCCTTGCTGCTGACTCTAACAGCCTCAGTCTAGTAACTGCCTTGCTGCTGACTCTAACAGCCTCAGTCTAGTAACTGTCTTGCTGCTGACTCTAACAGCCTCAGTCTAGTAACTGTCTTGCTGCTGACTCTAACAGCCTCAGTCTAGTAACTGCCTTGCTGCTGACTCTAACAGCCTCAGTCTAGTAACTGCCTTGCTGCTGACTCTAACAGCCTCAGTCTAGTAACTGCCTTGCTGCTGACTCTAACAGCCTCAGTCTAGTAACTGCCTTGCTGCTGACTCTAACAGCCTCAGTCTAGTAACTGCCTTGCTGCTGACTCTAACAGCCTCAGTCTAGTAACTGCCTTGCTGCTGACTCTAACAGCCTCAGTCTAGTAACTGCCTTATTACTGTAATGGCAGAAATAGCACAGCAGAAATTTCTGTAAGCTGCTGACTCTAACAGCCTCAGTCTAGTAACTGCCTTGCTGCTGACTCTAACAGCCTCAGTCTAGTAACTGCCTTGCTGCTGACTCTAACAGCCTTAGTCTAGTAACTGCCTTGCTGCTGACTCTAATAGCAACTATAGGTGGATGGTATTCAGCCACTCCCGGGGTGTGATCCACTTGACAAAAGGAATACGGTTCGCCACAGATATTTGATAGAATGGCCTGTGGCCATGTAGATGAGGAGCTTCCTGGGTAGGACTGATCCAGGGCGAGAATCCCAAATGGCACCCTTTTCCCTGTGCCCTCCGGTCCAAAGTAGTGCGAAATGTAGGGAATTAGGGTGCCTTTTGGGACGCATTCCAGAAAAGTACGCCCACTCTCTCTCGCTCAGAACCGCATTTACAGGCTGTGAAGACTTGACTGAGGAGGAATTAATGCTTTTGTGATTTGGTTGGTTTGTTGCGCAATAAGAAGAAGCATTTCTCAAACAGAGTTTTGTAGTTTCTTGTTTTGTGTCACTCCAACATGATGTTCTGTAATTATACCAACAGTAGATATTGATTGTGTATCACAGGACAGGAGAGATTGTTTTGTTTAATTCAGAAGAACGTAGGATAAAAAATATTTTTTTTAAAACAACAACAACAACAACAACAACAACAACAACAACAACAACGTTAACCACAGTATTTACAGCATCAGACTTATTCCAGAGGCTACCTGAGCATGTAACGCTCATATTTAACTATGTCTCCTCTAGTTCTTCTTCTAGCTTCTTGATCAGCTAAAGCACAAATTATTGTCTGGAATGTAAACGGAAATGGTAGTCAATTCCAGACATTATTACGAGCCGTCCTCCCCTCAGCAGCCTCCAGTGGAAGAATCTGTACCACGCACTACTACACCAATATACAATATATATAGTATCTATAAGTATCTATAATAAACAGTATCTATAAGTATAGTATCTAACAGTATCTATAAGTATAGTATCTATAAGTATCTATAATAAACAGTATCTAAAAGTATCTATAATAAACAGTATCTATAAGTATAGTATCTAACAGTATCTATAATAAACAGTATCTACTACACCAGTATACAAAGTGTATATAATAAACAATATCTACTACACCAATATACAAAGTGTATATAATAAACAATATGTACTACACCAATATACAAAGTGTATATAATAAACAGTATCTACTACACCAATATACAAAGTGCATATAATAAACAATATCTACTACACCAATATACAATGTGTATATAATAAACAATATCTACTACACCAATATACAATGTGTATATAATAAACAATATCTACTACACCAGTATACAATGTGTATATAATAAACAATATCTACTACACCAATATACAAAGTGCATATAATAAACAATATCTACTACACCAATATACAAAGTGCATATAATAAACAATATCTACTACACCAATATACAATGTGTATATAATAAACAATATCTACTACACCAATATACAAAGTGTATATAATAAACAATCTCTACTACACCAATATACAAAGTGTATATAATAAACAATATCGTTGTTATGTAACGACTGTGTTTCCAAGTACCATGTAAAATGCCATTTTTTTTTTTTTAACGTATAATTTTTTTCTCTCTCAAAAAAAAATAAATACACACTACTCCTCCAAGACATCATTATGGTCCCAGTCTCTCTGACAGTAATGAGCTGTTTGAAGGTGTTGGTAATTCCTGGTTGTGTCCTCAGCGGCACCCTGTTCCCTATATAGTGCTCTACTTATGATCAGGACCCCATAGGGGGCCCATTGGGGGCTCTGGTCAAAAGAAGTGCACTACATAGGGAATAGGGTGCCGTTGGGGACGTAGACGTTATCTGTGGTAATTCCTATCTGGTGTAGGTGGGTATTACTGTAATGGCATGTCAATGCAGAGACATGGAAATGAATGTGTGAAAACACAGCAGAAATAGCTTCTGTAAGCAGTTAAGCTTCTCTGTTCTTCAAGGTAATTTGAAATTGCACGGATTTGGGTCGTTAAAGTATTTATAAACAGATTAAAAATGTTTAGATGTCAACGCTGAAATCTAATTTCATGTTTAAACTTTAAAGGACTGAAATTCTGTCATGAAATGTTCACAGAAATAGAGCTACTGTTCTTGACCCAGTTTCTTTGCAATGCTAAGCTGACACCTGGCACAGTCTTCAGGTGGTCAATTACTGACCTGGTGAGGTACCAACTCAGGTATATTATGTAACATTAGGCCTCTACTGTAGCTATAGGAGTAAATCAGATCTAAAGCTATAGGAGTAAATCAGATCTATAGGAGTAAATCAGATCTATAGCTATAGGAATAAATCAGGTCTATAGCTATAGGAGTAAATCAGATCTATAGCTATAGGAATAAATCAGGTCTATAGCTATAGGAGTAAATCAGGTCTGTAGCTATAGGAGTAAATCAGATCTATAGCTACAGGAGTAAATCAGATCTATAGCTATAGGAGTAAATCAGATCTATAGCTATAGGAGTAAATCAGATCTATAGCTATAGGAGTAAATCAGGTCTATAGCTATAGGAATAAATCAGGTCTATAGCTATAGGAGTAAATCAGATCTATAGCTATAGGAGTAAATCAGGTCTATAGGAGTAAATCAGATCTATAGCTACAGGAGTAAATCAGATCTATAGCTATAGGAGTAAATCAGATCTATAGCTATAGGAGTAAATCAGATCTAAGGCTATAGGAGTAAATCAGATCTATAGCTATAGGATTAAATCAGATCTATAGCTATAGGAGTAAATCAGGTCTAAGGCTATAGGAGTAAATCAGATCTATATCTATAGGATTAAATCAGATCTATAGCTATAGGAGTAAATCAGATCTATAGCTATAGGAGTAAATCAGATCTATAGCTATAGGAGTAAATCAGATCTATAGCTATAGGAGTAAATCAGGTCTATAGGAGTAAATCAGATCTATAGCTATAGGAGTAAATAAATCAGATCTATAGCTATAGGAGTAAATCAGATCTATAGCTATAGGAGTAAATCAGATCTAGTAAATCAGATCTATAGCTATAGGAGTAAATCAGGTCTATAGCTATAGGAGTAAATCAGATCTATAGCTATAGGAGTAAATCAGATCTATAGCTATAGGAGTAAATCAGATCTATAGCTATAGGAGTAAATCAGGTCTATAGCTATAGGAGTAAATCAGATCTATAGCTATAGGAGTAAATCAGATCTATAGCTATAGGAATAAATCAGGTCTATAGCTATAAATCAGGATAGTAAATCAGATCTATAGCTATAGGAGTAAATCAGGTCTATAGCTATAGGAGTAAATCAGATCTATAGCTATAGGAGTAAATCAGGTCTATGCTATAGGAGTAAATCAGGTCTATAGCTATAGGAGTAAATCAGATCTATAGCTATAGGAGTAAATCAGATCTATAGCTATAGGAGTAAATCAGATCTATAGCTATAGGAGTAAATCAGGTCTATAGCTATAGGAGTAAATCAGATCTATAGCTATAGGAGTAAATCAGATCTATAGCTATAGGAGTAAATCAGATCTATAGCTATAGGAGTAAATCAGGTCTATAGCTATAGGAGTAAATCAGGTCTATAGGAGTAAATCAGATCTATAGGAGTAAATCAGATCTATAGCTATAGAAGTAAATCAGATCTATAGCTATAGGAGTAAATCAGATCTATAGCTATAGGACTAAATCAGATCTATAGCTATAGGAGTAAATCAGATCTATAGCTATAGGAGTAAATCAGATCTATAGCTATAGGAGTAAATCAGATCTATAGCTATAGGAGTAAATCAGATCTAAAGCTATAGGAGTAAATCAGATCTATAGCTATAGGAGTAAATCAGATCTATAGCTATAGGAGTAAATCAGATCTATAGCTATAGGAGTAAATCAGATCTATAGCTATAGGAGTAAATCAGGTCTATAGCTATAGGAGTAAATCAGATCTATAGCTATAGGAGTAAATCAGATCTATAGCTATAGGAGTAAATCAGATCTATAGCTATAGAGTAAATCAGATCTATAGCTATAGGAGTAAATCAGATCTATAGCTATAGGAGTAAATCAGATCTATAGCTATAGGAGTAAATCAGATCTATAGCTATAGGAGTAAATCAGATCTATAGCTATAGGAGTAAATCAGATCTATAGCTATAGGAGTAAATCAGGTCTGTAGCTATAGGAGTAAATCAGATCTATAGCTATAGGAGTAAATCAGATCTAAATAGCTATAGCTAGGAGTAAATCAGGTCTATAGCTATAGGAGTAAATCAGGATAGCTATAGTAAATCAGATCTATAGCTATAAATCAGGAGTAAATCAGATCTATAGCTATAGGAGTAAATCAGATCTATAGCTATAGGAGTAAATCAGATCTATAGCTATAGGAGTAAATCAGATCTATAGCTATAGGAGTAAATCAGATCTATAGCTATAGGAGTAAATCAGATCTATAGCTATAGGAGTAAATCAGATCTATAGCTATAGGAGTAAATCAGATCTATAGCTATAGGAGTAAATCAGATCTATAGCTATAGGAGTAAATCAGATCTATAGCTATAGGAGTAAATCAGATCTAAATCAGCTATAGCTATAGAGTAAATCAGATCTATAGCTATAGGAGTAAATCAGATCTATAGCTATAGGAGTAAATCAGATCTATAGCTATAGGAGTAAATCAGATCTATAGCTATAGGAGTAAATCAGATCTATAGCTATAGGAGTAAATCAGATCTATAGTAAATCAGGCCTATAGCTATAGGAGTAAATCAGCCCTGTAGCTATTGGAGTAAATCCGATCTATAGCTATAGGAGTAAATCAGATCTATAGCTATAGGAGTAAATCAGGTCTATAGCTATAGGAGTAAATCAGATCTATAGCTACAGGAGTAAATCAGATCTATAGCTATAGGAGTAAATCAGGTCTATAGCTGAAGGAGTAAATCAGGTCTATAACTATAGGAGTAAATCAGATCTGTAGCTATTGGAGTAAATCAGGCCTATAGCTATAGGAGTAAATCAGCCCTGTAGCTATTGGAGTAAATCCGATCTATAGCTATAGGAGTAAATCAGATCTATAGCTACAGGAGTAAATCAGATCTATAGCTATAGGAGTAAATCAGATCTATAGCTATAGGAGTAAATCAGATCTATAGCTATAGGAGTAAATCAGATCTATAGCTATAGGAGTAAATCAGATCTATAGCTATAGGAGTAAATCAGATCTATAGCTACAGGAGTAAATCAGATCTATAGCTACAGGAGTAAATCAGATCTATAGCTATAGGAGTAAATCAGGTCTATAGCTGAAGGAGTAAATCAGGTCTATAACTATAGGAGTAAATCAGATCTGTAGCTATTGGAGTAAATCAGGCCTATAGCTATAGGAGTAAATCAGCCCTGTAGCTATTGGAGTAAATCAGATCTATAGCTATAGGAGTAAATCAGATCTATAGCTATAGGAGTAAATCAGGTCTATAGCTATAGGAGTAAATCAGATCTATAGCTATAGGAGTAAATCAGATCTATAGCTATAGGAGTAAATCAGATCTATAGCTACAGGAGTAAATCAGATCTATAGCTATAGGAGTAAATCAGATCTATAGCTATAGGAGTAAATCAGGTCTATAGCTGAAGGAGTAAATCAGGTCTATAACTATAGGAGTAAATCAGATCTGTAGCTATTGGAGTAAATCAGGCCTATAGCTATAGGAGTAAATCAGCCCTGTAGCTATTGGAGTAAATCCGATCTATAGCTATAGGAGTAAATCAGATCTATAGCTACAGGAGTAAATCAGATCTATAGCTATAGGAGTAAATCAGATCTATAGCTATAGGAGTAAATCAGATCTATAGCTATAGGAGTAAATCAGATCTATAGCTATAGGAGTAAATCAGATCTATAGCTATAGGAGTAAATCAGATCTATAGCTATAGGAGTAAATCAGATCTATAGCTATAGGAGTAAATCAGATCTATAGCTATAGGAGTAAATCAGGCCTGTAGCTATAGGAGTAAATCAGATCTATAGCTATAGGACTAAATCAGATCTGTAGCTATTGGAGTAAATCAGGCCTATAGCTATTGGAGTAAATCCGATCTATAGCTATAGGAGTAAATCAGGCCTGTAGCTATTGGAGTAAATCAGATCTATAGCTATAGGAGTAAATCAGATCTATAGCTATAAGAGTAAATCAGGCCTGTAGGAGTAAATCAGGTCTATATCTATAGGATTAAATCAGATCTATAGCTATAGGAGTAAATCAGATCTATAGCTATAGGAGTAAATCAGGCCTGTAGGAGTAAATCAGGTCTATATCTATAGGATTAAATCAGATCTATAGCTATAGGAGTAAATCAGATCTATAGCTATAGGAGTAAATCAGATCTATAGCTATAGGAGTAAATCAGATCTATAGCTGAAGGAGTAAATCAGGTCTATAACTTTGGGAGTAAATCAGATCTATAGCTATAGGAGAAAATCTGATCTATAGCTATAGGAGTAAATCAGGCCTATAGCTGTAGGAGTAAATCAGGTCTATAGGAGTAAATCAGATCTATAGCTATAGGAGTAAATCAGATCTATAGCTATAGGAGTAAATCAGATCTATAGCTATAGGAGTAAATCAGATCTATAGCTATAGGAGTAAATCAGATCTATAGCTATAGGAGTAAATCAGATCTATAGCTATAGGAGTAAATCAGGTCTATAGCTATAGGAGTAAATCAGATCTATAGCTATAGGAGTAAATCAGATCTATAGCTATAGGAGTAAATCAGGTCTATAGCTATAGGAGTAAATCAGATCTATAGCTATAGGAGTAAATCAGATCTATAGCTATAGGAGTAAATCAGATCTATAGCTATAGGAGTAAATCAGATCTATAGCTATAGGAGTAAATCAGATCTATAGCTATAGGAGTAAATCAGGTCTATAGCTATAGGAGTAAATCAGATCTATAGCTATAGGAGTAAATCAGATCTATAGCTATAGGAGTAAATCAGGTCTATAGCTATAGGAGTAAATCAGGTCTATAGCTATAGGAGTAAATCAGGTCTATAGGAGTAAATCAGATCTATAGCTATAGGAGTAAATCAGATCTATAGCTATAGGAGTAAATCAGATCTATAGCTATAGGAGTAAATCAGATCTATAGCTATAGGAGTATAGCTAGCTAGGAGTAAATCAGATCTATAGCTAAATCAGGCTAGTAAATCAGGTCTATAGCTATAGGAGTAAATCAGGTCTATAGCTATAGGAGTAAATCAGATCTATAGCTATAGGAGTAAATCAGATCTATAAATCAGCTATAGGAGTAAATCAGATCTATAGCTATAGGAGTAAATCAGATCTATAGCTATAGGAGTAAATCAGGTCTATAGCTATAGGAGTAAATCAGGTCTATAGCTATAGGAGTAAATCAGGTCTAGGAGTAAATCAGATCTATAGCTATAGGAGTAAATCAGATCTATAGCTATAGGAAATCAGTAAAGCTATAGGTCTAAATCTATCTATAGCTAGTAAATCAGGTCTATAGCTACAGGAGTAAATCAGATCTATAGCTATAGGAGTAAATCAGATCTATAGCTATAGGAGTAAATCAGGTCTATAGCTATAGGAGTAAATCAGATCTATAGCTATAGGAGTAAATCAGGTCTATAGCTATAGGAGTAAATCAGATCTATAGCTATAGGAGTAAATCAGATCTATAGCTATAGGAGTAAATCAGGTCTATAGCTATAGGAGTAAATCAGGTCTATAGCTATAGGAGTAAATCAGGTCTGTAGCTATAGGAGTAAATCAGGTCTGTAGCTATAGGAGTAAATCAGATCTATAGCTATAGGACTAAATCAGGTCTATAGCTACAGGAGTAAATCAGATCTATAGCTATAGGAGTAAATCAGGTCTGTAGCTATAGGAGTAAATCAGATCTATAGCTATAGGACTAAATCAGGTCTATAGCTACAGGAGTAAATCAGATCTATAGCTATAGGAGTAAATCAGGTCTATAGCTATAGGAGTAAATCAGATCTATAGCTATAGGAGTAAATCAGATCTATAGCTATATGAGTAAATCAGGTCTATAGCTACAGAAGTAAATCAGGTCTACAGGAGTAAATCAGGTCTATAGCTACAGAAGTAAATCAGGTCTACAGAAGTAAATCAGGTCTGTAGCTATAGGAGTAAATCAGGACTATAGCTGTAGGAGTAAATCAGATCTATAGCTATAGGAGTAAATCAGATCTATAGCTATAGGAGTAAATCAGGTCTATAGCTATAGGAGTAAATCAGGTCTATAGCTATAGGAGTAAATCAGGTCTGTAGCTATAGGAGTAAATCAGATCTAAGGCTATAGTAGAAGAAGTACGTGTCATTTTGAAGAAACATATCAAATGTTCCTCATGTAAAAAAGTTAAATGGTGGTTTTAAAATGACAACCATGGAGAAGTACAGTAATTCATACCCTAAAAATAGAATGGACAACATGCTGATATTTTGTTGTTACATGTGTTGCAGATTTGGTCTTTGCAGCAGTGTTTTGCTGCCCTCCAGCGGTCAAATAGGGCATCTCAATTTATAATCTTCAATCAGAGAAAGAGAAAATCTCTGCGAATCATAGTTGAGAAATCATGTCACATGACCAACTGTCGCGAAGCCATTTCGGCCATTGTGGAAACTGGAAACCCACTATGCACAGACGTCAATCTAAGGTGAATTCAATTGTTCTGCCTGCGGCTGAGGAACCCTGACCTGTTCACCAGATGTGCTAACTTGTGTTTTCGACCATCTCTCTCGCTCTCCCTCCCTTCCTCCCTCTGTCTCTCCCTCACCTGCTGTCTCGACCTCTGAATGCTCAGCTATGAAAAGCCAGCTGACGTTTGCTCCTGAGGCGCTGACCTGTTGCACCCTCTACAACAGCAGTCAGAGTCTCAACTTACTGTCGACAGTTAGAATAATAGAATTACACAAGGTGGAATTTCCAGCAGATTCATAGACGGTTATAGGAAGAACCCTCCAAAGATAAAAGGGTTCTCGGGAGAACCCTTCATAAGGGGTTCTAGGCAGAAAAATATACAGGGGGTTCTTTGAGGAACCATACATAGAGGATTCTAGATAGAACCCTCTGCAAATGGTTCTACCAGCACCAAATGGTTCTACCAGCACCAAATGGTTCTACCCAGCACCAAATGGTTCTACCAGCACCAAATGGTTCTACCAGCACCAAATGGTTCCCCTATGGGGACAAATCGAATAACCCTGTATGGTTCTACCAGCACCAAATGGTTCCCAATTTGGGGACAAATCGAATAACCCTGTATGGTTCTACCAGCACCAAATGGTTCCCCTATGGGGACAAATCGAATAACCCTGTATGGTTCTACCAGCACCAAATGGTTCTACCAGCACCAAATGGTTCCCCTATGGGGACAAATCGAATAACCCTGTATGGTTCTACCAGCACCAAATGGTTCTACCAGCACCAAATGGTTCCCCTATGGGGACAAATCGAATAACCCTGTATGGTTCTACCAGCACCAAATGGTTCTACCAGCACCAAATGGTTCCCCTATGGGGACAAATTGAATAACCCTGTATGGTTCTACCCAGCACCAAATGGTTCTACCAGCACCAAATGGTTCTACCAGCACCAAATGGTTCCCCTATGGGGACAAATCGAACCCTGTAAGAACCCTGTATGGTTCTACTTATTATCTTTTTTTCTAAGAGTGGATGATGAAGGAATTTGTTTTCATTGTTCATTAGGATCAAAAAATGTTGTGTTTTGTTCCCCGTGCCTCAGTACAAGCAGCTGGTTTTGTTCCCCGTGCCTCAGTACTAGCAGCTGGTTTTGTTCCCCGTGCCTCAGTACAGGCAGCTGGTTTTGTTCCCCGTGCCTCAGTACAGGCAGCTGGTTTTGTTCCCCGTGCCTCAGTACTAGCAGCTGGTTTTGTTCCCCGTGCCTCAGTACCAGCAGCTGGTTTTGTTCCCCGTGCCTCAGTACCAGCAGCTGGTTTTGTTCCCCGTGCCTCAGTACTGGCAGCTGGTTTTGTTCCCCGTGCCTCAGTACAGGCAGCTGGTTTTGTTCCCCGTGCCTCAGTACAGGCAGCTGGTTTTGTTCCCCGTGCCTCAGTACAGGCAGCTGGTTTTGTTCCCCGTGCCTCAGTACCAGCAGCTGGTTTTGTTCCCCGTGCCTCAGTACTAGCAGCTGGTTTTGTTCCCCGTGCCTCAGTACAGGCAGCTGGTTTTGTTCCCCGTGCCTCAGTACAGGCAGCTGGTTTTGTTCCCCGTGCCTCAGTACCAGCAGCTGGTTTTGTTCCCCGTGCCTCAGTACTAGCAGCTGGTTTTGTTCCCCGTGCCTCAGTACAGGCAGCTGGTTTTTCTCCCCGTGCCTCAGTACTAGCAGCTGGTTTTTCTCCCCGTGCCTCAGTACTAGCAGCTGGTTTTTCTCCCCGTGCCTCAGTACTAGCAGCTGGTTTTGTTCCCCGTGCCTCAGTACTAGCAGCTGGTTTTGTTCCCCGTGCCTCAGTACCAGCAGCTGGTTTTTCTCCCCGTGCCTCAGTACAGGCAGCTGGTTTTTCTCCCCGTGCCTCAGTACCAGCAGCTGGTTTTTCTCCCCGTGCCTCAGTACAGGCAGCTGGTTTTGTTCCCCGTGCCTCAGTACTAGCAGCTGGTTTTTCTCCCCGTGCCTCAGTACAGGCAGCTGGTTTTGTTCCCCGTGCCTCAGTACAGGCAGCTGGTTTTGTTCCCGTGCCTCAGTACAGGCAGCTGGTTTTGTTCCCCGTGCCTCAGTACAGGCAGCTGGTTTTTTCCCCGTGCCTCAGTAAAGGCAGCGTGTTTTGTTCCCGTGCCTCAGTAAAGGCAGCTGGTTTTGTTCCCCGTGCCTCAGTACAGGCAGCTGGTTTTGTTCCCCGTGCCTCAGTACAGGCAGCTGGTTTTGTTCCCCGTGCCTCAGTACAGGCAGCTGGTTTTGTTCCCCGTGCCTCAGTACAGGCAGCTGGTTTTGTTCCCCGTGCCTCAGTACAGGCAGCTGGTTTTTCTCCCCGTGCCTCAGTACAGGCAGCTGGTTTTGTTCCCCGTGCCTCAGTACAGGCAGCTGGTTTTTCTCCCCGTGCCTCAGTACAGGCAGCTGGTTTTGTTCCCCGTGCCTCAGTACAGGCAGCTGGTTTTGTTCCCCGTGCCTCAGTACAGGCAGCTGGTTTTGTTCCCCGTGCCTCAGTACAGGCAGCTGGTTTTGTTCCCCGTGCCTCAGTACAGGCAGCTGGTTTTTCTCCCCGTGCCTCAGTACTAGCAGCTGGTTTTTCTCCCCGTGCCTCAGTACAGGCAGCTGGTTTTGTTCCCCGTGCCTCAGTACAGGCAGCTGGTTTTGTTCCCCGTGCCTCAGTACAGGCAGCTGGTTTTGTTCCCCGTGCCTCAGTACAGGCAGCTGGTTTTTCTCCCCGTGCCTCAGTAAAGGCAGCGGGTTTTGTTCCTCGTGCCTCAGTAAAGGCAGCTGGTTTTGTTCCCCGTACCTCAGTAAAGGCAGCTGGTTTTGTTCCCCGTGCCTCAGTAAAGGCAGCTGGTTTTGTTCCCCGTACCTCAGTAAAGGCAGCTGGTTTTGTTCCCCGTGCCTCAGTACAGGCAGCTGGTTTTGTTCCCCGTGCCTCAGTAAAGGCAGCTGGTTTTTCTCCCCGTGCCCTAGTACAGGGAGCTGGTTTTGTTCCCCGTGCCTCAGTAAAGGCAGCTGGTTTTGTTCCCCGTGCCCTAGTACAGGGAGCTGGTTTTGTTCCCCGTACCTCAGTACAGGCAGCTGGTTTTTCTCCCCGTACCTCAGTAAAGGCAGCTGGTTTTGTTCCTCGTGCCTCAGTACAGGCAGCTGGTTTTGTTCCCCGTGCCTCAGTAAAGGCAGCTGGTTTTGTTCCCTGTGCCTAAGTACAGGCAGCTGGTTTTGTTCCCCGTACCTCAGTACAGGCAGCTGGTTTTGTTCCCCGTGTGATACCCCTGCTATCAGGATTAGCATCACTATGGTCTGTGATAACACTACTATCAGGATTAGCATCACTATGATCTGTGATACCACTACTATCAGGATTAGCATCACTATGGTCTGTGATACCACTACTATCAGGATTAGCATCACTATAGTCTGTGATACCACTACTATCAGGATTAGCATCACTATGGTCTGTGATACCACTACTATCAGGATTAGCATCACTATGGTCTGTGATACCACTACTATCAGGATTAGCATCACTATGGTCTGTGATACCACTACTATCAGGATTAGCATCACTATGGTCTGTGATACCACTACTATCAGGATTAGCATCACTATGGTCTGTGATACCACTACTATCAGGATTAGCACCAGTGATACCACTGCTATCAGGATTAGCACCAGTGATACCACTGCTATCAGGATTAGCATCACTATGGTCTGTGATACCACTACTATCAGGATTAGCATCACTATGGTCTTTGATACCACTACTATCAGGATTAGCATCACTATGGTCTGTGATACCACTACTATCAGGATTAGCACCAGTGATACCACTGCTATCAGGATTAGCACCAGTGATACCACTGCTATCAGGATTAGCATCACCATGGTCTGTGATACCACTGCTATCAGGATTAGTATCACTATGGTCTGTGATACCACTACTATCAGGATTAGCATCACTATGGTCTGTGATACCACTACTATCAGGATTAGTATCACTATGGTCTTTGATACCACTACTATCAGGATTAGCTTCACTATGGTCTGTGATACCACTACTATCAGGATTAGCATCACTATAGTCTGTGATACCACTACTATCAGGATTAGCATCACTATAGTCTGTGATACCACTACTATCAGGATTAGCATCACAATGGTCTTTGATACAACTACTATCAGGATTAGCATCACTATGGTCTGTGATACCACTACTATCAGGATTAGCATCACTATGGTCTGTGATACCACTACTATCAGGATTAGCACCAGTGATACCACTGCTATCAGGATTAGCACCAGTGATACCACTGCTATCAGGATTAGCATCACTATGGTCTGTGATACCACTGCTATCAGGATTAGTATCACTATGGTCTGTGATACCACTACTATCAGGATTAGCATCACTATGGTCTGTGATACCACTACTATCAGGATTAGCATCACTATGGTCTGTGATACCACTACTATAAGGATTAGCACCAATGATACCACTGCTATCAGGATTAGCACCAGTGATACCACTGCTATCAGGATTAGTATCACTATGGTGTGTGATACCACTACTATCAGGATTAGCATCACTATGGTCTGTGATACCACTGCTATCAGGATTAGCATCACTATAGTCTGTGATACCACTACTATCAGGATTAGCATCACTATGGTCTGTGATACCACTACTATCAGGATTAGCACCAGTGATACCACTGCTATCAGGATTAGCACCAGTGATACCACTGCTATCAGGATTAGTATCACTATGGTCTGTGATACCACTGCTATCAGGATTAGCATCACTATGGTCTGTGATACCACTACTATCAGGATTAGCATCACTATGGTCTGTGATACCACTACTATCAGGATTAGCATCACTATAGTCTGTGATACCACTACTATCAGGATTAGCATCACTATGGTCTGTGATACCACTACTATCAGGATTAGCATCACTATGGTCTGTGATACCACTACTATCAGGATTAGCACCAGTGATACCACTGCTATCAGGATTAGCACCAGTGATACCACTGCTATCAGGATTAGCATCACTATGGTCTGTGATACCACTACTATCAGGATTAGCATCACTATGGTCTTTGATACCACTACTATCAGGATTAGCATCACTATGGTCTGTGATACCACTACTATCAGGATTAGCACCAGTGATACCACTGCTATCAGGATTAGCACCAGTGATACCACTGCTATCAGGATTAGCATCACCATGGTCTGTGATACCACTGCTATCAGGATTAGTATCACTATGGTCTGTGATACCACTACTATCAGGATTAGCATCACTATGGTCTGTGATACCACTACTATCAGGATTAGTATCACTATGGTCTTTGATACCACTACTATCAGGATTAGCATCACTATGGTCTGTGATACCACTACTATCAGGATTAGCATCACTATAGTCTGTGATACCACTACTATCAGGATTAGCATCACTATAGTCTGTGATACCACTACTATCAGGATTAGCATCACTATGGTCTGTGATACCACTACTATCAGGATTAGCATCACAATGGTCTTTGATACCACTACTATCAGGATTAGCATCACTATGGTCTGTGATACCACTACTATCAGGATTAGCATCACTATGGTCTGTGATACCACTACTATCAGGATTAGTATCACTATGGTCTGTGATACCACTACTATCAGGATTAGTATCACTATGGTCTGTGATACCACTACTATCAGGATTAGCATCACTATGGTATTTGATACCACTACTATCAGGATTAGCACCAGTGATACCACTGCTATCAGGATTAGCATCACTATGGTCTGTGATACCACTGCTATCAGGATTAGTATCACTATGGTCTGTGATACCACTACTATCAGGATTAGCATCACTATGGTATTTGATACCACTACTATCAGGATTAGCATCACTATGGTCTGTGATACCACTACTATAAGGATTAGCACCAATGATACCACTGCTATCAGGATTAGCACCAGTGATACCACTGCTATCAGGATTAGCATCACTATGGTCTGTGATACCACTACTATCAGGATTAGCATCACTATGGTCTGTGATACCACTGCTATCAGGATTAGCATCACTATGGTCTGTGATACCACTGCTATCAGGATTAGCATCACTATGGTCTGTGATACCACTACTATCAGGATTAGCACCAGTGATACCACTGCTATCAGGATTAGCACCAGTGGTCTGATACCACTGCTATCAGGATTAGCATCACTATGGTCTGTGATACCACTGCTATCAGGATTAGCATCACTATGGTCTGTGATACCACTACTATCAGGATTAGCACCAGTGATACCACTGCTATCAGGATTAGCACCAGTGATACCACTGCTATCAGGATTAGCATCACTATGGTCTGTGATACCACTGCTATCAGGATTAGCATCACTATGGTCTGTGATACCACTGCTATCAGGATTAGCATCACTATGGTCTGTGATACCACTGCTATCAGGATTAGCATCACTATGGTCTGTGATACCACTGCTATCAGGATTAGCATCACTATGGTCTGTGATACCACTGCTATCAGGATTAGCATCACTATGGTCTGTGATACCACTGCTATCAGGATTAGCATCACTATGGTCTGTGATACCACTACTATCAGGATTAGCATCACTATGGTCTGTGATACCACTACTATCAGGATTAGCATCACTATGGTCTGTGATACCACTACTATCAGGATTAGCATTACTACGGTCTGTGATACCACTACTATCAGGATTAGCATCACTATGGTCTGTGATACCACTACTATCAGGATTAGCATCACTATGGTCTGTGATACCACTACTATCAGGATTAGCATCACTATGGTCTGTGATACCACTACTATCAGGATTAGCATCACTACAGTCTGTGATACCACTACTATCAGGATTAGCATCACTATGGTCTGTGATACCACTACTATCAGGATTAGTATCACTATGGTCTGTGATACCACTACTATCAGGATTAGCATCACTATGGTCTGTGATACCACTGCTATCAGGATTAGCATCACTATGGTCTGTGATACCACTACTATCAGGATTAGCATCACTATGGTCTGTGATACCACTACTATCAGGATTAGCATCACTATGGTCTGTGATAACACTACTATCAGGATTAGTATCACTATGGTCTGTGATACCACTACTATCAGGATTAGTATCACTATGGTCTTTGATACCACTACTATCAGGATTAGCATCACTATGGTCTGTGATACCACTACTATCAGGATTAGCACCAGTGATACCACTGCTATCAGGATTAGCACCAGTGATACCACTGCTATCAGGATTAGCATCACTATGGTCTGTGATACCACTACTATCAGGATTAGCATCACTATGGTCTTTGATACCACTACTATCAGGATTAGCATCACTATGGTCTGTGATACCACTACTATCAGGATTAGCATCACTATGGTCTGTGATACCACTACTATCAGGATTAGCATCACTATGGTCTGTGATACCACTACTATCAGGATTAGCATCACTATGGTCTGTGATACCACTACTATCAGGATTAGCATCACTATGGTCTGTGATACCACTACTATCAGGATTAGCATCACTATGGTCTGTGATACCACTACTATCAGGATTAGCATCACTATGGTCTGTGATACCACTACTATCAGGATTAGCATCACTATGGTCTGTGATACCACTACTATCAGGATTAGCATCACTATGGTCTGTGATACCACTACTATCAGGATTAGCATCACTATGGTCTGTGATACCACTGCTATCAGGATTAGCACCAGTGATACCACCGCTATCAGGAGTAGCACCACTCTATGGTGGTGCTTCTACCATTGCTATAAGGATACAATATAAACATAACATGTAAAGTGTTGGTCTCATGTCTCATGAGCTGAAATAAAAGATCCCAGACATTTTCCATATGCACAAAAAGCTTATTCCCGTCAAAAGTTGTGCACAAATTTGTTTACATCCTTGTTAGTGAGCATTTCTCATTTGCCATGATAATCCATCCACCTGACAGGTGTGGCATATCAAGCTGATTAAACAGCATGATAATTACACAGGTGCACCTTGTGCTGGGGACAATATGAGGCCACTCTAAAATATGCAGTTGTGTCCCAACACTATGCCACAGATGTCTCAAGTTTTGAGGAAGTGTACAATTGGCATGCTGACTGCAGGAATGTCCACCAGAGCTGTTGCCAGAGAATTTAATGTTCATTTCTCTACCATAAACCGCCTCCAGCGTCATTTTAGAGAATTTGACAGCACATCCGATTTCTTCACCTACAGGATCGTCTGAGACCAGCCACCAGGACAGCTGATGAAACATGAGTATTTCTGTCTGTAATAAAACCCTTTTGTGGGGAAACTTATTCTGATTGGCTCGGCCTGGCTCCCCAGTGGGTGTGTCTGGCTCCCCAGTGGGTGTGCCTGGCTCCCCAGTGGGTGTGTCTGGCTCCCCAGTGGGTGTGCCTGGCTCCCCAGTGGGTGTGCTTGGCTCCCCAGTGGGTGTGCCTGGCTCCCCAGTGGGTGTGTCTGGCTCCCCAGTGGGTGTGCCTGGCTCCCCAGTGGGTGGGTGTGTCCTGGCTCCCCAGTGGGTGTGCCTGGCTCCCCAGTGGGTGTGTCTGGCTCCCCAGTGGGTGTGCCTGGCTCCCCAGTGGGTGTGCCTGGCTCCCCAGTGGGTGTGCCTGGCTCCCCAGTGGGTGTGCCTGGCTCCCCAGTGGGTGTGCCTGGCTCCCCAGTGGGTGTGCCTGGCTCCCCAGTGGGTGTGTCTGGCTCCCCAGTGGGTGTGCCTGGCTCCCCAGTGGGTGTGCCTGGCTCCCCAGTGGGTGTGTCTGGCTCCCCAGTGGGTGTGCCTGGCTCCCCAGTGGGTGTGTCTGGCTCCCCAGTGGGTGTGTCTGGCTCCCCAGTGGGTGTGTCTGGCTCCCCAGTGGGTGTGCCTGGCTCCCCAGTGGGTGTGTCTGGCTCCCCAGTGGGTGTGTCTGGCTCCCCAGTGGGTGTGTCTGGCTCCCCAGTGGGTGTGCCTGGCTCCCCAGTGGGTGTGCCTGGCTCCCCAGTGGGTGTGTCTGGCTCCCCAGTGGGTGTGCCTGGCTCCCCAGTGGGTGTGTCTGGCTCCCCAGTGGGTGTGCCTGGCTCCCCAGTGGGTGTGCCTGGCTCCCCAGTGGGTGTGTCTGGCTCCCCAGTGGGTGTGTCTGGCTCCCCAGTGGGTGTGCCTGGCTCCCCAGTGGGTGTGTCTGGCTCCCCAGTGGGTGTGCCTGGCTCCCCAGTGCTCCCCAGTGGGTGTGTCTGGCTCCCCAGTGGGTGTGCCTGGCTCCCCAGTGGGTGTGCCTGGCTCCCCAGTGGGTGTGTCTGGCTCCCCAGTGGGTGTGTCTGGCTCCCCAGTGGGTGTGCCTGGCTCCCCCAGTGGGTGTGCCTGGCTCCCCAGTGGGTGTGCCTGGCTCCCCAGTGGAATGTGTCTGGCTCCCCAGTGGGTGTGTCTGGCTCCCCAGTGGGTGTGTCTGGCTCCCCAGTGGGTGTGTCTGGCTCCCCAGTGGGTGTGCCTGGCTCCCCAGTGGGTGTGCCTGGCTCCCCAGTGGGTGTGTCTGGCTCCCCAGTGGGTGTGTCTGGCTCCCCAGTGGGTGTGCCTGGCTCCCCAGTGGGTGTGTCTGGCTCCCCAGTGGGTGTGCCTGGCTCCCCAGTGGGTGTGTCTGGCTCCCCAGTGGGTGTGCCAGGCCTGCGGTCATGCCCAGTCACGTGAAACCCATAGATTCAGGGGCCTAAACTAATTTATTTCAACTGACTGATTTTCTTATATGAACTGTAACTCAGTAAAATCGCTGAAATTGTTGTACGTTGCAGTTATATTTATGTTCAGCATATTTAAGAAAGCATTTCACGATTAGAAATGTAGTATGAACACACATGTCCACCGGGTCCAGCAACAGGCACCGAGTCAAACAATACTAACAGACTGCTCCAGTGTCTATGGGGGCGACAGTGTTGATCAAATCAAATCAAAGTATATTTGTCACGGCGAATAAAACAGGTGTAGAAGCTCTGTTTCTCCTCTGATACGGGTCACTTCACAGCACCAATGAGAGGAGTCTACTACCTCAAATTCACCGCCATGGGTTGGTTTTTGTAGGTGTTGAGTTACTATGGTGG
This sequence comes from Oncorhynchus keta, assembly GCF_023373465.1. Taxonomy (NCBI): domain Eukaryota; kingdom Metazoa; phylum Chordata; class Actinopteri; order Salmoniformes; family Salmonidae; genus Oncorhynchus; species Oncorhynchus keta. The sequence continues at coordinate 54,922,174 of NC_068432.1, forward strand.
GTTATAGTGGGCTAGTATAGTAGGATATGCCATTTAAATGTTTTATCCAAAGCGACTTACAGTCATGTTAATACATTCTAATAATGGTCCCGGAATCGAACCCACTACCCTGGCGTTAATAATGCTCTAAACTAAGCTAATAAACTGTAGTAGGATCCAGTGTAAATGTCCCATTCTAAGTTCATTGGTTTCTACTGTTACAATTTCACATACCTTCTATACCTATTAAGCCCAATGTCATTTAATCAGAGAATAAAATAACTGATTTTAAAACAACACGAATTTTTTGCATCACTAGAATAGACGAGAAGCGTCATACAGTACCGTATTCCCTCCACTAGAGAGCAGTGTTGTCAGAAAACAAGTACTTTTACAGCAGGTGTTCCCAAACTCTTTCCCAGCGTTGAGCAACATCACATGCTCCACCCCCTTCCGCGCGCACGTAACACGTCTATTCCTATGGGAACTAATCGCTGTTCGTGACAAAAAACTGTTCACATCCCCCCAGTTGTTGTTGGTGGAGAGAGTTTTTTCAGGTTTAAAGCTGATTTCCTGGAATTCTATCTAGTACGTTATCATGAGGTGCATATATATATAAAAAAAAATGTTCCGTTTTAAAGCTACTTTCCTTGTAATTCTATACGTTTTGCCATGTCTAATGTGTATTCATGTGATATTTGAGTGACAGAAAAAAAAAGGTACAACAATATCTATGGGCTAAAAACATGTCAGCTGACGTGGGCTAGTTGATCTGGACATTTCTGACAAGTTATAAATGTCTCTCCGCGGTCTGAAATGACTGACAGGACAAGAGGAACTGATGATTCACTACCCGATATAGAAATTGCACCTTGTGCATTCTACAATTACAATGTTCAAGTGTAAGTTTAAAGGAGGACTGAGTTCTGCAGGTCCCCCCTGCCGGCTCTACGGTTTGGGAACCACTACAGTGTATGTAGGCTACTTTGTAACAAGACCCTTCTGAGAGATTTGATCCCAGGATTAGGCTGTAATAAATATATGCCCTCACTTTATTTCCAACAGCCCATATTGCAAATTGAAAGAGAAAGTTGTCGTCCTTTCTCCCTTTAGCCCAAAGACCGGCAGGTGGCGATATCGATGGTTTCATCTTACCATCAAAATGCATTGTACGCAGCTGACACTGCATTCGTATCCCCATGGACCTATTCGTACCTAAAACATTCTCCATTCAGGCTGCAAAGGTATCGATCTGCTACTTAACTAGATGTATTGGCGAAGAGGGGATTTCTTCTGAAAATATGCTTACTTTGTTTATGAGACGCCATTTTACACCACCATGCTAATGGCTAATGCTACTTCCTGATGTTACTGCTGCAATCTGATTGACTGAAACCACAATATGCCACATCTGGGACTTGCATTCCGAGGCATTAGCCACTCTAGCATGGTGGTGAAAAATGGTGTTTCATAAAGAAAGTACAGATACCCCCCCCTCTCCTTCTCGACAATACATCTAGTTAAGGAGGAAATCAACGCCTTTGCAGCCTGAAGATGGAGAATGTTTCAGGTAAAGCCGGTCCACGGGAGGATATGAGAATATTGCAGGCTGCATACAATGTGTTTGGACGGTAAAATGGAAACGACTCAATATCCCCATCTGCCAGCCTTTGGGCTACTCTCGTTTTGAAACACCAACATCGTTTAATATCATCAATGGGACTGACACCAGAGGTGTAAACTACTTAAAGTAAAAAATACTTTTAAGTCGTTTTTTCGGGGGTATCTGTACTTTATCTACATTTTTGACTACTTTTGCTTCACTATAGACAGTAATGTACTTTTTACTGCATACATTTTATCTGACACCCAAAAGTATTCGTTACATTTTGAATGCTTGGCATTTATCGAGAGAACATCCCCGCTCATCCCTATATGTGCCCAAGGCGTTTCTATTGTCTCTTTCCTGTCCCTGTGGAACAGCCGTAGCGGGACAGAGGAATGTGTTCATTCTAGTCGAACCACGGCAGGAGAGCGCAACGGTTGGAAACAGATGACTGATGTTCAGGTAAGAACGATACGCACTAACAAATAGGCATGTTACGTGTTTAGAATTTCATGATAAATGGTTTTAAATGGCACTTTAAAGGGTCTTATGTGTACGTGTTTATACTCTGGTCATCTCTAACGCATAAAGTTATTTTGCTTACATCGAAAGTTTGACCTTTGATGTAAAGGCTGACAGTGTTTCAACTTTCGTAACTGTTTGCTCGTTTTCTTTTCGGTCATTTTGGCCTTTCAGTAGGTGTCCGTGTTCACACTGATCAGTCTAATGATCTAATACGCTTGTTCAAATTGAATAACATGATATTAGTTTCAATTTCTCAAGTTTTTCATTCTGATCCACTCGTTTAAATTGAATAGAAAGCTGTTTTACATTTTACAAATTTTCTACACTGTAAATGGTAGATTTTGAAATCGTTTTTCCGATTTTGCAATTGATCTTTATTTTGGATGAGGAGGAGGGGGGTAAGATATTGATGTGGCTGGGGGAAACGGGGTAATTTCTAAATATGTGGTTGAAGTGGACGTTACCACTTCAGTTCGGGGTAGAATAGCCTTGTCTACACTATACAATAAAGCGGGACATTTTAATGTTTGGAGGCGAAGTCTCTCACACACACACACACACACACACACACACACACACACACACACACACACACACACACACACACACACACACACACACACACACACACACACACACACACACACACACACACACTAGCGCTCCCCAAGGCAATGCGATAGGCTACCATTATAACGGCCGTGGTGCGTTGTCAGGACTCCGACTGAAGTTACCTCTTGGTAATGACACAGACTACTAGAAACATGGGAGTTGCGTGCATCAGACCCTACAGGCTACAATGTTATCCTCAATCCCCTGCGTATACCAACACCTTGCATAGACAGTCTTAACAGCTAGTCATGTACTAATCTGTTCGTAATGGTATGTTGTTTTATGTACACGTCCAAATGAAGTAGCCTCGTAGGTTTATTGTCTTGCGTCGAGAATGATTGCACGTCCCGGTCAGGCTCATTGGTTGCTCTCGGGCGCCTGTGATAGACACCTTTGCAACTTGCATAGCTTCGGGGCGTGAGTTCTGGTAAAGCCCGGCCTGAGAGAGCAATTTTACGGTCCATTATTACAGGTAGACAGACTACTGTTCACCATATAGAGACTAGTGTCTACTCTAGACTACTGTTCACCATATAGAGAACATCTCTTTCGGTTATTGAAGTACGGTGAAGTGAATTTACACCCATTAATGGAATTCCGGTATTGGATTTAAATAATGGGTCCCTGATCTGTTCTACACAGAAATGCATAATTATGGATATGAATGTCATTGGGCACATGTTTGGACATCACAGTGCAGTACAGTAGACTACAGTAGAGTACAGTAGATTACAGTACAGTACAGTAGAGTAGAGTAGATTACAGTGCAGTACAGTAGAGTAGAGTAGATTACAGTGCAGTACAGTAGAGTAGAGTAGATTACAGTGCAGTACAGTAGAGTAGAGTAGATTACAGTGCAGTACAGTAGAGTACAGTAGAGTACAGTGTAGTACAGTAGAGTACAGTAGAGTACAGTAGATTACAGTGCAGTACAGCACAGTAGAGTACAGTAGAGTACAGTAGATTACAGTAGAGTACAGTACAGTACAGTACAGTAGAGTACAGCACAGTAGAGTACAGCACAGTAGACTACAGTAGAGTACAGTAGATTACAGTAGAGTACAGTACAGTACAGTAGAGTACAGTACAGTAGAGTACAGTAGAGTACAGTAGATTACAGTGCAGTACAGTACAGTACAGTAGAGTACAGTAGAGTACAGCACAGTAGACTACAGTAGAGTACAGTAGATTACAGTGTAGTACAGTACAGTACAGTAGATTACAGTGCAGTACAGTACAGTAGATTACAGTGCAGTACAGTACAGTAGAGTACAGTAGAGTACATTGCAGTGCAGTACAGTACAGTAGATTACAGTGCAGTACAGTGCAGTACAGTACTTTGTTGACACAGGATTTATGAGTTAGGGCTTTGTTGACACAGGACTTATGAGTTAGGGCTTTGTTGACACAGGACTTATGGGTTAGGGCTTTGTTGACACAGGACTTGTGCGTTAGGGCTTTGTTGACACAGGACTTGTGCGTTAGGGCTTTGTTGACACAGGACTTGTGGGTTAGGGCTTTGTTGACACAGGACTTTGTTGTTTTTTCGACACTGCTTTGCTTTATCTTGGCCAGGTCGCAGTTGTAAATGAGAACTTGTTCTCAACTGGCCTACCTGGTTAAATAAAGCTAAAAAAAATAAATAAAAAAAAAAAAAAAACAATTTAATTGAATCTCTTAAATAGTTTTAAAGTGAAATCCCAATGGAAATGCACACATGACATTTCCTTAGTCTTCACACCTCTCCTGGCGTCAGTGACGTCCGTAGGGACGTCTCTTCCTCGAGAGATGAGGTGTGTTTGAACCTCGTGGTAGTCCACAGACGGTCAGCCACCCAAACAATGTCGTAAATGGTGATTGAGTCATCACTAAGCGCCTGCAAGTCGCCCGTCACGAGTATCACCTTCACTAATTAAAACACTACGGTCTTTCCAATTATTAAAACACTCTTTGTAGCACGAATTGGAAATGTTGAGATTTTTAGTGTGCGCAGAACGGCCGGCTAGGGAAGTGGTTTACACCCACCTATAGACCTACTATATCTAGACCTACACAGTACCTTCAGTACCTACAGTACCTTCAGTAATATATTCACACCCCCTTTGACTTCTTCTACATTTTGGTGTGGTCATTAAGGTTTTATGTCAGAGTATCCCATCATGTCAAAGTGTAATTTAAAAAATTATAAAACATTAAAAGCTAAAAAATGTCTTTAGTTAATAAGTATTAATAAGTGTTTTTGTTTTGTCATTATGGGGTATTGTATGTAGATTGGTGAGGGGGGGGGGGGCTATTTAATGGGGGGGTAGAAGCTGTCTCTGTGCCTGTCTGAGAGTCGATGCTCCAGTACCGTTTGCCAGACAGTAGCAGAGCGAACAGTCTATGACTTGGGTGGCTGGAGTCTGTGGCAATTTTTCAGGCCTGATATAAAGGTCCTGGGTGGCAGGAAGCTCGGCCCCAGTGATGTACTGGACTGTCTGCAATAACCTCTGTAGCGCTTTGTGTTCAAGGGCGGTGAATTTGCTCTCAGTGATGCAGCCAGTCTAATAGCTCTTGATGGTGCAGCTGTAAAACTTTATGAGGATCCAAGGGACTATGCCAAATCTTGATGATAGTGTTGAAGTCGTGCTTGGCCACACAGTCGTGGGTGAACAGGCAGTACAAGAGAAGACTAAGCACGCCCCCCCCTGAGGGGTCCCCTGTTGTTGCCTACCCTCAGCACCTGTGGCTGGCCCGTCAAGAAGTCCAGGATCCAGTTTCAGAGGGAGGGGTTCAATCCCTGGGTCCCTAGCTTGGTGATGAGCTCGGAGAGGACTATGGTATTGAACACTGAGCTATAGTCCACGTACAGCATTCTCACATAGTTTTTCACCTTCTTGTCCAGATGGGAGAGGGCCATTAATATCTAGGCCTATACAGTACCTTCAGTATGGGATGGGAGAGGGCAGTGTGAAGTGCAATTGATATTGCGTCATCTGTGGATTTCTTGGGGCAGGATATGTGAATTGGAATGGGTCCAGGGTGTCTGGGATGATGGTGTTGATGTGTGTCATGACCATCTTCTCAAAGCACTTGTACAATTATAATAATTATACATGTGAGTGCTACAGGGTAATAGTCATTTAGCCAGGTCATCTTGGAGCTCTTGGGAACATGTTGGGATTACAGACTGGGACAAGGAGAGATTTATTAGGGATCCCCATTAGTTCCTGCCAAGGCAGCAGCTACTCTTCCTGGGGTTTATTATGGACCCCCATTAGTTCCTGCCAATGCAGCAGCTACTCTTCCTGGGGTTTATTATGGATCCCTATTAGTTCCTGCCAAGGCAGCAGCTACTCTTCCTGGGGTTTATTATGGATCCCCATTAGTTCCTGCCAAGGCAGCAGCTACTCTTCCTGGGGTTTATTATGGATCCCCATTAGTTCCTGCCAAGGCAGCAGCTACTCTTCCTGGGGTTTATTATGGATCCCCATTAGTTCCTGCCAAGGCAGCAGCTACTCCTCCTGGGGTTTATTATGGATCCCCATTAGTTCCTGCCAAGGCAGCAGCTCCTCTTTCTGGGGTTTATTATGGATCCCCATTAGTTCCTGCCAAGGCAGCAGCTACTCTTCCTGGGGTTTATTATGGATCCCCATTACTTCCTGCCAAGGCAGCAGCTACTCTTCCTGGGGTTTATTATGGATCCCCATTAGTTCCTGCCAAGGCAGCAGCTACTCTTCCTGGGGTTTATTATGGATCCCCATTAGTTCCTCTCAAGGAAGCAGTTACTCTTCCTGGGGTTTATTATGGATCCCCATTAGTTCCTCTCAAGGCAGCAGTTACTCTTCCTGGGGTTTATTATGGATCCTCATTAGTTCCTGACAAAGCAGCAGCTCCTCTTCCTGGGGTTTATTATGGATCCCCATTAGTTCCTGCCAAGGCAGCAACTACTCTTCCTGGGGTTTATTATGGATCCCCATTAGTTCCTGCCAAGGCAGCAGCTACTCTTCCTGGGGTTTATTGTGGATCCCCATTAGTTCCTGCCAAGGTAGCAGCTACTCTTCCTGGGGTTTATTGTGGATCCCCATTATTTCTTGTCCTCCCTAACTCGGACGACGCTAGGCCTATTGTGCGTCGCCCCACGGACCTCCCGGTCGCGGCCAGTTACAACAGAGCCTGGGCGCAAACTCAGAGTCTCTGGTGGCCCTTAACCACTGTGCCATCCGGGAGGCCCTGATCCCTTACATACTGGTCTGACACTAGATCCCCCTACATACTGGTCTGACACTAGATCCCCCTACATACTCGTCTGACACTAGATCCCCCTACATACTCGTCTGACACTAGATCCCCCCCTACATACTCGTCTGACACTAGATCCCCCTACATACTGGTCTGACACTAGATCCCCCCTACATACTCGTCTGACACTAGATCCCCCTACATACTCGTCTGACACTAGATCCCCCTACATACTCGTCTGACACTAGATCCCCCTACATACTCGTCTGACACTAGATCCCCCTACATACTCGTCTGACACTAGATCCCCCTACATACTCGTCTGACACTAGATCCCCTCTACATACTCGTCTGACACTAGATCCCCCTACATACTCGTCTGACACTAGATCCCCCTACATACTCATCTGAAACTAGATCCTCTACATACTGGTCTGAAACTAGATCCTCTACATACTGGTCTGAAACTAGATCCCCTACATACTGGTCTGACACTAGATCCCCCTACATACTGGTCAGACACTAGATCCCCCTACATACTCGTCTGACACTAGATCCCCCTACATACTGGTCTGACACTAGATCCCCCCTACATACTCGTCTGACACTAGATCCCCCTACATACTCGTCTGACACTAGATCCCCCTACATACTGGTCTGAAACTAGATCCCCCTACATACTGGTCTGAAACTAGATCCCCTACATACTGGTATGAAACTAGATCCCCTACATACTGGTATGAAACTAGATCCCCTACATACTGGTATGACACTAGATCCCTTACATACTGGTCTGAAACTAGATCGCCTACATACTGGTCTGAAACTAGATCCTCTACATACTGGTCTGATACTGGTCTGACACTAGATCCCCCTACATACTGGTCTGGAACTAGATCCCCTACATACTGGTCTGAAACTAGATCCCCCTACATACTGATCTGAAACTAGATCCCCCTACATACTGGTCTGAAACTAGATCCCCTACATACTGGTATGAAACTAGATCCCCTACATACTGGTCTGAAACTAGATCCCCTACATACTGGTCTGAAACTAGATCCCCTACATACTGGTCTGAAACTAGATCCCTTACATACTGGTCTGAAACTAGATCCCTTACATACTGGTCTGAAACTAGATCCCCTACATACTGGTCTGAAACTAGATCCTCTACATACTGGTCTGAAACTAGATCCCCTACATACTGGTCTGACACTAGATCCCCCTACATACTGGTCTGAAACTAGATCCCCTACATACTGGTCTGAAACAAGATCCCCTACATACTGGTCTGAAACTAGATCCCCTACATACTGGTCTGAAACTAGATCCCCTACATACTGGTCTGAAACTAGATCCCCTACATACTGGTCTGAAACTAGATCCCCTACATACTGGTCTGGAACTAGATCCCCTACATACTGGTCTGAAACTAGATCCCCTACATACTGGTCTGAAAGTAGATCCCCTACATACTGGTCTGAAACTAGATCCCCTACATACTGGTCTGAAACTAGATCCCCTACATGCTGGTCTGAAACTAGATCCCCTACATACTGGTCTGAAACTAGATCCCCTACATACTGGTCTGAAACTACATCCCCTACATACTGGTCTGAAACTAGATCCCCTACATACTGGTCTGAAACTAGATCCTCTACATACTGGTCTGAAACTAGATCCCCTACATACTGGTCTGACACTAGATCCCCCTACATACTGGTCTGAAACTAGATCCCCTACATACTGGTCTGAAACCAGATCCCCTACATACTGGTCTGAAACTAGATCCCCTACATACTGGTCTGAAACTAGATCCCCTACATACTGGTCTGAAACTAGATCCCCTACATACTGTTCTGAAACTAGATCCCCTACATACTGGTCTGGAACTAGATCCCCTACATACTGGTCTGAAACTAGATCCCCTACATACTGGTCTGAAACTAGATCCCCTACATACTGGTCTGAAACTAGATCCCCTACATACTGGTCTGAAACTAGATCCCCTACATGCTGGTCTGAAACTAGATCCCCTACATACTGGTCTGAAACTAGATCCCCTACATACTGGTCTGAAACTAGATCCCCTACATACTGGTCTGAAACTAGATCCCCTACATACTGGTCTGACACTAGATCCCCTACATACTGGTCTGAAACTAGATCCCCTACATACTGGTCTGACACTAGATCCCCTACATACTGGTCTGAAACTAGATCCCCTACATACTGGTCTGAAACTAGATCCCCTACATACTGGTCTGAAACTAGATCCCCTACATACTGGTCTGAAACTAGATCCCCTACATACTGGTCTGAAACCAGATCCCCTACATACTGGTCTGAAACTAGATCCCCTACATACTGGTCTGAAACTAGATCCCCTACATACTGGTCTGAAACTAGATCCCCTACATACTGGTCTGAAACTAGATCCCCTACATACTGGTCTGAAACTAGATCCCCTACATACTGGTCTGAAACTAGATCCCCTACATACTGGTCTGAAACTAGATCCCCTACATACTGGTCTGAAACTAGATCCCCTACATACTGGTCTTGACAAGAAAACTGTCGGAGTGTCCCTTTGTTAACCTGCAAAAGCGGCGTCACAGCCTCGCTTTCCATTTGCCTTGAAAACCACAACATCTGGTTGTTGGGGTTCCGGCTGAGGCTAACATGCTCCTAACATACGTTTCTGGTGGCTTCATGCGACACGAGTGAATGACACGTCATTCTCCTCCATAACAGATTCCCTAGAGGACAGGAAGTTACATCATCAGTGACTGATCCCCTAGAGGACAGGAAGTTACATCGTCAGGGACTGATCCCCTAGAGGACAGGAAGGTACATCGTCAGGGACTGATCCCCTAGAGGACAGGAAGGCACATCGTCAGGGACTGATCCTCTAGAGGACAGGAAGGTACATCGTCAGGGACTGATCCTCTAGAGGACAGGAAGGCACATCGTCAGGGACTGATCCTCTAGAGGACAGGAAGGTACATCGTCAGGGACTGATCCCCTAGAGGACAGGAAGGTACATCGTCAGGGACTGATCCCCTAGAGGACAGGAAGGCACATCGTCAGGGACTGATCCCCTAGAGGACAGGAAGGCACATCGTCAGGGACTGATCCTCTAGAGGACAGGAAGGTACATCGTCAGGGACTGATCCTCTAGAGGACAGGAAGGTACATCGTCAGGGACTGTCGTTCACTCACGTCCGTAGGCTATCCTCTCTTTGTCGGTCTTTTCGCGCCCTTGGGTCTTGTATTGCTACACTGGATAACTATAGTAAGAAGTATTTTGGGAAAATTGATAATACTTCCCAAAATACTAGCATCTGAAAGAACCTGGTGTTTAAAGGGTGACCATAATGTACTGGTAGTTTAAAGGATGACCATGGTATACTGGTAGTTTAAAGGGTGACCATAATGTACTGGTAGTTTAAAGGATGACCATAGTATACTGGTAGTTTAAAGGATGACCATAATATACTGGTAGTTTAAAGGGTGACCATAATGTACTGGTAGTTTAAAGGATGACCATAGTATACTGGTAGTTTAAAAGGTGACCATAATGTACTGGTAGTTTAAAGGATGAGCATAATATACTGGTAGTTTAAAGGGTGACCATAGTGTACTGGTAGTTTAAAGGGTGACCATAATATACTGGTAGTTTAAAGGGTGACCATAATGTACTGGTAGTTTAAAGGATGACCATAGTATACTGGTAGTTTAAAGGGTGACCATAATGTACTGGTAGTTTTAAGGATGACCATAGTATACTGGTAGTTTAAAGGGTGACCATAATGTACTGGTAGTTTAAAGGATGACCATAGTATACTGGTAGTTTAAAGGGTGACCATAATATACTGGTAGTTTAAAGGGTGACCATAGTATACTGGTAGTTTAAAGGGTGACCATAATGTACTGGTAGTTTAAAGGATGACCATAGTATACTGGTAGTTTAAAGGGTGACCATAATGTACTGGTAGTTTAAAGGATGACCATAGTATACTGGTAGTTTAAAGGGTGACCATAATGTACTGGTAGTTTAAAGGATGACCATAGTATACTGGTAGTTTAAAGGGTGACCATAATGTACTGGTAGTTTAAAGGATGACCATATTATACTGGTTGTTTAAAGGGTGACCATAGTATACTGGTAGTTTAAAGGGTGACCATAATATACTGGTAGTTTAAAGGGTGACCATAATATACTGGTAGTTTAAAGGGTGACCATAGTATACTGGTAGTTTTACGGTGTTTAAAGGGTGACCATAATATACTGGTAGTTTTAAGGTGTTTAAAGGGTGACCATAATATACTGGTAGTTTAAAGGGTGACCATAATATACGGGTAGTTTAAAGGGTGACCATAGTATACTGGTAGTTTTACGGTGTTTAAAGGGTGACCATAGTATACTGGTAGTTTTAAGGTGTTTAAAGGGTGACCATAGTATACTGGTAGTTTTAAGGTGTTTACAGGGTGACCATAATATACTGGTAGTTTAAAGGGTGACCATAATGTACTGGTAGTTTAAAGGGTGACCATAATATACTGGTAGTTTTAAGGTGTTTAAAGGGTGACCATAGTATACTGGTAGTTTTAAGGTGTTTAAAGGGTGACCATAATATACTGGTAGTTTAAAGGGTGACCATAATATACTGGTAGTTTTAAGGTGTTTAAAGGGTGACCATAGTATACTGGTAGTTTAAAGGGTGACCATAATATACTGGTAGTTTAAAGGGTGACCATAATATACTGGTAGTTTAAAGGGTGACCATAATATACTGGTAGTTTAAAGGGTGACCATAGTATACTGGTTGTTTTAATGTGTTTAAAGGGTGACCATAATATACTGGTAGTTTTAAGGTGTTGAAAGGGTGACCATAGTATACTGGTAGTTTAAATGGTGACCATAGTATACTGGTAGTTTAAAGGGTGACCATAATATACTGGTAGTTTAAAGGGTGACCATAGTATACTGGTAGTTTAAAGGGTGACCATAGTATACTGGTAGTTTAAAGGGTGACCATAGTATACTGGTAGTTTAAAGGGTGACCATAATATACTGGTAGTTTAAAGGGTGACCATAATATACTGGTAGTTTAAAGGGTGACCATAATATACTGGTAGTTTAAAGGGTGATCATAATATACTGGTAGTTTAAAGGGTGACCATAATATACTGGTAGTTTAAAGGGTGACCATACCATACTGGTAGTTTAAAGGGTGACCATAATATACTGGTAGTTTAAAGGGTGATCATAATATACTGGTAGTTTAAAGGGTGACCATAATATACTGGTAGTTTAAAGGGTGACCATAGTATACTGGTAGTTTTACGGTGTTTAAAGGGTGACCATAATATACTGGTAGTTTTAAGGTGTTTAAAGGGTGACCATAATATACTGGTAGTTTAAAGGGTGACCATAATATACTGGTAGTTTAAAGGGTGACCATAGTATACTGGTAGTTTTAAGGTGTTTAAAGGGTGACCATAATATACTGGTAGTTTTAAGGTGTTTAAAGGGTTACCATAATATACTGGTAGTTTAAAGGGTGACCATAATATACTGGTAGTTTTCAGGTGTTTAAAGGGTGACCATAGTGCACTGGTAGTTGTAAGGTGTGTCAACTTGGTCACTGAGTAAACTACCTTTCATCCCATTCCCACCAGAGGTGATTTGTTTGAGTAGGTTGTGTGTGCAAGGTCTCAGAGGAAAGGAATGTGTGAGTGCGGTTTGGTTACAGAAGTGTTTGCCAAGCACAGAGTAACCTGGTTAAACATTGACTGAACTGAAAATGGACTCTGTGTGATACTGTATATGAGGGCTTCAAACGTCTTTTTAATAGATGAAAAAAAACTTTATTTAACCAGGTAGGCCAGTTGAGAACAAGTTCTCATTTACAACTACGCCATGGCCATGATAAAGCAAAGCAGTGTGACAAAAACAACAACACAGAGTTACACATGGAATAAACAAACATACAGTCAATAACACAATCGAAAAAAATCTATATTCAGTGTGTGCAAATGTAGAAGATTAGGGAGGTAAGGCAATAAATAGGCTGTAGTGGTGAAGAAATGACAATATATCAATTAAACACTGGAGTGACAGATGTGCAGAAGATGAATGTGTAAGTAGAGATACTGGGGTGCAAAGCAGCAAAAGATAAATAACAATATGGGGATGAGGTAGTTGGGTGGGCTGTTTACAGATGGGCTGTGTATAGGTGCAGTGATCGGTAAGCTGCTCTGGCAGCTGATGCTTAAAGTTAGTGAGGGAGATATGAGTCTCCAGCTTCAGTGATTTTTTTGCAATTCGTTCCAATCATTGGCAGCAGATAACTGGAAGGAAAGGCGGCCAAATGAGGAGTTGGCTTTGGGGATGACCAGTGAGATATACCTGTTGGAGAGCGTGCTATTGGGGGCGGGGCCTGCTATGGTGACCAGTGAGCTGAGATAAGGTGGGGCTTTACCTAGCAAAGACTTATAGATGACCTGGAGCCAGTGGGTTTGGCGATGAATAAGAAGCGGGGGCCAGCCAACGAGAGCGTACGGGTCGCAGTGGTGGGTAGTGTATGGGGCTTTGGTGACAAAACGGATGGCACTGTGATAGACTACATCCAGTTTGCTGAGTAGAGTGTTGGAGGCTATTTTGCAAATAACGTCGCCGAAGTCAAGGATCAGTATTATAGTCAGTTTTACGAGGGTATGTTTGGCGGCGCTTTGTTGCGAAATAGGAAGCGACAGAGCCTGGGCGCAAACCCAGAGTCTCTGGTGGCACAGCTGGCGCTGCAGTACAGCGCCCTTAACCACTGCGCCACCCGGGAGGCCTGATTGGAGATGTTTAATATGAGTCTGGAAGGAGAGTTTACGGTCTTAACCAGACACCTAGGTATATGTAGTTGTCCACATATTCAGAAGTCAGAACCGTCCAGAGTAGTGATGCTAGGCGGGCGGGCAGGTGCAGGCAGCGATCGGTTGAAGAGAATGCATTTAGTTTTTACTCGTGTTTAAGAGCAAGTAAAACAATGTTCAATATATAATCCTAGATAGTCATAAGGGTTGCTATAGCGTCGCTATAAGTCATTCATGGGAAGGAAGCGGGACAGTAGTAAATTTGCTTTACACATTGTATTCCCCTACTCAAACGACAAGCAGTCATCCACTGGGACCAAGGCAGAGTTTGACACGGCTGTTGTTTTGAGGAAGCACACACACACATGGCTTCATGAGTTTTGACTCAGGCTTTTTTGAAAGACTGCTCTCTTCAGCACTTTTATTTCACCGTAATGGTGGCTTCCAGATGCTACAGTGAAGATGCCTGCTAGCTGGTCTGCACATGCCCTGATGACACGCCCTGGAAAACCGTCTGGCCAAGCGGTCTTTACGAGTGTTGACCTGTTTTAATAACCTTACTCACGTTAGCCTCGGAGAAAGAGGGATCACTCAATCTTCATGATCAGTGGGGTGCCTGCAGGGCTCTCTGTTGTTTTTGTGAAAGCGTGCATAAAGGGCTTTTAGTCGTGCTGGTAGAGAGGCATCGTTGGGCAGATCATGGCTAGGGCTTCCTTTTGTTGTCCGTAATGCACTGTAGCCCCTGCCACATCCGTTGAGGGTCGGAGACGTGTTAAATTGGGATTCCACCTTGCTCCGATATTGTCATTTTGGCTGTTTGATGGCTCTGAGGAGGTTAAAGCAGGACTTCTCGTACGCGTTCGTGTCCTCAGCTGAAGCCTCGGGATTGGCTGCGATAGCCCTGTGAGCACATTTAGATGTTTTTTAAAGTTTATATTCAAATGGCTCTCCTGTGAATAGTATTCTTTTCATTAAACCTTTATTTAACGAGGCAAGTCAGTTAAGAACAAATTCTTATTTTCAATGACAGCCTACCAAAATGCAAAAGGCCTCCTGCAGCGACAGGAGCTGGAATGAAAAATAATTGTTTTTATAAAATATATATATTGGACAAAACACACATCACGACAAGAGAGACAACACTACATAAAAAGAGACCTAAGACAGCAACATAGCAAGGCAGCAACACATTCCAACACAGCATGGCAGCAACACAACATGACAACAACATGGTAGCATCACAACATGGTAGCAGAACAAAACATGGTACAAACATTATTGGGCACAGACAACAGCACAAAGGGAAATAAGGTAGAGACAACAATACATCACGCAAAGCAGCCACAACTGAGTCTTTGAATGAAGAGATTAAAGATTAAACTGTTCAGCTTGAGTGTTTGTTGCAGCACGACCCAGTCACTAAGCGGCAGAAAACTGAAAAGACGAAGGATGCATGTTTTGGAATATTTTTTGCATTCTGTACAGGCTTCCTTCTTTTCACTCTGTCGTTTAGGTTCGTATTGTGGAGTAACTACAATGTTGTTGGCATCACGTGTCTTAGTGACGTGGAATTAAAATCCCCGGCAACAAGAACAGCAGACTCCATGATCCGTGGAGTTTCCTGCTTGTTTATAGCCCAGTTTGTTAATTGTCTGCTTGTTGTTTTTGTTGACCTGAGATAGAATGTTTACAACAGTCACGATAACAGATGAAAACTCTTCTCAAGGGGTAGAAAGGTCGGCATTTCAACATCAGTCATACCAAGATAGGTCTAGACTTCCACACCATTTACTGTTGATGGTTCTGGAATGTTTATAGCTTTATCTTCAGAATTTGTTCTTATTAACTGACTTTGCCTAGTTAAATAGCGGCAATAAAGGTTAAAATCTTCCGAAGCCTCTTTGGTTTCTCCTTTACAGCTCTGAAATACCAGTGAGTTGGTGGCCATTGAAAAATATTTTAAAAAACACATAGGATTAGGTCGAGGTATTGAGTGATTGGACTTTGCCCTCGTCATCAGATCATGATCCATGAAATGATGGCCTTGGTTCACAAACTGTGTTCTTTGGTTTGCATGTCTTTCTGTCTGGCTGTATATGCCATGCCATCTAAACACAGTTTGCATTGTCAGATGTAATCTTGCTCCATCTACAAAAACAAACAGAAATGTATTAGTGTTGTTGCAATCTGTGAGAAAAGCAGATAATGTGTGAATATAACCTGGATTCCTACCATAATATCACTGGATTCCTACCATAATATCACTGGATTCCTACCATAATATCACTGGATTCCTACCATAATATCACTGGATTCCTACCATAATATCACTGGATTCCTACCATAATATCACTGGATTCCTACCATAATATCACTGGATTCCTACCATAATATCACTGGATTCCTACCATAATATCACTGGATTCCTACCATAATATCACTGGATTCCTACCATAATATCACTGGATTCCTACCATAATATCACTGGATTCCTACCATAATATCACTGGATTCCTACCATAATATCACTGGATTCCTACCATAATATCACTGGATTCCTACCATAATATCACTGGATTCCTACCATAATATCACTGGATTCCTACCATAATATCACTGGATTCCTACCATAATATCACTGGATTCCTACCATAATATCACTGGATTCCTACCATAATATCACTGGATTCCTACCATAAATCACTGGATTCCTACCATAATATCACTGGATTCCTACCATAATATCACTGGACATCAGATGGATGACCTCAGACCTCAGATATTCCAGGATGAGATAGTGAAGGCTTTGTGTTCCATAAAGTGTCCAATGTTGTTGGTCGTGTGGTTTGGCCTCAGGCATCTCTCTCTCTCTCTCTCTCTCTCTCTCTCTCTCTCTCTCTCTCTCTCTCTCTCTCGCTAAACACACAGTAGCTCAAACGCACAGTTAGCTCAACCGCACAGTTAGCTCAAACGCACAGTTAGCTCAAACGCACAGTTAGCTCAAACGCACAGTTAGCCAAACACACAGTTAGCTAAACACACAGTAGCTCAAACGCACAGTTAGCTAAACACACAGTAGCTCAAACGCACAGTTAGCTCAAACGCACAGTTAGCTCAAACGCACAGTTAGCTAAACACACAGTTAGCTAAACACACAGTAGCTCAAACACACAGTAGCTCAAACGCACAGTTAGCTCAAACGCACAGTTAGCTCAAACACACAGTTAGCTAAACGCACAATTAGCTAAACGCACAGTTAGCTCAAACGCACAGTTAGCTCAAACACACAGTTAGCTCAAACACACAGTTAGCTCAAACACACAGTTAGCTAAACACACTATTTCCAGACTGTTAATGCTGAACTGTACAGGGGAAACACTATGTTGGAATATCAGAAAGCCGCTTTAAACCCACAACAGCATCTCTACCATGGTCATAAACCCACAACAGCATCTCTACCATGGTCATAAACCCACAACAGCATCTCTACCGTGGTCATAAACCCACAACAGCATCTCTACCGTGGTCATAAACCCACTACAGCATCTCTACCGTGGTCATAAACCCATTACAGCATCTCTACCGTGGTCATAAACCCATTACAGCATCTCTACCGTGGTCATAAACCCTCAACAGCATCTCTACCATGGTCATAAACCCACAACAGCATCTCTACCATGGTCATAAACCCACAACAGCATCTCTACCGTGGTCATAAACCCACAACAGCATCTCTACCTTGGTCATAAAACCATTACAGCATCTCTACCGTGGTCATAAACCCACAACAGCATCTCTACCATGGTCATAAACCCACAACAGCATCTCTACCATGGTCATAAACCCACAACAGCATCTCTACCGTGGTCATAAACCCACAACAGCATCTCTACCTTGGTCATAAAACCATTACAGCATCTCTACCGTGGTCATAAACCCACAACAGCATCTCTACCATGGTCATAAACCCACAACAGCATCTCTACCATGGTCATAAACCCACAACAGCATCTCTACCATGGTCATAAACCCACAACAGCATCTCTACCATGGTCATAAACCCACAACAGCATCTCTACCATGGTCATAAACCCACAACAGCATCTCTACCATGGTCATAAACCCACAACAGCATCTCTACCGTGGTCATAAACCCACTACAGCATCTCTACCGTGGTCATAAACCCACAACAGCATCTCTACCACGGTCATAAACCCACAACAGCATCTCTACCGTGGTCATAAACCCACAACAGCATCTCTACCACGGTCATAAACCCACAACAGCATCTCTACCACGGTCATAAACCCACAACAGCATCTCTACCATGGTCATAAACCCATAACAGCATCTCTACCGTGGTCATAAACCCACAACAGCATCTCTACCATGGTCATAAACCCACAACAGCATCTCTACCACGGTCATAAACCCACAACAGCATCTCTACCATGGTCATAAACCCACAACAGCATCTCTACCATGGTCATAAACCCACAACAGCATCTCTACCATGGTCATAAACCCACAACAGCATCTCTACCACGGTCATAAACCCACAACAGCATCTCTACCACGGTCATAAACCCACAACAGCATCTCTACCATGGTCATAAACCCACAACAGCATCTCTACCGTGGTCATAAACCCACAACAGCATCTCTACCGTGGTCATAAACCCACAACAGCATCTCTACCGTGGTCATAAACCCACAACAGCATCTCTACCATGGTCATAAACCCACAACAGCATCTCTACCGTGGTCATAAACCCACAACAGCATCTCTACCATGGTCATAAACCCACAACAGCATCTCTACCATGGTCATAAACCCACAACAGCATCTCTACCATGGTCATAAACCCACAACAGCATCTCTACCACGGTCATAAACCCACAACAGCATCTCTACCATGGTCATAAACCCATAACAGCATCTCTACCGTGGTCATAAACCCACAACAGCATCTCTACCATGGTCATAAACCCACAACAGCATCTCTACCATGGTCGTAAACCCACAACAGCATCTCTACCATGGTCATAAACCCACAACAGCATCTCTACCACGGTCATAAACCCACAACAGCATCTCTACCATGGTCATAAACCCACAACAGCATCTCTACCATGGTCATAAACCCACAACAGCATCTCTACCATGGTCATAAACCCACAACAGCATCTCTACCATGGTCATAAACCCACAACAGCATCTCTACCATGGTCATAAACCCACAACAGCATCTCTACCGTGGTCATAAACCCACAACAGCATCTCTACCATGGTCATAAACCCACAACAGCATCTCTACCATGGTCATAAACCCACAACAGCATCTCTACCGTGGTCATAAACCCACAACAGCATCTCTACCGTGGTCATAAACCCACAACAGCATCTCTACCGTGGTCATAAACCCACAACAGCATCTCTACCATGGTCATAAACCCACAACAGCATCTCTACCACGGTCATAAACCCACAACAGCATCTCTACCACGGTCATAAACCCACAACAGCATCTCTACCATGGTCATAAACCCACAACAGCATCTCTACAATGGTCATAAACCCACAACAGCATCTCTACCGTGGTCATAAACCCACAACAGCATCTCTACCATGGTCATAAACCCACAACAGCAGCTCTACCATGGTCATAAACCCACAACAGCATCTCTACCATGGTCATAAACCCACAACAGCATCTCTACCGTGGTCATAAACCCACAACAGCATCTCTACCACGGTCATAAACCCACAACAGCATCTCTACCATGGTCATTAATGATTGAACAGATTCTGGCTCCACAGAAAGTGCTTCTCTGCCATCATCAGTTTCCTTCTCCAGTTCAGCACACATTATTCTGTCTTCTTAGCTGCACCTTGGGAGTGTGTGTGTGTGTGTGTGTGTGTGTGTGTGTGTGTGTGTGTGTGTGTGTGTGTGTGTGTGTGTGTGTGTGTGTGTGTGTGTGTGTGTGTGTGTGTGTGTGTGTGTGTGTGTGTGTGTGTGTGTGAGCCACGTTTACTGTCTGCGACAGTTCCATCACGTGTCGTCATTGATCACGATCAGTAGCATTGATTAGCCAAATAATCAATCAGAATGATTGAACAATCTTGAATGTTAGGCTTGACCGAGAGTTACCTTGGGAAGGCACATTGTTCTTTTTATTGGTGTGTTATGGTAACCAAGGTTACATCTGTAATGATCAGACGGCCTACGCACTACACTAACAGAGAAACGTCTGTCTGTCTGTCTGTCTGTCTGTCTGTCTGTCTGTCTGTCTGTCTGTCTGTCTTTAAAGTGAATCTATCAGCTTCTGGCTGGACAGGTGATGAGGTCATTCATCCACATTTCCAAAGCCATGACGGTGCTTCTGAAATGTTGCCCTTCAAGTTGCTCAGTTACTGGTGAAAGGTGAAGGAGGAAGGGTTTTCCATTACAATGGTGACGTTATCTTCAGATCTGGCTTTGATGTATAAAAAGAAATGTTTATTTCCTCTTAGAAAGATTAGCGAAGAACTCATAGTACTCATGAGAACAAGAAGCTCTCTATCTGTCAGTACTCATAGTACTCATGAGAACAATAAGTTATTGATCTTTCAGTACTCATAGTACTCATGAGAACAAGAAGCTCTCTATCTGTCAGTACTCATAGTAATCATGAGAACAAGAAGTTATTGATCTGTCAGTACTCAGAGTACTCATGAGAACAATAAGTTATTGATCTGTCAGTACTCAGAGTACTCATGAGAATGTGAATGACCTCACTTTACATTATTATGGCGTAATGTAAAAGTGGAAACAATTGGTCTTCAGTTAAATGTAACTAAATGTAATAGAAATGTAATCTAAGTAACTGTTAACCAGTTAAATGTTTTTTTATTTATTTAACCATGCAAGTCAGTTAAGAACAAATTCTTATTTTCAATGACGGCCTAGGGGCAGGGGCAGCCTGTTCAGGGGCAGAATGACAGATTTGTACCTTGTCAGCTCGGGGGTTTGAACTTGCAACCTTCCGGTTACTAGTCCAACACTCTGACCACTAGGCTACCCTGCCGCCCCGGCATGTAATAGAAAAATGTAATGTAACTAATAACCAGTTAAATGTAACTACATGTAATAGAACATTGAATCTTAGTAATCCCAAAAGTAATTATTTATTATGAGAGGTCCATAAACAATAACTAGTAATGCTGCTTACTCAAAGAAAGGTTAAAATCCCACCTTTCTGGTAAAAATGGTTATACATTGTGTAGTCACTTTTAAGGAGACTAGCTCCAGTACACAGTACAAATATTGATGTGATGTATTTCCTGTTCAACAAAACTGTTTGAAGAAGGCTTGAAAGGACTGATATGCTTTCTAAATATATTTTAATCCAATTCTAAAAGGACTAACTATAAGATTTCACCTTCTTTTAAAACTTTAAAAATACATATTTCTATGTTTAGTGTTAGAGGAAGATCTGCATGTTTTCTTCAAGTCTCTTTTGGTCAAAACGTCCCCCCCTCCCAGTTCCCCCCATCTGTGAATGTCTCAGAGCTCTAGCTTGGCTTCCTGAACTCCTTGGAGACTGTGAGGGTGTTGGTGAATGGAGAAAGGTAGAGACAGGCGCAGGACACGGATATGAGGATAGTCCGACAATTTACTCAAAAATGAAGAATAATGTTCCAACACGGAAAACTACAAAAAAAAAATCAAAAACACAAGAACACGAAGCCACATGACAAACAATAACGCACAGTACAGAGAGGGAAGCCAGAGGGTTAAATAAGGAACATAATAAATGTAATAGAAATCAGGTGTGAATAATGAAGACAACACCAAACGAAAATGAAACATGGATCGGTAGCGACTAGAAAGCCGGTGACGTCGACCGCCGAACGCCACCCGACCAGAGGGACCAACCTTGGCGGAAGTCGTGACCGAGACTTGCCTTTCATCTCATGTTAATCTTGTCCGTCTATGACAGGGATGGGCAACTGGTTTAGGCCCTCAGGACCAATTTTTTTTTTTTAAATACTGTATATTTTATTGATTTTTCTAAACTTAGTCAGGGTCTCAACTTCCTGTTGACAGTTAGAGTAATAGAATACAAAATGTGACATTTTCAGCAGACACTCAATTATCTCATGTCAGCAACATTGTTTTAGATTGGTCAATTAGTCTAGCAGCCAGCTATCTAAACTTGACCATTGGTCATCAGTTATCATATTAAAAAAACTGTAAACATTTGCCTCCAAACGTGTAGAATTACACGGGACATGTGTTTGCATTTGTGGTCCCCCACATCAAAGTTGTCCATCCCTGGTCTATGACAAACAGCAAGTGTTTTTGTTTACAATCTATGAATCTGTTGACCGGAACCGGTACCAGAACCAGAACCATGCAGGTCCTGACATCTGAGCCTTGCTATGTATAGAAATGGTGATGTTGTATTGTTGAATACATCATGATTTTTATTTTACCTTTATTTAACCTTTATTTAACCAGGCAAGTCAGTTAAGAACAAATTCTTATTTTCAATGAACGGCCTAGGAACAGGGGCAGAACGACAGATTTGGACCTTGTCAGCTCGGGGGTTTGAACCTTCCGCAACCTTCCGGTTACTAGTCACACACTCTAACCACTAGGCTACCCTGCCGCCCCATCATTACCTTAAAATGTTGACTGCATACATGTAAATTATGCTGTTATGCTGGAAATCATGTTGAGGCCCTCTTACTCAGCTAGGAGCTGGTGAGGCCCTCTTACTCAGCTAGGCGCTGGTGAGGCCCTCTTACTCAGCTAGGCGCTGGTGAGGCCCTCTTACTCAGCTAGGAACTGGTGAGGCCCTCGACTCAGCTAGGAGCTGGTGAGACCCTCTACTCTGCTAGGAGCTGGTGAGGCCCTCTACTCAGCTAGGAGTTGGTGAGGCCCTCTACTCAGCTAGGAGTTGGTGAGGCCCTCTACTCAGCTAGGAGTTGGTGAGGCCCTCTACTCAGCTAGGAGTTGGTGAGGCCCTCTACTCAGCTAGGAGTTGGTGAGGCCCTCTACTCAGCTAGGAGATGGTGAGGCCCTCTACTCAGCTAGGAGATGGTGAGGCCCTACAGACTCAGCTAGGAGTTGGTGAGGCCCTCTACTCAGCTAGGAGTTGGTGAGGCCCTCTACTCAGCTGGGAGTTAAAGTGAGGCCCTCTACTCAGCTAGGAGTTGGTGAGGCCCTCTACTCAGCTAGGAGTTGGTGAGGCCCTCTACTCAGCTAGGAGTTGGTGAGGCCCTCTACTCAGCTAGGAGTTGGTGAGGCCCTCTACTCAGCTAGGAGATGGTGAGGCCCTCTACTCAGCTAGGAGATGGTGAGGCCCTCTACTCAGCTAGGAGATGGTGAGGCCCTCTACTCAGCTAGGAGATGGTGAGGCCCTCTACTCAGCTAGGAGATGGTGAGGCCCTCTACTCAGCTAGGAGATGGTGAGGCCCTCTACTCAGCTAGGAGATGGTGAGGCCCTCTACTCAGCTAGGAGATGGTGAGGCCCTCTACTCAGCTAGGAGATGGTGAGGCCCTCTACTCAGCTAGGAGCTGGTGAGACCCTCTACTCAGCTAGGAGCTGGTGAGACCCTCTACTCTGCTAGGAGCTGGTGAGGCCCTCTACTCAGCTAGGAGTTGGTGAGGCCCTCTAAATCAAATCAAATCAAATTTATTTATATAGCCCTTCGTACATCAGCTGATATCTCAAAGTGCTGTACAGAAACCCAGCCTAAAACCCCAAACAGCAAACAATGCAGGTGTAAAAGCACGGTGGCTAGGAAAAACTCCTAGAAAGGCCAAAACCTAGGAAGAAACCTAGAGAGGAACCGGGCTATGTGGGGTGGCCAGTCCTCTTCTGGCTGTGCCGGGTAGAGATTATAACAGAACATGACCAAGATGTTCAAATGTTCATAAATGACCAGCATGGTCGAATAATAATAAGGCAGAACAGTTGAAACTGGAGCAGCAGCAGTCAGGTGGAATGGGGACAGCAAGGAGCCATCATGTCAGGTAGTCCTGGGGCACTGTCCTAGGGCTCAGGTCCTCCGAGAGAGAGAGAAAGAAAGAGAGAATTAGAGAGAGCATATGTGGGGTGGCCAGTCCTCTTTGGCTGTGCCCCCGTGGAGATTATAACAGAACGTGGCCAAGATGTTCAAATGTTCATAAATGACCCAGCATGGTTGAATAATAGTAAGGCAGAACAGTTGAAACTGGAGCAGGAGCATGGCCAGGTGGACTGGGGACAGCAAGGAGTCCTCATGTCAGGTAGTCCTGGGACATGGTCCTAGGGCCCAGGCCAGTTGAAACTGGAGCAGCAGCATGGCCAGGTGGACTGGGGACAGCAAGGAGTCATCATGTCAGGTAGTCCTGGGGCATGGTCCTAGGGCTCAGGTCCTCCGAGAGAGAGAAAGAAAGAGAGAAGGAGAGAATTAGAGAACGCACACTTAGATTCACACAGGACACCGAATAGGACAGGAGAAGTACTCCAGATATAACAAACTGACCCTAGCCCCCGACACATAAACTACTGCAGCATAAATACTGGAGGCTGAGACAGGAGGGGTCAGGAGACACTGTGGCCCCATCCGAGGACACCCCGGACAGGGCCAAACAGGAAGGATATAACCCCACCCACTTTGCCAAAGCACAGCCCCCACACCACTAGAGGGGTATCTTCAACCACCAACTCACCATCCTGAGACAAGGCCGAGTATAGCCCACAAAGATCTCCGCCACGGTACAACCCAGGGGGGCAACCCAGACAGGCCGACCACAACAGTGAATCAACCCACCCAGGTGACGCCCCCCAGGGACGGCACGAGAGAGCCCCAGCAAGCCAGTGACTCAGCCCCGTAACAGGGTTAGAGGCAGAGAATCCCAGTGGAAAGAGGGGAACCGGCCAGGCAGAAGAGGGGAACCGGCCAGCTAGGAGATGGTGAGGCCCTCTACTCAGCTAGGAGATGGTGAGGCCCTCTACTCTGCTCGGGCTGGTGAGGCCCTCTACTCAGCTAGGAGATGGTGAGGCCCTCTAGTCCGCTAGGAGATGGTGAGGCCCTCTGCTCTGCTGGCCTTGAGAACAAAGCTGAGAGGAGAGGAGGTTAACCTCTGTCTGTCCTGACTGTTGTTATAACTTGTTATATCCTATGGGCCCTAGTCTAAAGTTGTAATAAGGTGCCATTTTATACTCAGAGCGAGCTCTGAGTAAATATTACTCCAGGATCTCCGTAAAGACTGAAGAGGCCACTGACACCTGGAGGAGCATTAGAGGCCCTTCATAGAGGCTCTAAATAATGGGCCTTCATAGTCAATTATGTAATTGAAAGCAGATAACTATCACTAGATTGTAAACTGGTTGGAATGCCGTCTTACCTACCAGCTTGGTGTCTTACCACATCGTTATGGAAATCAGGCCCCAGACCGATACACAGACAGGACAGTAGACCACACAGACAGGACAGTAGACCACACAGACAGGACAGTAGACCACACAGACAGTAGACCACACAGACAGTAGACCACACAGACAGTAGACCACACAGACAGTAGACCACACAGACAGTGGACCACACTGACAGCCAGGTCAGTAGACCACACAGACAGTAGACCACACAGACAGTAGACCACACAGACAGTAGACCACACAGACAGTAGACCACACAGACAGGACAGTAGACCAGACAGACCAGACAGACAGTACACCAGGCAGACAGCACACCAGACAGACAGCACACCAGGCAGACAGCACACCAGGCAGACAGCACACCAGACAGACAGCACACCAGACAGACAGCACACCAGGCAGACAGCACACCAGGCAGACAGCACACCAGACAGACAGCACACCAGGCAGACAGCACACCAGACAGACAGCACACCAGACAGACAGCACACCAGGCAGACAGCACACCAGGCAGACAGCACACCAGGCAGACAGCACACCAGACAGACAGCACACCAGACAGACAGCACACCAGGCAGACAGCACACCAGACAGACAGCACACCAGGCAGACAGCACACCAGGCAGACAGCACACCAGGCAGACAGCACACCAGACAGACAGCACACCAGGCAGACAGCACACCAGGCAGACAGCACACCAGACAGACAGCACACCAGACAGACAGCACACCAGGCAGACAGCACACCAGACAGACAGTACACCAGACAGACAGCACTGACAGACAGCACACCAGGCAGACAGCACACCAGACAGACAGCACACCAGACAGACAGCACACCAGGCAGACAGCACACCAGACAGACAGTACACCAGACAGACAGCACTGACAGACAGACAGTACACCAGGCAGACAGCACACCAGACAGACAGCACACCAGGCAGACAGCACACCAGACAGACAGCACACCAGGCAGACAGCACACCAGACAGACAGCACACCAGACAGACAGCACACCAGGCAGACAGCACACCAGGCAGACAGCACACCAGACAGACAGCACACCAGACAGACAGCACACCAGGCAGACAGCACACCAGGCAGACAGCACACCAGGCAGACAGTACACCAGACAGACCAGACAGCTAGATAAAGACCAAACAGACCAATTCATTATGAAGTAATTAGGGGACTGTAATATTGTCCCTAATTGCTACAGTGACAATTAACCACTGACAAGACTAGAGGGAAGTAAGTAGCTAACCTGTTGACCACTGACAAGACAAGAGGGAAGTAGTGAACCTGTTGACCACTGACAAGACAAGAGGGAAGTAAGTAGCTAACCTGTTGACCACTGACAAGACTAGAGGGAAGTAAGTAGTGAACCTGTTGACCACTGACAAGACAAGAGGGAAGTAAGTAGCTAACCTGTTGACCACTGACAAGACTAGAGGGAAGTAATGAACCTGTTGACCACTGACAAGACAAGAGGGAAGTAAGTAGCTAACCTGTTGACCACTGACAAGACTAGAGGGAAGTAGCTAACCTGTTGACCACTGACAAGACAAGAGGGATGTAAGTAGCTAACCTGTTGACCACTGACAAGACTAGAGGGAAGTAAGTAGCTAACCTGTTGACCACTGACAAGACTAGAGGAAGTAAGTAGCTAACCTGTTGACCACTGACAAGACTAGAGGGAAGTAAGTAGCTAACCTGTTGACCACTGACAAGACAAGAGGGAAGTAAGTAGCTAACCTGTTGACCACTGACAAGACTAGAGGGAAGTAAGTAGCTAACCTGTTGACCACTGACAAGACTAGAGGGAAGTAAGTAGCTAACCTGTTGACCACTGACAAGACTAGAGGAAGTAATGAACCTGTTGACCACTGACAAGACTAGAGGGAAGTAAGTAGCTAACCTGTTGACCACTGACAAGACAAGAGGGAAGTAATGAACCTGTTGACCACTGACAAGACTAGAGGGAAGTAATGAACCTGTTGACCACTGACAAGACAGAGGGAAGTAGTGAACCTGTTGACCACTGACAAGACTAGAGGGAAGTAGTGAACCTGTTGACCACTGACAAGACAGAGGGAAGTAAGTAGCTAACCTGTTGACCACTGACAAGACTAGAGGGAAGTAAGTAGTGAACCTGTTGACCACTGACAAGACAAGAGGGAAGTAAGTAGCTAACCTGTTGACCACTGACAAGACTAGAGGGAAGTAAGTAGTGAACCTGTTGACCACTGACAAGACAAGAGGGAAGTAATGAACCTGTTGACCACTGACAAGACTAGAGGGAAGTAAGTAGCTAACCTGTTGACCACTGACAAGACAAGAGGGAAGTAAGTAGCTAACCTGTTGACCACTGACAAGACAAGAGGGAAGTAAGTAGCTAACCTGTTGACCACTGACAAGACTAGAGGGAAGTAAGTAGCTAACCTGTTGACCACTGACAAGACTAGAGGGAAGTAAGTAGCTAACCTGTTGACCACTGACAAGACTAGAGGGAAGTAATGAACCTGTTGACCACTGACAAGACTAGAGGGAAGTAATGAACCTGTTGACCACTGACAAGACAAGAGGGAAGTAAGTAGCTAACCTGTTGACCACTGACAAGACAAGAGGGAAGTAAGTAGCTAACCTGTTGACCACTGACAAGACTAGAGGGAAGTAATGAACCTGTTGACCACTGACAAGACTAGAGGGAAGTAAGTAGCGAACCTGTTGACCACTGACAAGACAAGAGGGAAGTAATGAACCTGTTGACCACTGACAAGACTAGAGGGAAGTAAGTAGCTAACCTGTTGACCACTGACAAGACTAGAGGGAAGTAAGTAGCTAACCTGTTGACCACTGACAAGACAAGAGGGAAGTAAGTAGCTAACCTGTTGACCACTGACAAGACTAGAGGGAAGTAATGAACCTGTTGACCACTGACAAGACTAGAGGGAAGTAATGAACCTGTTGACCACTGACAAGACTAGAGGGAAGTAATGAACCTGTTGACCACTGACAAGACTAGAGGGAAGTAATGAACCTGTTGACCACTGACAAGACTAGAGGGAAGTAAGTAGCTAACCTGTTGACCACTGACAAGACTAGAGGGAAGTAAGTAGCTAACCTGTTGACCACTGACAAGACTAGAGGGAAGTAAGTAGTGAACCTGTTGACCACTGACAAGACAAGAGGGAAGTAATGAACCTGTTGACCACTGACAAGACAAGAGGGAAGTAGTGAACCTGTTGACCACTGACAAGACTAGAGGGAAGTAAGTAGCTAACCTGTTGACCACTGACAAGACAAGAGGGAAGTAATGAACCTGTTGACCACTGACAAGACAAGAGGGAAGTAATGAACCTGTTGACCACTGACAAGACTAGAGGGAAGTAATGAACCTGTTGACCACTGACAAGACTAGAGGGAAGTAAGTAGCTAACCTGTTGACCACTGACAAGACTAGAGGGAAGTAAGTAGCTAACCTGTTGACCACTGACAAGACTAGAGGGAAGTAATGAACCTGTTGACCACTGACAAGACTAGAGGGAAGTAAGTAGCTAACCTGTTGACCACTGACAAGACTAGAGGGAAGTAATGAACCTGTTGACCACTGACAAGACTAGAGGGAAGTAAGTAGCTAACCTGTTGACCACTGACAAGACAAGAGGGAAGTAAGTAGCTAACCTGTTGACCACTGACAAGACAAGAGGGAAGTAAGTAGCTAACCTGTTGACCACTGACAAGACTAGAGGGAAGTAAGTAGCTAACCTGTTGACCACTGACAAGACAAGAGGGAAGTAAGTAGCTAACCTGTTGACCACTGACAAGACTAGAGGGAAGTAAGTAGCTAACCTGTTGACCACTGACAAGACAAGAGGGAAGTAAGTAGCTAACCTGTTGACCACTGACAAGACTAGAGGGAAGTAAGTAGCTAACCTGTTGACCACTGACAAGACTAGAGGGAAGTAATGAACCTGTTGACCACTGACAAGACTAGAGGGAAGTAAGTAGCTAACCTGTTGACCACTGACAAGACTAGAGGGAAGTAAGTAGCTAACCTGTTGACCACTGACAAGACAAGAGGGAAGTAATGAACCTGTTGACCACTGACAAGACAAGAGGGAAGTAGTGAACCTGTTGACCACTGACAAGACAAGAGGGAAGTAATGAACCTGTTGACCACTGACAAGACTAGAGGGAAGTAATGAACCTGTTGACCACTGACAAGACTAGAGGGAAGTAATGAACCTGTTGACCACTGACAAGACTAGAGGGAAGTAATGAACCTGTTGACCACTGACAAGACTAGAGGGAAGTAATGAACCTGTTGACCACTGACAAGACTAGAGGGAAGTAAGTAGTGAACCTGTTGACCACTGACAAGACAAGAGGGAAGTAAGTAGCTAACCTGTTGACCACTGACAAGACTAGAGGGAAGTAATGAACCTGTTGACCACTGACAAGACAAGAGGGAAGTAAGTAGCTAACCTGTTGACCACTGACAAGACAAGAGGGAAGTAAGTAGTGAACCTGTTGACCACTGACAAGACTAGAGGGAAGTAGCTAACCTGTTGACCACTGACAAGACAAGAGGGAAGTAAGTAGCGAACCTGTTGACCACTGACAAGACTAGAGGGAAGTAAGTAGCTAACCTGTCGACCACTGACAAGACAAGAGGGAAGTAATGAACCTGTTGACCACTGACAAGACAAGAGGGAAGTAAGTAGCTAACCTGTTGACCACTGACAAGACTAGAGGGAAGTAAGTAGCTGAACCTGTTGACCACTGACAAGACTAGAGGGAAGTAAGTGAACCTGTTGACCACTGACAAGACTAGAGGGAAGTAAGTAGAACCTGTTGACCACTGACAAGACTAGAGGGAAGTAGTGAACCTGTTGACCACTGACAAGACTAGAGGGAAGTAAGTAGCGAACCTGTTGACCACTGACAAGACAAGAGGGAAGTAAGTAGCTGAACCTGTTGACCACTGACAAGACTAGAGGGAAGTAGTGAACCTGTTGACCACTGACAAGACTAGAGGGAAGTAGCTAACCTGTTGACCACTGACAAGACTAGAGGGAAGTAGTGAACCTGTTGACCACTGACAAGACTAGAGGGAAGTAGTGAACCTGTTGACCACTGACAAGACAAGAGGGAAGTAGTGAACCTGTTGACCACTGACAAGACTAGAGGGAAGTAGCTAACCTGTTGACCACTGACAAGACTAGAGGGAAGTAATGAACCTGTTGACCACTGACAAGACTAGAGGGAAGTAATGAACCTGTTGACCACTGACAAGACTAGAGGGAAGTAAGTAGCTAACCTGTTGACCACTGACAAGACTAGAGGGAAGTAAGTAGCTAACCTGTTGACCACTGACAAGACTAGAGGGAAGTAAGTAGCTAACCTGTTGACCACTGACAAGACTAGAGGGAAGTAAT
Organism: Oncorhynchus keta; assembly: GCF_023373465.1. Taxonomy (NCBI): domain Eukaryota; kingdom Metazoa; phylum Chordata; class Actinopteri; order Salmoniformes; family Salmonidae; genus Oncorhynchus; species Oncorhynchus keta. The sequence goes on from NC_068432.1 coordinate 54,952,847, forward strand.
GAACCTGTTGACCACTGACAAGACTAGAGGGAAGTAAGTAGCTAACCTGTTGACCACTGACAAGACTAGAGGGAAGTAAGTAGCTAACCTGTTGACCACTGACAAGACTAGAGGGAAGTAAGTAGCTAACCTGTTGACCACTGACAAGACTAGAGGGAAGTAATGAACCTGTTGACCACTGACAAGACAAGAGGGAAGTAAGTAGCTAACCTGTTGACCACTGACAAGACAAGAGGGAAGTAAGTAGCTAACCTGTTGACCACTGACAAGACAAGAGGGAAGTAAGTAGCTAACCTGTTGACCACTGACAAGACTAGAGGGAAGTAATGAACCTGTTGACCACTGACAAGACTAGAGGGAAGTAATGAACCTGTTGACCACTGACAAGACAAGAGGGAAGTAAGTAGCTAACCTGTTGACCACTGACAAGACAAGAGGGAAGTAAGTAGCTAACCTGTTGACCACTGACAAGACTAGAGGGAAGTAAGTAGCTAACCTGTTGACCACTGACAAGACAAGAGGGAAGTAATGAACCTGTTGACCACTGACAAGACTAGAGGGAAGTAATGAACCTGTTGACCACTGACAAGACTAGAGGGAAGTAAGTAGCTAACCTGTTGACCACTGACAAGACTAGAGGGAAGTAAGTAGCTAACCTGTTGACCACTGACAAGACAAGAGGGAAGTAATGAACCTGTTGACCACTGACAAGACTAGAGGGAAGTAATGAACCTGTTGACCACTGACAAGACTAGAGGGAAGTAAGTAGCTAACCTGTTGACCACTGACAAGACTAGAGGGAAGTAAGTAGCTAACCTGTTGACCACTGACAAGACAAGAGGGAAGTAAGTAGTTAACCTGTTGACCACTGACAAGACTAGAGGGAAGTAATGAACCTGTTGACCACTGACAAGACTAGAGGGAAGTAATGAACCTGTTGACCACTGACAAGACTAGAGGGAAGTAAGTAGCTAACCTGTTGACCACTGACAAGACAAGAGGGAAGTAAGTAGTGAACCTGTTGACCACTGACAAGACTAGAGGGAAGTAATGAACCTGTTGACCACTGACAAGACAAGAGGGAAGTAAGTAGCTAACCTGTTGACCACTGACAAGACTAGAGGGAAGTAATGAACCTGTTGACCACTGACAAGACAAGAGGGAAGTAAGTAGTGAACCTGTTGACCACTGACAAGACTAGAGGGAAGTAAGTAGCTAACCTGTTGACCACTGACAAGACAAGAGGGAAGTAAGTAGCTAACCTGTTGACCACTGACAAGACTAGAGGGAAGTAAGTAGCTAACCTGTTGACCACTGACAAGACTAGAGGGAAGTAATGAACCTGTTGACCACTGACAAGACTAGAGGGAAGTAATGAACCTGTTGACCACTGACAAGACTAGAGGGAAGTAATGAACCTGTTGACCACTGACAAGACTAGAGGGAAGTAATGAACCTGTTGACCACTGACAAGACAAGAGGGAAGTAAGTAGCTAACCTGTTGACCACTGACAAGACTAGAGGGAAGTAAGTGAACCTGTTGACCACTGACAAGACTAGAGGGAAGTAAGTGAACCTGTTGACCACTGACAAGACTAGAGGGAAGTAGTGAACCTGTTGACCACTGACAAGACTAGAGGGAAGTAGTGAACCTGTTGACCACTGACAAGACAAGAGGGAAGTAAGTAGCTAACCTGTTGACCACTGACAAGACAAGAGGGAAGTAAGTAGCTAACCTGTCGACCACTGACAAGACTAGAGGGAAGTAATGAACCTGTTGACCACTGACAAGACAAGAGGGAAGTAAGTAGCTAACCTGTTGACCACTGACAAGACAAGAGGGAAGTAATGAACCTGTTGACCACTGACAAGACAAGAGGGAAGTAGTGAACCTGTTGACCACTGACAAGACTAGAGGGAAGTAAGTAGCTAACCTGTTGACCACTGACAAGACAAGAGGGAAGTAAGTAGCTAACCTGTTGACCACTGACAAGACTAGAGGGAAGTAAGTAGCTAACCTGTTGACCACTGACAAGACAGAGGGAAGTAAGTAGAACCTGTTGACCACTGACAAGACTGGAGGGAAGTAATGAACCTGTTGACCACTGACAAGACTAGAGGGAAGTAATGAACCTGTTGACCACTGACAAGACTAGAGGGAAGTAATGAACCTGTTGACCACTGACAAGACAAGAGGGAAGTAAGTAGCTAACCTGTTGACCACTGACAAGACTAGAGGGAAGTAATGAACCTGTTGACCACTGACAAGACTAGAGGGAAGTAATGAACCTGTTGACCACTGACAAGACTAGAGGGAAGTAATGAACCTGTTGACCACTGACAAGACTAGAGGGAAGTAATGAACCTGTTGACCACTGACAAGACAAGAGGGAAGTAAGTAGCTAACCTGTTGACCACTGACAAGACTAGAGGGAAGTAAGTAGCTAACCTGTTGACCACTGACAAGACAAGAGGGAAGTAAGTAGCTAACCTGTTGACCACTGACAAGACTAGAGGGAAGTAAGTAGTGAACCTGTTGACCACTGACAAGACAAGAGGGAAGTAAGTAGCTAACCTGTTGACCACTGACAAGACTAGAGGGAAGTAAGTAGCTAACCTGTTGACCACTGACAAGACTAGAGGGAAGTAAGCTAACCTGTTGACCACTGACAAGACTAGAGGGAAGTAAGTAGTGAACCTGTTGACCACTGACAAGACAAGAGGGAAGTAATGAACCTGTTGACCACTGACAAGACAAGAGGGAAGTAAGTAGCTAACCTGTTGACCACTGACAAGACTAGAGGGAAGTAAGTAGTGAACCTGTTGACCACTGACAAGACAAGAGGGAAGTAAGTAGCTAACCTGTTGACCACTGACAAGACAAGAGGGAAGTAAGTAGCTAACCTGTTGACCACTGACAAGACAAGAGGGAAGTAATGAACCTGTTGACCACTGACAAGACTAGAGGGAAGTAATGAACCTGTTGACCACTGACAAGACTAGAGGGAAGTAAGTAGCTAACCTGTTGACCACTGACAAGACTAGAGGGAAGTAAGTAGCTAACCTAACACTCAGACAGGTTCAGATCTGGTCAGGCAACATTTCTCCTGAAGAAGACAATAGGTCCCATTGTTTGAGTTTCACATCACATCTTCCACTACGGACGTAGTAGGTCTGATTTACAGGCTGTGTTCTCCACCGGGCGGTCGGTCGGGCTACTCTACTCTGAATTTACAAATGATACTTGAATATGATGTGAAAGTAGCAAGAAAGATCTCCTTAGCCAGGCATGTTGTTTGTTTTGGATGTTATGGAAAAGCAGGGAACATGCCAAGATTGCTGCTTCAACTGGATACTCAAAGCTTTTAAACCAAACTTGTATGTATTCTTACATTATTGTAATGCCGGTGAAGGATTATTCAGCTTATTTTCTAGTGCACTACTTTTGACCAGAACCCTATGGGCCCTGGTCAAAACAAAGTGCACTACATAGGGAATAGGGTTTTATAGGGCTCTGGTCTAAAGTAGTGCACTATATAGGGAATAGGGTTCCATAGGGCTCTAAGTCTAAATTAGTGCACTATATAGGGAATAGAGTTCCATAGGGCTCTGGTCTAAAGTAGTGCACTATATAGGGAATAGAGTTCCATAGGGTTCTGGTCTAAAGTAGTGCACTATATAGGGTTCCATAGGGCTCTGGTCTAAAGTAGTGCACTATATAGGGAATAGGGTCCCATAGGGCTCTGGTCTAAAGTAGTAGTGTTCCATAGGGCTCTGGTCTAAAGCAGTGCACTATATAGGGGATAGAGTTCCATAGGGCTCTGGTCTAAAGCAGTGCACTATATAGGGAATAGAGTTCCATAGGGCTCTGGTCTAAAGTAGTGCACTATAGGGAATAGGGTTCCATAGGGCTCTGGTCTAAAGTAGTGCACTATATAGGGAATAGAGTTCCATAGGGTTCTGGTCTAAAGTAGTGCACTATATAGGGTTCCATAGGGCTCTGGTCTAAAGTAGTGCACTATATAGGGAATAGTGTTCCATAGGGCTCTGGTCTAAAGTAGTGCACTATATAGGGAATAGAGTTCGATAGGGCTCTGGTCTGAAGTAGTGCACTATATAAGGAATAGAGTTCCATAGGGTTCTGGTCTAAAGTAGTGCACTATATAGGGGATAGTGTTCCATAGGGCTCTGGTCTAAAGTAGTGCACTATATAGGGAATAGAGTTCCATAGGGCTCTGGTCTAAAGTAGTGCACTATATAAGGAATAGTGTTCCATAGGGTTCTGGTCTAAAGTAGTGTACTATATAGGGTTCCATAGGGCTCTGTTCTAAAGTAGTGCACTATATAGGGAATAGGATACCATAGGGAATAGGGTTCCATAGGGCTCTGGTCTAAAGTAGTGCACTATATAGGGAATAGGGTCCCATAGGGCTCTGGTCTAAAGTAGTGCACTATATAGGGGATAGTGTTCCATAGAGCTCTGGTCAAAAGTAGTGCACTATATAGGGAATAGGGTGCCATTTGGGATGACGTCGTATGCTCATAAGCAGGCTGTTACAGTGGTAGTATAAATCCGCTTGGCTTTAAAGCACCGTGGATATGACATCACATCAAATTAAACCGCATGGTGGGAATGATGTGATCTGTATTAGATTTTAGAATCAGATTTAACTCTTGTAATCTTTGTCAGGCTGTAATTAAGTAAATGGATACAGTCCAAATCAAATTGTATTGGTAGCGTATACATATTAGTAGATGTGGGTGTAGCTAAATGCTTGTGTTTCTAGCTCCAACAGTAGTATCTAGCTAAATGCATGTGTTTCTAGCTCCAACAGTAGTATCTAGCTAAATGCTTGTGTTTCCAGCTCCAACAGTAGTATCTAGCTAAATGCTTGTGTTTCTAGCTCCAACAGTGCAGTAGTATCTAGCTAAATGCATGTGTTTCTAGCTCCAACAGTAGTATCTAGCTAAATGCTTGTGTTTCTAGCTCCAACAGTAGTATCTAGCTAAATGCTTGTGTTTCCAGCTCCAACAGTACAGTAATATCTAACTAAATGCTTGTGTTCCTAGCTCCAACAGTACAGTAATATCTAACTAAATGCTTGTGGTCCTAGCTCCAACAGTGCAGTAATATCTAACTAAATGCTTGTGTTCCTAGCTCCAACAGTACAGTAGTATCTAACTAAATGCTTGTGTTTCTAGCTCCAACAGTGCAGTAATATCTAACTAAATGCTTGTGTTTCTAGCTCCAACAGTACAGTAGTATCTAACTAAATGCTTGTGTTTCTAGCTCCAACAGTAGTATCTAACTAAATGCTTGTGTTTCTAGCTCCAACAGTACAGTAGTATCTAACTAAATGCTTGTGTTTCTAGCTCCAACAGTAGTATCTAACTAAATGCTTGTGTTTCTAGCTCCAACAGTAGTATCTAGCTAAATGCTTGTGTTTCTAGCTCCAACAGTGTAGTAATATCTAACTAAATGCTGGTGTTTCTAAATCTAAAAGTAAAAGAATGGAATTAAGAAATATATAAATATTAGGAACGATCAATGTTCGGAGTGTCATTGACTAAAATACAGTAGAATAGAATACAGTACATACATACTGTATGAGATGAGTAAAGCAGTATGTAAACATTATTAAAGTGGCCAGTGATTCCATGTCTACGTATATGGAGGCAAAAGCCTCTAAAAACAATAAGCATTGTTAACTGGAAGTCTTGGGACACCAATGAAATGTTGTAATTTTAGAGGCTATACAGAACGTTTGCCTTCCATTGAGCCAAACAGGGGTCCCCTTAAATGGACAGAAATATCGTCAAATAAATGTCCTCATTGGAAATAAAGGGCCACACCCCTAAAAATCCTGTTTTTACGTCAGTATTCTGTTCTCTGAGTAATGTTGTGACTTTGGATGTATTTAAACCCCTGAACCAAAAGACACGAAGCCTCACAGTCACAACCAGCTAAATCTCTCTCTCTGATCTAAACTCGTAATCCCACTGACTGTGGGGAAGAACTGGGAGTGTCCTCACTAAGTTGAGTACAAAACGCAAAGATACCTCGTGATTTCGTGTTTAGACAGGATCGTTGTTAAAATGTGTGCGGTTCCATTACTTACGTTTGAGTCATGACCCTGATAGCGTCACTCTGGCGTTGTATCAGTGTGTGGAATGTGTGAAGCAGAGCTTGAAGCTAATCTCTGTCTCTGTCTGTCAGTGGACTAAACAGGTCGGCCAGATGGTTCAACTATTTATCAATTTCCACTGATCGATATCTGAGCTCAGATCTTGTTGCCACGTGTTCTAACCCAGCAGCACAATGGGTGGCTCTGTGATGAAGAGAGGCCGTTCCAGCTAGGGGCCTGTCAACACCTTGTCCAACACCTTGTTCAACACCCTGTCTGTCAACACCCTGTCTGTCAACACCTTGTTCAACACCCTGTCTGTCAACACCTTGTTCAACACCCTCTGTCTGTCAACACCCTGTCTGTCAACACCTTGTTCAACACCCTGTCTGTCAACACCTTGTTCAACACCCTGTCTGTCAACACCCTGTCTGTCAACACCTTGTTCAACACCCTGTCTGTCAACACCCTGTCTGTCAACACCTTGTTCAACACCCTGTCTGTCAACACCCTGTCTGTCAACACCTTGTTCAACACCCTGTCTGTCAACACCCTGTCTGTCAACACCCTGTCTGTCAACACCCTGTCTGTCAACACCTTGTTCAACACCCTGTCTGTCAACACCTTGTTCAACACCCTGTCTGTCAACACCCTGTCTGTCAACACCTTGTTCAACACCCTGTCTGTCAACACCCTGTCTGTCAACACCTTGTTCAACACCCTGTCTGTCAACACCTTGTTCAACACCCTGTCTGTCAACACCCTGTCTGTCAACACCCTGTCTGTCAACACCTTGTTCAACACCCTGTCTGTCAACACCCTATCTGTCAACACCTTGTTCAACACCCTGTCTGTCAACACCCTGTCTGTCAACACCCTGTCTGTCAACACCCTGTCTGTCAACACCTTGTTCAACACCCTGTCTGTCAACACCCTGTCTGTCAACACCGTGTTCAACACCCTGTCTGTCAACACCTTGTTCAACACCCTGTCTGTCAACACCCTGTCTGTCAACACCTTGTTCAACACCCTGTCTGTCAACACCCTGTCTGTCAACACCCTGTCTGTCAACACCCTGTCTGTCAACACCTTGTTCAACACCCTGTCTGTCAACACCCTATCTGTCAACACCTTGTTCAACACCCTGTCTGTCAACACCCTGTCTGTCAACACCCTGTCTGTCAACACCCTGTCTGTCAACACCTTGTTCAACACCTTGTTCAACACCCTGTCTGTCAACACCCTGTCTGTCAACACCCTGTCTGTCAACACCTTGTTCAACACCCTGTCTGTCAACACCCTGTCTGTCAACACCCTGTCTGTCAACACCTTGTTCAACACCCTGTCTGTCAACACCCTGTCTGTCAACACCCTGTCTGTCAACACCTTGTTCAACACCCTGTCTGTCAACACCCTGTCTGTCAACACCCTGTCTGTCAACACCCTGTCTGTCAACACATTTAACATTTACATTTAAGTCATTTAGCAGACGCTCTTATCCAGAGCGACTTACAAATTGGTGCATTCACCTTATGACATCCAGTAGAACAGTCACTTTACAATAGTGCATCTAAATCTTAAAGGGGGGTGAGAAGGATTACTTATCCTATCCTAGGTATTCCTTAAAGAGGTGGGGTTTCAGGTGTCTCCGGAAGGTGGTGTTTGACTCCGCTGTCCTGGCGTGGCATCGTGAGGGAGTTTGTTCCACCATTGGGGGGCCAGAGCAGCGAACAGTTTTGACTGGGCTGAGCGGGAACTGTACTTCCTCAGTGGTAGGGAGGCGAGCAGGCCAGAGGTGGTCCTTCTGTAGCTCAGTTGGTAGAGCATGGCGCTTGTAACGCCAGGGTAGTGGGTTCGATTCCCGGGACCACCCATACGTAGAATGTATGCACACATGACTGTAAGTCGCTTTGGATAAAAGCGTCTGCTAAATGGCATATATTATATATTATATATTATGAACGCAGTGCCCTTGTTTGGGTGTAGGGCCTGATCAGAGCCTGGAGGTACTGAGGTGCCGTTCCCCTCACAGCTCCGTAGGCAAGCACCATGGTCTTGTAGCGGATGCGAGCTTCAACTGGAAGCCAGTGGAGAGAGCGGAGGAGCGGGGTGACGTGAGAGAACTTGGGAAGGTTGACCACCAGACGGGCTGCAGCGTTCTGGATGAGTTGTAGGGGTTTAATGGCACAGGCAGGGAGCCCAGCCAACAGCGAGTTGCAGTAATCCAGACGGGAGATGACAAGTGCCTGGATTAGGACCTGCGCCGCTTCCTGTGTGAGGCAGGGTCGAACTCTGCGGATGTTGTAGAGCATGAACCTACAGGAACGGGCCACCGCCTTGATGTTAGTTGAGAACGACAGGGTGTTGTCCAGGATCACGCCAAGGTTCTTAGCGCTCTGGGAGGAGGACACAATGGAGTTGTCAACCGTGATGGCGAGATCATGGAACGGGCAGTCCTTCCCCGGGAGGAAGAGCAGCTCCGTCTTGCCGAGGTTCAGCTTGAGGTGGTGATCCGTCATCCACACTGATATGTCTGCCAGACATGCAGAGATGCGATTCGCCACCTGGTCATCAGAAGGGGGAAAGGAGAAGATTAATTGTGTGTCGTCTGCATAGCAATGATAGGAGAGACCATGTGAGGTTATGACAGAGCCAAGTGACTTGGTGTATAGCGAGAATAGGAGAGGGCCTAGAACAGAGCCCTGGGGGACACCAGTGGTGAGAGCGCGTGGTGAGGAGACAGATTCTCGCCACGCCACCTGGTAGGAGCGACCTGTCAGGTAGGACGCAATCCAAGCGTGGGCCGCGCCGGAGATGCCCAACTCGGAGAGGGTGGAGAGGAGGATCTGATGGTTCACAGTATCGAAGGCAGCCGATAGGTCTAGAAGGATGAGAGCAGAGGAGAGAGAGTTAGCTTTAGCGGTGCGGAGCGCCTCCGTGATACAGAGAAGAGCAGTCTCAGTTGAATGACTAGTCTTGAAACCTGACTGATTTGGATCGAGAAGGTCATTCAGAGAGAGATAGCGGGAGAGCTGGCCAAGGACGGCACGTTCAAGAGTTTTGGAGAGAAAAGAAAGAAGGGATACTGGTCTGTAGTTGTTGACATCGGAGGGATCGAGTGTAGGTTTTTTCAGAAGGGGTGCAACTCTCGCTCTCTTGAAGACGGAAGGGACGTAGCCAGCACCCAACACCCTGTCTGTCAACACCCTGTCTGTCAACACCCTGTCTGTCAACACCTTGTTCAACACCCTGTCTGTCAACACCCTGTCTGTCAACACCCTGTCAGTCAACACCTTGTTCAACACCTTGTTCAACACCCTGTCTGTCAACACCTTGTTCAACACCCTGTCTGTCAACACCCTGTCTGTCAACACCCTGTCTGTCAACACCTTGTTCAACACCCTGTCTGTCAACACCCTGTCTATCAACACCCTGTCTGTCAACACCCTGTCTGTCAACACCTTGTTCAACACCCTGTCTGTCAACACCTTGTTCAACACCCTGTCTGTCAACACCCTGTCTGTCAACACCCTGTCTGTCAACTCCTTGTTCAACTCCTTGTTCAACTCCTTGTTCAACTCCTTATTCAACACTCAATCATGATCTTTGTCATTTAAAGTTTTAAGCAAATGTAGCCGATGTGAAATGGCTAGCTAGTTAGCTGTGGTGCGCGCTAGTGGTGTTTCAATCGGTGACGCCATGGCGAGGGGACGGACGTAAAGTCTATACTGTTACACAAAAAAACACTACAATTGGGGATAAGATCATCAACTAAATAACTATAATGTCAAACGTTAACGTGATGTCTAATCCGTGTCTTTCTCTTCTCTGCTTCTCACAGAAAAAGATGTCCTGATGCGGCACTCCAAACAGTAAACGTTACCCTGCTGTATCCCTCATCTCAACCTGCTCCTCCTCCTCCTCCTCCTGTACTTCCTGCTCCTCCAGAACAGACTATTGGTACCGTTGGTTCCTTCCTTGGGTCCCCAACCCTCACTCGGCCGGTTGACAAATCTCTGCTTTCCCCCTCTTCTCCGCTCCCCGGTCCTCGTCCCTGAACCTCCTCTCACCCCCGGTCCTCGTCCCTGAACCTCCTCTCCCCCCTCGCCCCAGTCTTCGCCCCACTTCCCCACGTCCCCGGCAACATGTCCATCGCCCTGAAGCAGGTCTTCAACAAGGACAAGACCTTCCGGCCCAAGCGTAAGTTTGAGCCGGGGACGCAGCGTTTCGAGCTGCATAAAAAGGCCCAGGCGTCGCTGAGCTCCGGGGTTGACCTACGGGCGGCGGTAGCTCTGCCCCACGGGGAGGATCTGAACGACTGGGTGGCCATGCACGTAGTTGACTTCTTCAACAGGATAAACCTCATCTACGGGACGGTGTGTGAGTTCTGCACGGAGAAGAGTTGTCCGGTCATGTCCGGAGGTCCTCGGTATGAGTACCGATGGCAGGACGATCACAAGTACAAGAAACCAACGGCTCTACCGGCTCCCAAGTACATGAACTTGCTGATGGACTGGATCGAGGTTCAGATCAACAATGAGGATATCTTCCCACCAGCATGGGTGAGTACTCTGGGTCTGCTGTAACTATATGCACAGTGGGGCAAAAGTATTTAGTCAGCCACCAATTGTGCAAGTTCTCCCACTTAAAAATACGAGAGGCCTGTAATACTTATTTTCCACCATAATTTGCAAATAAATTCATAAAGAATCCTACAATGTGATTTTCTGGATTTTTCCCCCTCATTTTGTCTGTCATAGTTGAAGTGTACCTATGATGAAAATTACAGGCCTCTCTCATCTTTTAAGTGGGAGAACTTGCACAATTGGTGACTGACTAAATACTTTTTTGCCCCACTGTACATCAGCCACACTCAACAGACCCAGACTTTTTTAGGAACTAGAAGCAGTGCTAGTGGGTAATATCACTCAGCAAACAAGGCCAGTAAAAACAAATCCATTATAATAACCAATGTAGTGATATTTGTGTTGTTTGCTTTATAACCCATTGGTTCATACGCGACTGTGATATACAATAAGACCCGTGATATACAACCAAAAGACAACAGCCACACAGCGGCAGAATAAATTCAACCACACCTTCTGTTTCATCACAAAACCGAAGAACAACAATCTGTCCGATGAAGTCCACAAAGCAAATAACGAATGTATTGTACCGGCAGGGTAGCCTAGTGGTTGGAGTGTAGAGGTGGCAGGGTAGCCTAGTGGTTAGAGTGTAGAGGTGACAGGGTAGCCTAGTGGTTAGAGTGTAGAGGTGACAGGGTAGCCTAGTGGTTAGAGTGTAGAGGTGACAGGGTAGCCTAGTGGTTAGAGTGTAGAGGTGGCAGGGTAGCCTAGTGGTTAGAGTGTAGAGGTGGCAGGGTAGCCTAGTGGTTAGAGTGTAGAGGTGGCAGGGTAGCCTAGTGGTTAGAGTGTAGAGGTGAGAGGGTAGCCTAGTGGTTAGAGTGTAGAGGTGACAGGGTAGCCTAGTGGTTAGAGTGTAGAGGTGGCAGGTAGCCTAGTGGTTAGAGTGTAGAGGTGACAGGGTAGCCTAGTGGTTAGAGTGTAGAGGTGGCAGGGTAGCCTAGTGGTTAGAGTGTAGAGGTGACAGGGTAGCCTAGTGGTTAGAGTGTAGAGATGACAGGGTAGCCTAGTGGTTAGAGTGTAGAGGTGGCAGGGTAGCCTAGTGGTTAGAGTGTAGAGGTGACAGGGTAGCCTAGTGGTTAGAGTGTAGAGGTGGCAGGGTAGCCTAGTGGTTAGAGTGTAGAGGTGACAGGGTAGCCTAGTGGTTAGAGTGTAGAGATGACAGGGTAGCCTAGTGGTTAGAGTGTAGAGATGACAGGGTAGCCTAGTGGTTAGAGTGTAGAGGTGGCAGGGTAGCCTAGTGGTTAGAGTGTAGAGGAGGCAGGGTAGCCTAGTGGTTAGAGTGTAGAGGCTGCAGGGTAGCCTAGTGGTTAGAGTGTAGAGGCGGCAGGTAGCCTAGTGGTTAGAGCGTGGAGGCGGCAGGTAGCCTAGTGGTTAGAGCGTAGAGGCTGCAGGGTAGCCTAGTGGTTAGAGTGTAGAGGTGGCAGGGTAGCCTAGTGGTTAGAGTGTAGAGGCTGCAGGGTAGCCTAGTGGTTAGAGCGTGGAGGCGGCAGGTAGTCTAGTGGTTAGAGCGCAGAGGCGGCAGGTAGTCTAGTGGTTAGAGCGCAGAGGCGGCAGGTAGCCTAGTGGTTAGAGCGCAGAGGCTGCAGGTAGCCTAGTGGTTAGAGCGTAGAGGTGGCAGGTAGTCTAGTGGTTAGAGTGTAGAGGTGACAGGGTAGCCTAGTGGTTAGAGTGTAGAGGTGACAGGGTAGCCTAGTGGTTAGAGCGTAGAGGTGGCAGGCAGCCTAGTGGTTAGAGCGTAGAGGCGGCAGGGTAGCCTAGTGGTTAGAGCGTAGAGGCGGCAGGTAGCCTAGTGGTTAGAGCGTAGAGGCGGCAGGTAGCCTAGTGGTTAGAGCGTAGAGGCGGCAGGTAGCCTAGTGGTTAGAGCGTAGAGGCGGCAGGTAGCCTAGTGGTTAGAGCGTAGAGGCGGCAGGTAGCCTAGTGGTTAGAGCGTAGAGGCGGCAGGTAGCAATCAATCAAACACTACAGCCATCAACATCAGCAGCAACAGCATCAGATACATGGTCTACACATACTGAGACAGAGAGGTGCTAATTCACTGTCCAGACAGCATCAGATACATGGTCTACACATACTGAGACAGCATCAGATACATGGTCTACACATACTGAGATAGCATCAGAGACATGGTCTACACATACTGAGACAGAGAGGTGCTGTTTCACTGTCCAGACAGCATCAGATACATGGTCTACACATACTGAGACAGCATCAGATACATGGTCTACACATACTGAGACAGCATCAGATACATGGTCTACACATACTGAGACAGCATCAGATACATGGTCTACACATACTGAGACAGCATCAGATACATGGTCTACACATACTGAGACAGCATCAGATACATGGTCTACACACACTGAGACAAAGAGATGCTGTTTCACTGTCCAGACAGCATCAGATACATGGTCTACACATACTGAGACAGCATCAGATACATGGTCTACACATACTGAGACAGAGAGGTGCTGTTTCACTGTCCAGACAGCATCAGATACATGGTCTACACACACTGAGACAGCATCAGATACATGGTCTACACATACTGAGACAGCATCAGATACATGGTCTACACATACTGAGACAGCATCAGATACATGGTCTACACATACTGAGACAGCATCAGATACATGGTCTATACATACTGAGACAGCATCAGATACATGGTCTACACATACTGAGACAGCATCAGATACATGGTCTACACATACTGAGACAGCATCAGATACATGGTCTATACATACTGAGACAGCATCAGATACATGGTCTACACACACTGAGACAGCATCAGATACATGGTCTACACATACTGAGACAGCATCAGATACATGGTCTACACATACTGAGACAGCATCAGAGACATGGTCTACACATACTGAGACAGCATCAGATACATGGTCTACACATACTGAGACAGCATCAGAGACATGGTATACACATACTGAGACAGCATCAGATACATGATCTACACATACTGAGACAGCATCAGATACATGATCTACACATACTAAGACAGCATCAGATTCATGGTCTACACATACTGAGACAGCATCAGATACATGGTCTACACACACTGAGACAGCATCAGATACATGGTCTATACATACTGAGACAGCATCAGATACATGGTCTACACATACTGAGACAGCATCAGATACATGGTCTACACATACTGACAGCATCAGATACATGGTCTACACATACTGAGACAGCATCAGATACATGGTCTACACATACTGAGAGCATCAGATTCATGGTCTACACATACTGAGACAGCATCAGATACATGGTCTACACACACTGAGACAGCATCAGATACATGGTCTACACATACTGAGAGCATCAGATTCATGGTCTACACATACTGAGAGCATCAGATACATGGTCTACACATACTGAGACAGCATCAGATACATGGTCTACACATACTGAGACAGCATTAGATACATGGTCTGCACATACTGAGACAGCATCAGATACATGGTCTACACATACTGAGACAGCATCAGATACATGGTCTACACATACTGAGACAGCATCAGATACATGGTCTACACATACTGAGACAGCATCAGATACATGGTCTACACATACTGAGACAGCATTAGATACATGGTCTACACATACTGAGACAGCATCAGATTCATGGTCTACACATAGTCTGTCTGTCAGTCTGGTAACAGGCGATGGGTGTCAGTCTGGTAACAGCTGATGGGTGTCAGTCTGGTAACAGCTGATGGGTGTCAGTGTAGTAACAGATGATGGGTGTCAGTCTGGTAACAGATGATGGGTGTCAGTCTGGTAACAGGTGATGGGTATCTGGTAACAGTGGGTGTCAGTAACAGGTGATGGGTGTCAGTCTGGTAACGGATAATGGGTGTCAGTCTGGGTAAACGGTGATAATGGGTGTCAGTCTGGTGATTGGTGTCAACGGATAAACAGGTGATGGGTGTCAGTCTGGTAACGGATAATGGGTGTCAGTCTGGTAACAGGTGGGTGTCAGTCTGGTAACAGGTGATGGGTGTCAGTGTAGTAACAGATGATGGGTGTCAGTCTGGTAACAGGTGATGGGTGTCAGTCTGGTAACAGATGGTAACAGATGATATCAGTCAACAGGTGATGGGTGTCTGAAACAGGTGATGGGTGTCAGTGATGGTGTCTGGTAACAGATGATAATGGGTGTCAGTCTGGTAAGGTGATAATGGGTGTCAGTCTGATAATGGGGTGTCAGCCTGGTGTCAGTCTGGTAACAGGTGATGGGTGTCAGTCTGGTAACAGTGTAGTAACAGATGATGGGTGTCAGTCTGGTAACAGTCTGGTAACAGGTGATGGGTGTCAGGTCTGGTAGTCTGGTAACAGGTGATGGGTGTCAGTCTGGTAACAGATAAGTCTGGTAACAGGATAACTGGTGTCAGTCTGGTAACAGGTGATGGGTGTCAGTCTGGTAACAGGTGATGGGTGTCTGGTCTGATGATGGGTGTCAGTCTGGCAACAGGTGATGGGTGTCAGTCTGGTAACAGACAATGGGTGTCAGTCTGATAATGGGTGTCAGTCTGGTAACAGGTGACTGGTGTCAGTCTGGTAACAGGTGATGGGTGTCAGTCTGGTAACAGGTGATGGGTGTCAGTCTGGTAACAGGTGTCAGTCTGGTAACAGGTGATGGTGTCAGTCTGGTAACAGGTGATGGGTGTCAGTCTGGTAACAGGTGAGTCTGGTAACAGGTGATGGGTGTCAGTCTGGAACAGGTAATGGGTGTCAGTCTGGAGACAGGGTGTCAGTCTGTTAACAGGGTGTCAGTCTGATAACAGTCTGGGTGATGGGTGTCAGTCTGGTAACAGGTGATGGGTGTCAGTCTGGTAACAGGTGATCGGGTGTCAGGTGATTGGGTGTCAGTCTGGTAACAGGTGTCTGGTCGGTGATCAGTCTGGTAACAGGTGATGGGTGTCAGTCTGGTAACAGGATAATGGGTGTCAGTCTGATGTGGGTGTCAACAGTCTGGTAACAGGTGATGGGTGTCAGTCTGGTAACAGGTGATGGGTGTCAGTCTGGTAACAGGTGATGGGTGTCAGTCTGGTAACAGGTGAGTCTGGTAACGGATAAGGTGATTGGTGTCAGTCTGGTAACAGGTGATCGGTGTGTCAGTCTGGTAACAGGTGATGGGTGTCAGTCTGGGGTGTCAGTCTGGTAACAGATGACTGGGTGTCAGTCTGGTAACAGGGTGTCATGGGGTGTCAGTCTGGTAACAGGTGATGGGTGTCAGTCTGGTAACAGGTGAGTCTGATAATGGGTGTCAGTCTGGTAACAGGTGATGGGTGTCAGTCTGGTAACAGGTGATGGGTGTCAGTCTGGTAACAGGTGTCAGTGCGGGTGGGTGGTCAGTCTGGTAACAGGTGATGGGTGTCAGTCTGGTAACAGGTGATGGGTGTCAGTCTGATAATGGGTGTCAGTCTGATAATGGGTGTCAGTCTGGAAATGGTGTCAGTCTGGACAGGTGATGGGTGTCAGGTAATGGGATGGGTGTCAGTCTGGGGTGTCAGTCTGGAACAGGTGATGGGTGTCACGGATAATGGGTGTCAGTCTGAGGGTGTCAGTCTGGGGTGAACAGTCTGGTAGGATAATGGGTGTCATGCAGTCTGGTAACAGGTGATCGGTGTCAGTCTGGTAACAGGTGATCGGTGAGTCTGGTGGTGATGGGTGTCAGTCTGGTAACGGATAATGGGTGTCAGTCTGATAATGGGTGTCATTCTGGTAACAGGTGATGCTCTTGTCAGTAAACTACTTTTAACCAGGGCCCATAACAGGGCTGATCGGTGTCAGTCTGGTAACAGGTGATTACCTTTGGGTGTCAGTCTGGTAACGGATAATGGAGTGTCAGTCACCACACACGTGGTAACAGCCCCATGATAATGGGTACTGTATCCAGTCTGATAATGGGGCTGTACTATATCACCATGTCTGGTGTTGTAACAGGTGATGGGTGTCAGTCTGGTAACAGGTGATGGGTGTCAGTCTGGTAACAGGTGATGGGTGTCAGCCTCTGGTGTAAGACAGGTGATCGGGTGTCAGTCTGGTAACGGTGTTGTAGCCTTGTTTTGAGACTAATGGGTGTCAGTCTGGTAACGGATAGCCAGGTGGGTGTCAGTCTGGTAACAGGTTTGAGACAGGTGGTTGTAGCCTTGTTTTGGCAGATACATCTGGTGTAGCAGATTGTTTTGACACTAGGTGTTGGGTTAACGTAGCTACAATCTAGTTCAGGTTACTGGGATTGAGGAGAACACTAGGTGTTGGGTTAACGTAGCTACAATCTAGTTCAGGTTACTGGGATTGAGGAGAACACTAGGTGTTGGGTTAACGTAGCTACAATCTAGTTCAGGTTACTGGGATTGAGGAGAACACTAGGTGTTGGGTTAACGTAGCTACAATCTAGTTCAGGTTACTGGGATTGAGGAGAACACTAGGTGTTGGGTTAACGTAGCTACAATCTAGTTCAGGTTACTGGGATTGAGGAGAACACTAGGTGTTGGGTTAACCAATCTAGTTCAGGTTACAATTGAGGAGAACTAGGTGTTGGGTTAGGTTACTTACTGGGATTGAGGAGAACACTAGGTGTTGGGTTAACGTAGCTACAATCACTAGTGTCAGGTTCAGGTCACTGGGATTGAGGAGAACACTAGGTGTTGGGTTAACGTAGCTACAATCTAGTTCAGGTTACTGGGATTGAGGAGAACACTAGGTGTTGGGTTAACCTAGCTACAATCTAGTTCAGGTTACTGGGATTGAGGAGAACACTAGGTGTTGGGTTAACGTAGCTACAATCTAGTTCAGGTTACTGGGATTGAGGAGAACACTAGGTGTTGGGTTAACGTAGCTACAATCTAGTTCAGGTTACTGGGATTGAGGAGAACACTAGGTGTTGGGTTAACGTAGCTACAATCTAGTTCAGGTTACTGGGATTGAGGAGAACACTAGGTGTTGGGTTAACGTAGCTACAATCTAGTTCAGGTTACTGGGATTGAGGAGAACACTAGGTGTTGGGTTAACGTAGCTACAATCTAGTTCAGGTTACTGGGATTGAGGAGAACACTAGGTGTTGGGTTAAGGTTACTGGGATAGCTACAATCTAGTTCAGGTTACTGGGATTGAGGAGAACACTAGGTGTTGGGTTAACGTAGCTACAATCTAGTTCAGGTTACTGGGTTATGGGATTGAGGAGAACACTAGGTGTTGGGTTAACGTAGCTACAATCTAGTTCAGGTTACTGGGATTGAGGAGAACACTAGGTGTTGGGTTAACCTAGCTACAATCTAGTTCAGGTTACTGGGATTGAGGAGAACACTAGGTGTTGGGTTAACGTAGCTACAATCTAGTTCAGGTCACTGGGATTGAGGAGAACACTAGGTGTTGGGTTAACCTAGCTACAATCTAGTTCAGGTTACTGGGATTGAAGAGAACACTAGGTGTTGGGTTAACGTAGCTACAATCTAGTTCAGGTTACTGGGATTGAGGAGAACACTAGGTGTTGGGTTAACCTAGCTACAATCTAGTTCAGGTTACTGGGATTGAGGAGAACACTAGGTGTTGGGTTAAATTAGCTACAATCTAGTTCAGGTTACTGGGATTGAGGAGAAGATCATGGCAACAACCCAGAGGGTTTAAACCATTAATATAGTCAGGGATAGGGTTAGGGTAGTCAGGGTAGTCAGGGTTAGGGTTAGGGTAGTCAGAGGTTAGGGTAGGCAGGGTTAGGGTAGTCAGAGGTTAGGGTAGTCAGGGTTAGGGTAGTCAGGGTTAGGGTAGTCAGGGTTAGAGTTAGGGTAGTCAGGGTAGTCCGGGTTAGAGTTAGGGTAGTCAGAGGTTAGGGTAGTCAGGGTTAGGGTAGTCAGGGTATGTATGGCCCTGTTGTCTGTTACTAACCCAGCAGCTGCAGCTGCAGTGTGCCAGACCACTGTTATTTGTCTCTGTCATGGCTTTGGGGTCACTGTCAGGTTAGGGTTAGGATTTCCCAGGGTCATGGTGCAGGTAGCTGAACCTTTCACCTTTAAGGTGAAGTTATGTCTTCCTGAGACAGTGTCTCGCTGACTCGCTCTGTCATCTCTGTGTGGGGTCAGTTTCAGGATAGGGTTAAGGTCACCCAGGGTCATGCTGTCTCTGTGACGGTCTTTGATGTGATAGAACATCATCACCGTCATCATCTATCTATCTCATGGTGGATGTCTGTTGTAAATTGTACTGTATGTTCAGGGAGTTTACTGTTTGATCCAATCTCCTGAATACAGTGATTCATGTTGTTTGATTTCAATCAAGAGATTTTGAACAGATTTAATATATAATTAAGCGACATAGAGTGGCTTCACACCTTATTAAAGTTAGCTTTACTAATTGCATGTATGTATATATTCAGCTTCTGTGTTATATTCATGAATGGTTGAATTCCTACGGGTTCAACTTTAACCTAATACTTTTGTGCAATAATGGAGTAATCTTTTCCTGGATTGTGAGATCCCCGTATAATCCTGTTTCACCAGACCCGGGGGAGCGGGTTAGGGAGACTGAGGATGAGTCCCAAATGGAACCGTATTCCCTATATAGTGCACTACTTTAGACCAGAGCCCCAAGGAACCCTATTCCCTATATATAGTGCACTACTTTAGACCAGAGCCCTATGGAACCCTATTCCTTATATATAGTGCACTACTTTAGACCAGAGCCCTATGGGACCCTATTCCCTATATATAGTGCACTACTTTAGACCAGAGCCCTATGGAACCCTATTCCTTATATATAGTGCACTACTTTAGACCAGAGCCCTATGGGACCCTATTCCCTATATATAGTGCACTACTTTAGACCAGAGCCCTATGGAACCCTATTCCTTATATATAGTTCACTACTTTAGACCAGAGCCCTATGGAACCCTATTCCCTATATATAGTGCACTACTTTAGACCAGAGCCCTATGGAACCCTATTCCTTATATATAGTGCACTACTTTAGACCAGAGCCCTATGGAACCCTATTCCTTATATATAGTGCACTACTTTAGACCAGAGCCCTATGGAACCCTATTCCCTATATATAGTGCACTACTTTAGACCAGAGCCCTATGGAACCCTATTCCTTATATATAGTGCACTACTTTAGACCAGAGCCCTATGGAACCCTATTCCTTATATATAGTGCACTACTTTAGACCAGAGCCCTATGGGACCCTATTCCCTATATATAGTGTACTACTTTAGACCAGAGCCCTATGGAACCCTATTCCTTATATATAGTTCACTACTTTAGACCAGAGCCCTATGGAACCCTATTCCCTATATATAGTGCACTACTTTAGACCAGAGCCCTATGGGACCCTATTCCCTATATATAGTTCACTACTTTAGACCAGAGCCCTATGGAACCCTATTCCTTATATATAGTTCACTACTTTAGACCAGAGCCCTATGGAACCCTATTCCCTATATATAGTGCACTACTTTAGACCAGAGCCCTATGGAACCCTATTCCTTATATATAGTGCACTACTTTAGACCAGAGCCCTATGGAACCCTATTCCTTATATATAGTGCACTACTTTAGACCAGAGCCCTATGGGACCCTATTCCCTATATATAGTGCACTACTTTAGACCAGAGCCCTATGGAACCCTATTCCTTATATATAGTTCACTACTTTAGACCAGAGCCCTATGGAACCCTATTCCCTATATATAGTGCACTACTTTAGACCAGAGCCCTATGGGACCCTATTCCCTATATATAGTTCACTACTTTAGACCAGAGCCCTATGGAACCCTATTCCTTATATATAGTTCACTACTTTAGACCAGAGCCCTATGGAACCCTATTCCCTATATATAGTGCACTACTTTAGACCAGAGCCCTATGGAACCCTATTCCCTATATATAGTGCACTACTTTAGACCAGAGCCCTATGGGACCCTATTCCCTATATAGTGCACTACTTTACACCAGAGATCCTATGGACCTACGACTTTGAAATGAGAGTGGCACATAGTGAGGAGTGAGCTCCATCCGTCTAAATCTCAGATCATTCAGGCTCTGAATGAGATCCTCTCCTGTCAGTCGAGACACACATTCAAATGATTGACATTCCCTATAGGCAGGAAATGTTGATGGAAAATTCACTGCTGTGGTTTTCTGTGGGTCTGTCGTATTGATTTGCTTGTGATGAACTTTAAAACATCTATGTGTGTCAGTTAAGAGAAAATAAATACATAAACTGTATATAGATGTTAAATTGACAGGCATTTCAATCAGTCAAGGAGGATTTTATTCCATTGTGGTGCCTGTTTTGAAGTGACAAGAGTGTTTCCCAGTCAGGAACAGTCTCGAACTGGAAACCTTACCTTTTTGCTTGTTGCTGGTGTCCGTAAAGAGGAAATGAAACCTTTTGCTTGTTGCTGGTGTCCGTAAAGAGGAAATGAAACCTTTTGCTTGTTGCTGGTGTCCGTAAAGAGGAAATGAACTTTACTGACACAAACACGTGTGTTTACTGCGCATAATTAAACATGAATTACTTATTCATTCAAACCAACTTGATCAATCCTCTCTTAATCAGATCTAACCTGGCTAACAGGCTACTACAACACAAACACACAGGGTGCTAGCTGGGTTCATGTAGTGGGCTGAACAAGTGCCATTCTCTCTCTAGAGACATGTTAAGGACTTCCTCGGTTACTGGAGAATAAGAGGACTTTCTCTCTCTAAAGACATGTTAAGGACTTCCTCGGTTACTGGAGAATAAGAGGACTTTCTCTCTCTAGAGACATGTTAAGGACTTCCTCGGTTACTGGAGAATAAGAGGACTTTCTCTCTCTAGAGACATGTTAAGGACTTCCTCTGTTACTGGAGAATAAGAGGACTTTCTCTCTCTAGAGACATGTTAAGGACTTCCTCTGTTACTGGAGAATAAGAGGACATTCTCTCTCTAGAGACATGTTAAGGACTTCCTCGGTTACTGGAGAATAAGAGGACTTTCTCTCTCTAGAGACATGTTAAGGACTTCCTCGGTTACTGGAGAATAAGAGGACTTTCTCTCTCTAGAGACATGTTAAGGACTTCCTCGGTTACTGGAGAATAAGAGGACTTTCTCTCTCTAGAGACATGTTAAGGACTTCCTCGGTTACTGGAGAATAAGAGGACTTTCTCTCTCTAAAGACATGTTACAACACTCACTACCGAGTTCCAAACTGCCTCTGGAAGCAATGTCAGCACAAGAACTGTTCGTCTGGAGCGTCATGAAATGGGTTTCCATGGCAGAGCAGCCGCACACAAGCCTAAAATCACCATGAGCAATGCCAAGCCTTGGCTGGAGTGGTGTAACGCTCGCCGCCATTGGACTCTGGAGCAGTGGAAACACGTTCTCTGGAGTGATGAATCACACTTCACCATTTGGCAGTTCGATGGACGAATCTGGGTTTGGTGGATGCAGGAGAATGCTACCTGCCCGAATGCCAACTGTAAAGTTTGGTGGAGGAGGAGGAGTAATGGTGTGGGGCTGTTTTTTCATGGTTCGGGCCCATTAGGTCCAGTGAAGGGAAATCTTAACGCTACAGCATACAATGACATTCTAGAAGATTCTGTGCTTCCAACTTTGTGGCAGCAGTATATGTAGGCCCTTTCCTGTTTCAGCATATAAATATTTAAAAAATATGTATTCAGACCCTTTACTTAGTTCTTTGTTGAAGCACCTTTGGCATCGATTACAGCCTCGAGTCTTCTTGGGAATCTGTATTTGGGGAGATTCTCCCATTCTTCTCTGCAGGGCCTCTCAAGCTCAAGTCAGGTTGGATGGGGAACGTCGCTGCACAGCTAATTTCAGGTCTCCAGAGATGTTCAATCGGGTTGAAGTCCGGGCTCCGCCTGGGCCACTCACACTCATTGCAATGGTTTTTGCTCTGACATGCACTGTGTCAACTGTGAGACCTTATATAGACCGGTGTGTGCTTTTCCAAATCATGTCCAATCAATTGAATTTACCACAGGTGTACTCCAATCGAGTTGTAGAAACATCTCAAGGATGCCTAGTTAAATAAAACATGTAAATGATCAATGGAAACAGGATGCACCTGAGCTCAATTTCAAGTCTCATAGTAATAATATATAATATATGCCATTTAGCAGACGCTTTTATCCAAAGCGACTTACAGTCATGTGTGCATACATTCTACGTATGGGTGGTCCCGGGGATCGAACCCACTACCCTGGCGTTACAAGCGCCATGCTCTACCAACTGAGCTACAGGACCACCTAGTAAAGAGTCTGAATATTTATGTAAATAAGGTATTTCAGTTTGGGTTTTGTTTTGTATACGTTTGAAATAATTTTTTTAATCCATTTTAGAATAAGTAACCAAATGTGGAAAAAGGGGTCTGAATACTTTTTCCCGAATGTCACTGTATAATAATGTCTATCCGGGTCAGTAACCGACAAGTTGCTGGTTCAAATCCCCGAGCCGACTAGATGAAATATATGTAATTGTGCTCTTGAGCAAGGCACTTAATCCCAAATTGCTCCTATAAGTCACCCTGGATAAGAGTGTCTACTAAATTACTAAATTGTAATAATTATTGTTTGATTCGCCAAGAAGCTGAATCTCTTTCATGAAAAAGCATCATAGCAAGGCAAAAAGTATCTGTAGCTCATATAGCTGATGCTGTCTGGCCAAAAAGAATATTACCTGCCATACTCTGTTTGGCTAGACAGCATCAGAAACATGATCTATACATACTGAGACAGCTGGGGTGCTGTTTCGCTCACTCGGATGACTTCTCCGGTGAGATTGATGAGTCTTGCGGCTCTGTCAGAGGGTGTCTGTGTGAGCGTTCAGCTCTGTCAGAGGGTGTCTGTGTGACCGTTCAGCTCTGTCAGAGGGTGTCTGTGTGAGCGTTCAGCTCTGTCAGAGGGTGTCTGTGTGAGCGCTCAGCTCTAGAGGGTGTCTGTGTGAGCGTTCAGCTCTGTCAGAGGGTGTCTGTGTGAGCGTTCAGCTCTGTCAGAGGGTGTCTGTGTGACCGTTCAGCTCTGTCAGAGGGTGTCTGTGTGACCGCTCAGCTCTAGAGGGTGTCTGTGTGAGCGTTCAGCTCTAGAGGGTGTCTGTGTGAGCGTTCTGTGTCCTGGTTATATTGTCCTGGTCTGTCCTGGTTGTATTGTCCTGGTTGTATTGTCCTGGTCTGACCTGCTTGTATTGTCCTGGTCTGTCCTGGTTGTATTGTCCTGGTCTGTCCTGGTTGTATTGTCCTGGTCTGTCCTGGTTGTATTGTCCTGGTCTGTCCTGGTTGTATTGTCCTGGTTGTATTGTCCTGGTCTGTCCTAGTTGTATTGTCCTGGTCTGTCCTGGTTGTATTGTCCTGGTCTGTCCTGGTTGTATTGTCCTGGTTGTATTGTCCTGGTTGTATTGTCCTGGTTGTATTGTCCTGGTCTGTCCTGGTCTGTCCTGGTTGTATTGTCCTGGTCTGTCCTGGTTGTATTGTCCTGGTCTGTCCTGGTCTGTCCTGGTTGTATTGTCCTGGATGTATTGTCCTGGTCGTATTGTCCTGGTTGTATTGTCCTGGTCGTATTGTCCTGGTTGTATTGTCCTGGTCTGTCCTCGTTGTATTGTCCTGGTTGTATTGTCCTGGTCTGTCCTGGTTGTATTGTCCTTGTTGTATTGTCCTGGTTGTATTGTCCTGGTTGTATTGTCCTGGTCGTATTGTCCTGGTTGTATTGTCCTGGTTGTATTGTCCTGGTTGTATTGTCCTGGTCTGTCCTGGTTGTATTGTCCTTGTTGTATTGTCCTGGTTGTATTGTCCTGGTTGTATTGTCCTGGTTGTATTGTCCTGGTCTGTCCTGGTTGTATTGTCCTGGTTGTATTGTCCTGGTCTGTCCTGGTCTGTCCTAGTTGTATTGTCCTGGTCTGTCCTGGTTGTATTGTCCTGGTTGTATTGTCCTGGTCTGTCCTGGTCTGTCCTGGTCTGTCCTGGTTGTATTGTCCTGTTTGTATTGTCCTGGTTGTATTGTCCTGGTTGTATTGTCCTGGTCGTATTGTGCTGGTCGTATTGTCCTGGTCGTATTGTCCTGGTCGTATTGTCCTGGTCGTATTGTCCTGGTTGTATTGTCCTGGTTGTATTGTCCTGGTTGTATTGTGCTGGTCGTATTGTGCTGGTCGTATTGTCCTGGTTGTATTGTCCTGGTTGTATTGTCCTGGTTGTATTGTCCTGGTTGTATTGTCCTGGTCTGTCCTCGTTGTATTGTCCTGGTTGTATTGTCCTGGTCTGTCCTGTTTGTATTGTCCTTGTTGTATTGTCCTGGTTGTATTGTCCTGGTTGTATTGTCCTGGTTGTATTGTCCTGGTCTGTCCTGGTTGTATTGTCCTGGTCTGTCCTGGTTGTATTGTATTGTCCTGGTTGTATTGTCCTGGTTGTATTGTCCTGGTTGTATTGTCCTGGTCTGTCCTGGTTGTATTGTCCTGGTCTGTCCTGGTCTGTCCTGGTTGTATTGTCCTGGTTGTATTGTCCTGGTCTGTCCTGGTCTGTCCTGGTTGTATTGTCCTTGTTGTATTGTCCTGGTTGTATTGTCCTGGTTGTATTGTCCTGGTTGTATTGTCCTGGTCTGTCCTGGTTGTATTGTCCTGGTCTGTCCTGGTTGTATTGTCCTGGTCTGGTTGTAGTGAACTACATAGGGAATAGGGTTCCATAGGGCTCTGGTCTAAAGTAGTGCACTACATAGGGAATAGGTTTCCATAGGGCTCTGGTCTAAAGTAGTGCACTACATAGGGAATAGGGTTCTATAGGGCTCTGGTCTAAAGTAGTGCACTACATAGGGAATAGGGTGTGCTCTCAAGCTCAGCTGCTGTACATCTTCAATATCCCTCAGACTGGTCCTATTGTAAATGTATGGCTGGTAACCAACCTCTTCCTCTCTCTGTGATGACCTAGACCCAGTCACTATTGACCTGCTCTGGTCACTCTGTGGATTGGATTACCGAAAACATCTCAGGCTGCAGACAGACATTGACGGACAGAGATGGACGGAGACAGACTGAGATGGACGGACAGATAGAGATGGACAGACAGACAGACATACAGCAGGTGACATGCAGACAGACGGACAGACGGACGGACACGGAAAAGTATTTGATGGTCATGTTGTTGTAAGGATTCACAGAGCCACATCCAGTCTGCTGCTGACAGGGGACGAGTGAACCGACTCAAACACTGCGTCCAAACAGACAGACAGACAGACAGACAGACAGACAGACAGACAGACAGACAGACAGACAGACAGACAGACAGACAGACAGACAGGTCAGCTTATATTGTCCTGGTCTGTCCTGGTTGTATTGTCCTGGTTGTATTGTCCTGGTCTGTCCTGGTTGTATTGTCCTGGTCTGTCCTGGTCGTATTGTCCTGGTTGTATTGTCCTGGCCTGTCCTGGTTGTATTGTCCTGGCCTGTCCTGGCAGTATTGTCCTGGCCTGTCCTGGTTGTATTGTCCTGGTTGTATTGTCCTGGTTGTATTGTCCTGGTCTGTCCTGGTCGTATTGTCCTGGTTGTATTGTCCTGGCCTGTCCTGGTTGTATTGTCCTGGCCTGTCCTGGCAGTATTGTCCTGGCCTGTCCTGGTTGTATTGTCCTGGTTGTATTGTCCTGGTTGTATTGTCCTGGTTGTATTGTCCTGGCCTGTCCTGGTTGTATTGTCCTGGTCTGTTATGGCTGTATTGTCCTGGTTGTATTGTCCTGGCCTGTCCTGGCTGTATTGTCCTGGCCTGTCCTGGTTGTATTGTCCTGGTTGTATTGTCCTGGCCTGTCCTGGTTGTATTGTCCTGGCCTGTCCTGGTTGTATTGTCCTGGTTGTATTGTCCTGGCCTGTCCTGGTTGTATTGTCCTGGTTGTATTGTCCTGGCCTGTCCTGGTTGTATTGTCCTGGTTGTATTGTCCTGGTCTGTCCTGGTTGTATTGTCCTGGTCTGTTATGGCTGTATTGTCCTGGTCTGTTATGGCTGTATTGTCCTGGTTGTATTGTCCTGGTTGTATTGTCCTGGCCTGTCCTGGTTGTATTGTCCTGGCCTGTCCTGGCAGTATTGTCCTGGCCTGTCCTGGTTGTATTGTCCTGGTTGTATTGTCCTGGCCTGTCCTGGTTGTATTGTCCTGGCCTGTCCTGGTTGTATTGTCCTGGTTGTATTGTCCTGGCCTGTCCTGGTTGTATTGTCCTGGCCTGTCCTGGCAGTATTGTCCTGGCCTGTCCTGGTTGTATTGTCCTGGTTGTATTGTCCTGGTTGTATTGTCCTGGTCTGTCCTGGTTATATTGTCCTAGTCTGTCCTGGTTGTATTGTCCTGGTTGTATTGTCCTGGTTGTATTGTCCTGGTTGTATTGTCCTGGTCTGTCCTGGTTGTATTGTCCTGGTCTGTTATGGTTGTATTGTCCTGGTTGTATTGTCCTGGTCTGTCATGGTTGTATTGTCCTGGTTGTATTGTCCTGGTTGTATTGTCCTGGTTGTATTGTCCTGGTCTGTCCTGGTTGTATTGTCCTGGTCTGTCCTGGTTGTATTGTCCTGGTCGTATTGTCCTGGTCTGTCCTGGTTGTATTGTCCTGGTTGTATTGTCCTGGTTGTATTGTCCTGGTCTGTCCTGGTTGTATTGTCCTGGTTGTATTGTCCTGGTTGTATTGTCCTGGTCTGTCCTGGTTGTATTGTCCTGGTCTGTCCTGGTTGTATTGTCCTGGTCTGTCATGGTTGTATTGTCCTGGTCTGTCATGGTTGTATTGTCCTGGTTGTATTGTCCTGGTTGTATTGTCCTGGTTGTATTGTCCTGGTTGTATTGTCCTGGTCTGTCCTGGTTGTATTGTCCTGGTCTGTCCTCGTTGTATTGTCCTGGTCGTATTGTCCTGGTTGTATTGTCCTGGTCTGTCCTGGTTGTATTGACCTGGTCTGTCCTGGTTGTATTGTCCTGGTCTGTCCTGGTTGTATTGTCCTGGTTGTATTGATGGAGTTGTCCCTGTATGTGTCCTATGCTGGGGACATTTCCAACTGTCCATCAATGAAGTTTATACAATGCAATCATATCTACAAGATGGTGATACATGCCGGTTGGTTGGCTAGTATGTCTTTGGCTTAGATCATGCATTTTATGTTGTTGGTCTCCATAGCATCACTGTGTGGTTGTATTATTACCAGAGTGGGATACTAGTTGTGTGGCATGTCGTTGAGAAAATGTTATCCATGTTACCACTAACAGCCTCTGTTTGTGTCCATACTGCAGGGTAAACAGACTCTGTTTGTGTTCATACTGCAGGGTAAACAGACTCTGTTTGTGTTCATACTGCAGGGTAAACAGACTGTGTTCATACTGCAGGGTAAACAGACTCTGTTTGTGTTCATACTGCAGGGTAAACAGACTCTGTTTGTGTTCATACTGCAGGGTAAACAGACTGTGTCCATACTGCAGGGTAAACAGACTCTGTTTGTGTCCATACTGCAGGGTAAACAGACTCTGTTTGTGTCCATACTGCAGGGTAAACAGACTGTGTTCATACTGCAGGGTAAACAGACTCTGTTTGTGTTCATACTGCAGGGTAAACAGACTGTGTCCATACTGCAGGGTAAACTGACTCTGTTTGTGTCCATACTGCAGGGTAAACAGACTGTGTTTGTGTCCATACTGCAGGGTAAACAGACTGTGTCCATACTGCAGGGTAAACAGACTGTGTTCATACTGTAGGGTAAACAGACTCTGTTTGTGTTCATACTGCAGGGTAAACAGACTGTGTCCATACTGCAGGGTAAACAGACTCTGTCCATACTGCAGGGTAAACAGACTGTGTTTGTGTCCATACTGCAGGGTAAACAGACTGTGTCCATACTGCAGGGTAAACAGACTGTGTTTGTGTTCATACTGCAGGGTAAACAGACTGTTCATACTGCAGGGTAAACAGACTGTGTCCATACTGCAGGGTAAACAGACTGTGTTTGTGTCCATACTGCAGGGTAAACAGACTGTGTCCATACTGCAGGGTAAACAGACTGTGTTCATACTGTAGGGTAAACAGACTCTGTTTGTGTTCATACTGCAGGGTAAACAGACTGTGTCCATACTGCAGGGTAAACAGACTGTGTTCATACTGTAGGGTAAACAGACTCTGTTTGTGTTCATACTGCAGGGTAAACAGACTGTGTTCATACTGCAGGGTAAACAGACTCTGTTTGTGTTCATACTGCAGGGTAAACAGACTGTGTCCATACTGCAGGGTAAACAGACTGTGTTTGTGTCCATACTGCAGGGTAAACAGACTGTGTTCATACTGCAGGGTAAACAGACTCTGTTTGTGTTCATACTGCAGGGTAAACAGACTGTGTCCATACTGCAGGGTAAACAGACTCTGTTTGTGTCCATACTGCAGGGTAAACAGACTGTTTGTGTTCATACTGCAGGGTAAACAGACTCTGTTTGTGTCCATACTGCAGGGTAAACAGACTCTGTTTGTATTCATACTGCAGGGTAAACAGACTGTGTTTGTGTTCATACTGCAGGGTAAACAGACTGTGTCCATACTGCAGGGTAAACAGACTCTGTTTGTGTCCATACTGCAGGGTAAACAGACTCTGTTTGTATTCATACTGCAGGGTAAACAGACTGTGTTTGTGTTCATACTGCAGGGTAAACAGACTGTGTTCATACTGCAGGGTAAACAGACTGTGTCCATACTGCAGGGTAAACAGACTGTGTTTGTGTTCATACTGCAGGGTAAACAGACTCTGTTTGTGTTCATACTGCAGGGTAAACAGACTCTGTTTGTGTCCATACTGCAGGGTAAACAGACTGTGTCCATACTGCAGGGTAAACAGACTGTGTTTGTGTCCATACTGCAGGGTAAACAGACAGTGTTTGTGTCCATACTGCAGGGTAAACAGACTGTGTCCATACTGCAGGGTAAACAGACTGTGTTTGTGTCCATACTGCAGGGTAAACAGACTGTGTCCATACTGCAGGGTAAACAGACTGTGTTCATACTGTAGGGTAAACAGACTCTGTTTGTGTTCATACTGCAGGGTAAACAGACTGTGTCCATACTGCAGGGTAAACAGACTGTGTTCATACTGTAGGGTAAACAGACTCTGTTTGTGTTCATACTGCAGGGTAAACAGACTGTGTTCATACTGCAGGGTAAACAGACTCTGTTTGTGTTCATACTGCAGGGTAAACAGACTGTGTCCATACTGCAGGGTAAACAGACTGTGTTTGTGTCCATACTGCAGGGTAAACAGACTGTGTTCATACTGCAGGGTAAACAGACTCTGTTTGTGTTCATACTGCAGGGTAAACAGACTGTGTCCATACTGCAGGGTAAACAGACTGTGTTCATACTACAGGGTAAACAGACTCTGTTTGTGTCCATACTGCAGGGTAAACAGACTGTTTGTGTTCATACTGCAGGGTAAACAGACTCTGTTTGTGTCCATACTGCAGGGTAAACAGACTCTGTTTGTATTCATACTGCAGGGTAAACAGACTGTGTTTGTGTTCATACTGCAGGGTAAACAGACTGTGTCCATACTGCAGGGTAAACAGACTCTGTTTGTGTCCATACTGCAGGGTAAACAGACTCTGTTTGTATTCATACTGCAGGGTAAACAGACTGTGTTTGTGTTCATACTGCAGGGTAAACAGACTGTGTTCATACTGCAGGGTAAACAGACTGTGTCCATACTGCAGGGTAAACAGACTGTGTTTGTGTTCATACTGCAGGGTAAACAGACTCTGTTTGTGTTCATACTGCAGGGTAAACAGACTCTGTTTGTGTCCATACTGCAGGGTAAACAGACTGTGTCCATACTGCAGGGTAAACAGACTGTGTTTGTGTCCATACTGCAGGGTAAACAGACAGTGTTTGTGTCCATACTGCAGGGTAAACAGACTGTGTCCATACTGCAGGGTAAACAGACTGTGTTCATACTGCAGGGTAAACAGACTCTGTTTGTGTCCATACTGCAGGGTAAACAGACTGTGTCCATACTGCAGGGTAAACAGACTCTGTTTGTGTCCATACTGCAGGGTAAACAGACTGTGTCCATACTGCAGGGTAAACAGACTCTGTTTGTGTCCATACTGCAGGGTAAACAGACTCTGTTTGTGTCCATACTGCAGGGTAAACAGACTGTGTTCATACTGCAGGGTAAACAGACTCTGTTTGTGTCCATACTGCAGGGTAAACAGACTGTGTTTGTGTTCATACTGCAGGGTAAACAGACTGTGTCCATACTGCAGGGTAAACAGACTGTGTTCATACTGCAGGGTAAACAGACTCTGTTTGTGTCCATACTGCAGGGTAAACAGACTGTGTTTGTGTTCATACTGCAGGGTAAACAGACTGTGTCCATACTGCAGGGTAAACAGACTGTGTTTGTGTCCATACTGCAGGGTAAACAGACTGTGTCCATACTGCAGGGTAAACAGACTCTGTTTGTGTCCATACTGCAGGGTAAACAGACTCTGTTTGTGTCCATACTGCAGGGTAAACAGACTCTGTTTGTGTCCATACTGCAGGGTAAACAGACTGTGTCCATACTGCAGGGTAAACAGACTGTGTCCATACTGCAGGGTAAACAGACTGTGTCCATACTGCAGGGTAAACAGACTGTGTTTGTGTTCATACTGCAGGGTAAACAGACAGTGTTTGTGTCCATACTGCAGGGTAAACAGACTGTGTCCATACTGCAGGGTAAACAGACTCTGTTTGTGTCCATACTGCAGGGTAAACAGACTGTGTTTGTGTTCATACTGCAGGGTAAACAGACTCTGTTTGTGTCCATACTGCAGGGTAAACAGACTGTGTCCATACTGCAGGGTAAACAGACTGTGTTTGTGTTCATACTGCAGGGTAAACAGACTGTGTCCATACTGCAGGGTAAACAGACTGTGTCCATACTGCAGGGT
>NC_068432.1:54992049-55009549 GCF_023373465.1 Oncorhynchus keta
GGGAGATGGGATCAGTCTGGTTCTGGTCTCCAGTACACGGCAGGGAGATGGGATCAGTCTGGTTCTGGTCTCCAGTACACGGCAGGGAGATGGGATCAGCCTGGTTCTGGTCTCCAGTACCAGGCAGGGAGATGGGATCAGTCTGGTTCTGGTCTCCAGTACACGGCAGGGAGATGGGATCAGTCTGGTTCTGGTCTCCAGTACACGGCAGGGAGATGGGATCAGTCTGGTTCTGGTCTCCAGTACACGGCAGGGAGATGGGATCAGCCTGGTTCTGGTCTCCAGTACCAGGCAGGGAGATGGGATCAGTCTGGTTCTGGTCTCCAGTACACGGCAGGGAGATGGGATCAGTCTGGTTCTGGTCGCCAGTAAACGGCAGGGAGATGGGATCAGTCTGGTTCTGGTCTCCAGTACACGGCAGGGAGATGGGATCAGTCTGGTTCTGGTCTCCAGTACACGTCAGGGAGATGGGATCAGCCTGGTTCTGGTCTCCAGTACACGTCAGGGACAGACAGATGTCTTCTGCCAGCTCCTGTGAGTCCTTTTCATTTGGCCTTATGGTGGCTCAGAAGAAAGATTAGGACCAGAAGAGTGATGGGGGAATGGGGGAATATGGGGGAATGGGGGAATATGGGGGAATATGGGGAATGGGGGAATATGGGGGAATATGGGGAATGGGGGAATATGGGGGAATGGGGAATATGGGGAATGGGGGAATGGCCTGCGGGAATATATTTGTTCCTTCAGGCCATCTCTTGTGTAGTATAGATCTCCTAGGCAACAGAAAATAGGCAGAAATAAGGACCAGGACGACTGTAGGTCTTGGTGCTACCCTTCTACTGGCCCCTGGGAGGAAGGCTGTTGCCTAGCAACCTGGCTGTGAGTTCTCTGGGTGTGCTATCGGGTTGACCTTGTGCCTAATAGGCTGACAGCCAGTGTGTATTAGCAGGCCGTCAGGCTAGGTGTGTTAGTACGTTGACCTTGAGCGTAGTGATGGCCCTCTCACCAAGGTGGAGCTCAGCTCAGTTTGCCAGCCTGTCACTGTTGCCAAACTCATTCTCCGCTGATACAGGGATTTACACCTGTCTTGACCGAACAGTTGTCATGACAATACCATCGAATGGAGCGCAGTCACATGTGTTGTTGTAAACAAATCAGTTTCATCCTCTCACTCTCTAGTAACTTATTTATCTCTTCCAGAAAGATATGACGTCTGGGATGTGTCACTGAGGTGTTGTAGCAGAACCACTGGAGCTGCCGATGGCCTGGCAGGAGGTTGCCGTGGATATGCTGTGGGAGGGGTCCAGTGAGCAGCAGAGATGCCTCTGAAGCTTGATGACATCATCACCGTGCGTCTGGTAGCCGTAGAAGAACCTGTTACCTGCAGATACGTCTGCCTGGCTGGATCCACACTGTAGCGAGGACAGACTCTACTATTTGTACGATCAACACTGTGGCAGAGACTACTAGTAGTTTGTCATGTTAAATCATTGTCTCTATAACACCAGATCACAGAGGAGGAGCTGATTAACTAATGTTTGCATGACTTGATTATGTTCAATATGAGAGTATGACTACTAGGACCACTTACTTACTGGCTGACTTACTGGCAAGCTGGCTGGCTGACTGATTCACTGGCTGGCTGACTGATTCACTGGCTGGCTGACTGATTCACTGGCTGGCTGACTGATTCACTGGCCAGCTGGCTGACTGACTGATTCACTGGCCAGCTGGCTGGCTGACTGATTCACTGGCCAGCTGGCTGGCTGACTGATTCACTGGCCAGCTGGCTGGCTGACTGTCAAATCAAAACGTAGGAATGGAATCCTATTCCTTATATAGTGCACTACTGTTGACCAGGGCTCTATGGGACCCTACGGGGCCCTATGGACAGAGGCAGTGCACTACGGTTGACCAGGACCCTATGGGACCCTTTGGCCTATGGACAAAGGCAGTGCACTCCGGTTGACCAGGACCCTATGGGACCCTACGGGGCCCTATGGACAGAGGCAGTGCACTACGGTTGACCAGGACCCTATGGGACCCTTTGGCCTATGGACAAAGGCAGTGCACTACGGTTGACCAGGACCCTATGGGACCCTACGGGGCCCTATGGACAGAGGCAGTGCACTACGGTTGACCAGGACCCTATGGGACCCTTTGGCCTATGGACAAAGGCAGTGCACTCCGGTTGACCAGGACCCTATGGGACCCTACGGGTCCCTATGGACAAAGGCAGTGCACTCCGGTTGACCAGGACCCTATGGGACCCTATGGGACCCTATGGACAAAGGCAGTGCACTCCGGTTGACCAGGACCCTATGGGACCCTACGGGGCCCTATGGGCAAAGGCAGTGCACTACGGTTGACCAGGACCCTATGGGACCCTACGGGGCGCTATGGACAGAGGCAGTGCACTACGGTTGACCAGGACCCAATGGGACCCTACGGGGCCCTATGGACAAAGGCAGTGCACTACGGTTGACCAGGACCCTATGGGACCCTACGGGGCCCTATGGACAAAGGCAGTGCACTACGGTTGACCAGGACCCTATGGGACCCTACGGGGCCCTATGGGCAAAGGCAGTGCACTACGGTTGACCAGGACCCTATGGGACCCTACGGGGCCCTATGGGCAAAGGCAGTGCACTATATAGTTAATTCAGAAAGTATTCAGACCCCTTGACTTTTTCTACATGTTGTTACGTTACAGCCTTATTCTAAAACGGATTACATACATCTTTTCCTAATCAATCTACATCACAATACCCCATAATGACATCACAATACCCCATAATGACATCACAATACCCCATAATTACATCACAATACCCCATAATGACATCACAATAACCCAGAATGACATCACAATACCCCATAATGACATCATAATGACAAATTAAAAACAGAAATACCTTATTTACATAAGTATTCAGACCCTTTGCTATGACACTCGAAATTGAGCTCAGGTGCATCCTGTTTCCATTGATGATCCTTGAGATGTTTCTACAACTTGATTGGAGTCCACCTGTGGTAAATTCAATTGATTGGACATGATTTAGAAATGCACACACCTGTCTATATAAGGTCCCACAGTTGTCAGAGCAAAACCAAACCATGAGGTCGAAGGCGTTGTCTGTAGAGCTCCGGTACCGGATTGTGTCCAGGCACAGATCTGGGGAAGGGTACCAAATATGTTCTGTAGCTTTGAAGATCCCCAAGAAAACAGTGGCCTCCATCATTCTAATATGGAAAAAGTTTAGAGCTGGCCTCCCAGCC
The DNA here is from genome assembly GCF_023373465.1 of Oncorhynchus keta. Taxonomy (NCBI): domain Eukaryota; kingdom Metazoa; phylum Chordata; class Actinopteri; order Salmoniformes; family Salmonidae; genus Oncorhynchus; species Oncorhynchus keta. The sequence continues at coordinate 54,995,329 of NC_068432.1, forward strand.
AAATTGAGCAATCAGGGATGAAGGGCCTTGGTCAGGGAGGTGACCAAGAACCCAATGGTCACTCTGACAGTGCTCCAGAGTTCCTCTGTGGAGATGGGAGAACCTTCCAGAAGGACAACCATCTCTGCAGCATTCCACCAATCAGGCCTTTATGGTAGAGTGGCCAGACAGAAGCCGCTCCTCAGTAAAAGGCACATGACAGCACAGTTTGAGTTTGCCAAGGCACCTAAAGACTCTCAGACCATGAGAAACAAGATTCTCTGGAGGAAACCTGGCACCCTGGTGGTGGCAGCATCACTACGGTGAAGCATGGTGGTGGCAGCATCACTACGGTGAAGCATGGTGGTGGCAGTATCATGCTGCGGAGATGTTTTTCAGTGGCAGAGACAGGAAGACTAGTCAGGATCGAGGGAAAGATGAACAGAACAAAGTACAGAGAGATTCTTGATGAAAATCTGCTCCAGAGCGCTCAGGACCTCTAACTGGGGCGAAGGTTCACCTTCCAACAGAACAACGACCCTAAGCACACAATCAAGACAACACAGTAGTGGTTTCGGGACAAGTCTCTGAATGTCCTTGAGTGGCCCAGGCGGAGCCCGGACTTGACCCCGATTGAACATCTCTGGAGAGACCTGAAAATAGCTCCCATTACAACCTGACAGATCTTGAGAGGATCTGCAGAGAAGAATGGTAGAAACTGCCCAAATACAGGTGTGCCAAGCTTGTAGCGTCAAACCCAAGAAGACTAGAGGATGTCTTCACGGCCAAAGGTGCTTCAACAAAGTACTGAGTAAAGGGTCTGAATACTTATGTAAATGTGATATTGCCGGGGGGGGGGTTTTGTAGTTTCATTGGTCCTTTCAGGTGTTCATCCATCATGATCCTGTTTTTCATTACTTCACCATGAGGACTTCTTTCTATGTAAATTAACTTGTTGTGCTGGCATCCTTAGCCTAGTGAATATGTATTTATGATACTTTAGCAACACTAAAATCAAGTTTTGTTATCCAATCATCAGTCTGTAACTTGACCGTTCAGTTTACGATAACCAACACAAAGTGTCTGACCTACAAAGCGATGATAATATTGTCAACTAGACACTGACACCTATTTACAATTATTTTTAACATTTAGTTTGACTGTTCATGATTCCATGTAAACGTAACACTACACCAGAAACAATAAAGTTTTGAGTATTTTGATTCCTTCCAGAAAAAAGTTTCTATCTTTTCACAAGGTGATTTTATACAGCACATGCCTACTGGTGTTGTTTGCGATACAGAATGGGCTCATCTGTTGTTGAGAGAAACACAGTGGTTCAATCTCTTATTCTGAGCTCATTAGTTTAGCTTAGCCTACTTATACACTATCTGTGATTAGATGGATTATTGATAGCACAGAGGCTAACATGCTAACCCTCACCGTGATTAGATGGATAATAGATAGCATATTAGCCTCTGTGCTAACCCACACTGTGATTAGATTGATAATAGATAGCACAGAGGCTAACATGCTAACACCCTCACTGTGATTAGATGGGTGATAAATACCACAGAGGTTAACATGCTAACACAGGTGATAAATAGCACAGAGGCTAACATGCTAACACCTCACTGTGATTAGACAGGTGATAAATAGCACAGAGGCTAACATGCTAACACCTCACTGTGATTAGATGGGTGATAAATAGCACAGAGGCTAACATGCTAACACCCTCACTGATTAGACGGGTGATAAATACCACAGAGGTTAACATGCTAACACCTCACTGTGATTAGATGGGTGATAAATAGCACAGAGGCTAACATGCCAACACCCTCACTGTGATTAGACAGGTGATAAATACCACAGAGGTTAACATGCTAACATCTCACTGTGATTAGATTGATAATAGATAGCACAGAGGCTAACATGCTAACACCCTCACTGATTAGACAGGTGATAAATAGCACAGAGGTTAACATGCTAACACCTCACTGTGATTAGACGGCTGATAAATAGCACAGAGGCTAACATGCTAACCCTCACTGTGATTAGACAGGTGATAAATAGCACAGAGGCTAACATGCTAACCCTCACTGTGATTAGACAGGTGATAAATAGCACAGAGGCTAACATGCTAACACCTCACTGTGATTAGACAGGTGATAAATAGCACAGAGGCTAACATGCTAACCCTCACTGTGATTATACAGGTGATAAATAGCACAGAGGCTAACACCTCACTGTAGGAAGAGTTCTCTCCATGGACAGCCACTCACAGTGTTTTAATCCACCAGTATGTTTTTTTTACTTCACCTCAGAGGTTCTCAACATGGATTAAAGTCAAGGTTGATCCTCACCACAGCTAATTAAAAAGAGAGTTGCTTCGTCTAATCAATCAGATCCATGTACAACAGTAGGCTAAAATATAAAGCTGACCAGGCACTCACAGCCCACCTCTACAGTACCTCTCACCTCAGTGACTGTGTGTCTCTGTCTGAGTCTGTCTAACCGAAGAGGAGGTTTAATGCTGACATGTCGGTCGGTACATAATTGACTTATTCTTCGTAGTCAACGGTGCGACAATCGTCCTCCAACGAGAGTCTTGTCTTTGGGCCAAAACTTGCGCCCCTTTAGTCCCATGAGAGACACCATCTCTTGCAGCTCAGACCTACCAGTCGGTGGTACCGCCTAGACTTTTCCTCCATGGGTGAGGAGGCCAGCAGCCCTCCGGTGTGTGTTCAGATCGTGTCGATGATCTTCCTGGTGTGTTTCGGCCTGTACTGCATCGTGAAGGGCGTGTCCTTCGGCCTCTTCAGCTGGTGGTATATCCTGGGAGGATCGTGTATAGTGGCGGCAGCTTTCGCATCGTTCAGGGTATATGAGGTGTGTATTATCTCTGCCCAGAGGGAGATCTGTGAGGGACAGCCCTGTGGACCAGAGACAGCCCTGTGGACCAGAGACTAGGGACAGCCCTGTGGACCAGAGACTAAGGACAGCCCTGTGGACCAGAGACAGTCCTGTGGACCAGAGACTAGGGACAGCCCTGTGGACCAGAGACTAGGGACAGCCCTGTGGACCAGAGACAGCCCTGTGGACCAGAGACTAGGGACAGCCCTGTGGACCAGAGACCAGAGACAGTCCTGTGGACCAGAGACAGTCCTGTGGACCAGAGACAGCCCTGTGGACCAGAGACAGCCCTGTGGACCAGAGACTAGTGAGAGCCCTGTGGACCAGAGACAGCCCTGTGGACCAGAGACAGCCCTGTGGACCAGAGACTAGGGCCATCCCTGTGGACCAGAGACAGCCCTGTGGACCAGAGACTAGGGACATCCCTGTGGATGTCTGTGGACCCAGTGTGACCCAGAGACGAGTGACCCAGAGACGAGGAACAGACCTGTAAGCAGACAGAAGACCCTGCGAGGAGACCGTGGCGGTAACTGCCAGATATAGACTGGACTTCTACTGGACACTCAACTCAGGACCACTGACCTATCCTGGACTATCTGGATATAAAATTGATAGAAATAAGGACAGAATAACTCCAGTATTACTGACTTGTGTCATGAAATCATAGTGTACTGCTTGATTATTAGGTGGTATGCTTTGTTGCACTCAACTCTTTGTACATTTTGTTTTTTAAAGTATCACACAAGTCATACGTCACAGATAAGAATTTAATCACAAAACGTTTTATTAATTTTAAGGATACAATTTTTTCTCCCCCCCCCCAAGTAATGGTTTCTTAAAGACATTTACATCTGATATTACAGCAGGCTGCCATGTATGTTACACTATACAGATGTAGGTTCTTCATTTGATCACTTTTTTGTTGTTGGGAATTTTCCTACACAGCTGAAAATGCAAACTTGTAGTGTATTATTCAAGGTTTAAAAAGGCTTTTACATTTTGGAGTTTCCACTTTAAAATGTCAGACTTGATTTGCACCTAATGAAAAATGTATTATAGCCCGCGTAATAATTCACTTTTCCTGTTGCTGCAGGATTATTTTCCAGCTGTAGAAAACTGGCTCAAATTAAGATCCTCCATCTGTAAGGTCAACCGTTACACTGTTGTTATCGGTCAGCCAGCGACTAGCATAGTGTGTGTCCCAAATGGCACTATTCCCTTTCCAGTGCACTACTTTTGACCAGGGCTGTTGTTATCGGTCAGCCAGCGACTAGCATAGCGTGTGTCCCAAATGGCACTATTCCCTTTCCAGTGCACTACTTTTGACCAGGGCTGTTGTTATCGGCCAGCCAGCGACTAGCATAGTGTGTGTCCCAAATGGCACTATTCCCTTTCCAGTGCACTACTTTTGACCAGGGCTGTTGTTATCGGTCAGCCAGCGACTAGCATAGCGTGTGTCCCAAATGGCACTATTCCCTTTCCAGTGCACTACTTTTGACCAGGGCTGTCGTTATCGGTCAGCCAGCGACTAGCATAGTGTGTGTCCCAAATGGCACTATTCCCTTTCCAGTGCACTACTTTTGACCAGGGCTGTTGTTATCGGTCAGCCAGCGACTAGCATAGCGTGTGTCCCAAATGGCACTATTCCCTTTCCAGTGCACTACTTTTGACCAGGGCTGTTGTTATCGGTCAGCCAGCGACTAGCATAGCGTGTGTCCCAAATGGCACTATTCCCTTTCCAGTGCACTACTTTTGACCAGGGCTGTTGTTATCGGTCAGCCAGCGACTAGCATAGCCTGTGTCCCAAATGGCACTATTCCCTTTCCAGTGCACTACTTTTGACCAGGGCCCCTAGGTAGTGCACTATACAGTATGGGGGAATAGGGTGGACGGTTCATCAAAACAGAAGAATCATCATCAACAACAACAACAACAACAACAACAATTTAACATCAAGGATTACCGTTTTGAAAGTCAGTTTATGATTGGACAAAAGTTAGCACATAACTTGGAATACACAATATGTGCAAAATACTAGTCTGTGAATCCCTTGTAAGAGGATTTCTTAAACCATGTAACTTTATAATTCTCCGTACAACGCAGTGGTAGTGGAATACTTGCACTGTAGTTTTTAGGTTTAGCACAAGGTCATCCAGCTTCCTCTGCGGAGCAGTCGATACCGGCATAGGTGAACTTCTCATACAGAGTGGTGTTGACATATGTCTAGAAACAACAGGAAGAGAAATAGGGTTCTGTACTTAATTAACTGATAGAGAAAGCTTGCGATGGGCTACTGTCATTACCTGTACCTACGTTGTGGCTACTACTTCCTACTGGAACTTCCTACTTCCTACTGTAACCTCCTACTTCCTACTGGACCTTCCTACTGGAACTTCCTACTTCCTACTGGAACCTCCTACTTCCTACTGGAACTTCCTACTGGAACCTCCTACTGGAACTTCCTACTCCCTACTGTAACTTCCTACGTCCTACTGGAACTTCCTACTTCAACTTCCTACCTCCTACTGTAACTTCCTACTTCCTACTGTAACTTCCTACTTCCTACTTCAACTTCCTACCTCCTACTGTAACTTCCTACTTCCTACTGTAACTTCCTACTTCCTACTGTAACTTCCTACTTCCTACTGTAACTTCCTACTTCCGACTGTAACCTCCTACTGGAACTTCCTACTGGAACTTCCTACTCCCTACTGTAACTTCCTACGTCCTACTGGAACTTCCTACTTCAACTTCCTACCTCCTACTGTAACTTCCTACGTCCTACTGTAACTTCCTACTTCAACTTCCTACCTCCTACTGTAACTTCCTACTTCAACTTACTACTTCCTACTGGAACTTCCTACTGCTGAATGTCCTATGTGGTTTTTTTTTATTACCAATGACGGAGTAAAAAATAAAGTGTGTTTTTACCTTCCTCTCCTCCAGCATCCTGTTGAGGGAGACCAGTATCTGTTGAAACGAGGGTCTCTCGTAGGGCTTTTCTCTCCAGCACTGACCCATCAGGTCATACCTGGACAACAACACAGGAGAGGGGTGGAAAATGGATTTAATACATACCGCAAATAACCTTGAATCTGATTTCAACTTATTTTTTATGTTTTTAAAACTGTACCCTCATTTCCTTCATGCGTGTCTCTATATTCTATATGTCTCTATATTCTATATGTCTCTATATTCTATATGTCTATATTCTATGTCTCTATATTCTATATGTCTCTATATTCTGTATGTCTCTATATTCTATATGTCTCTATATTTTATATGTCTCTATATGTCTCTATATTCTATATGTCTCTATATTCTATATGTCTCTATATTCTATATGTCTCTATATTCTATATGTCTATATTCTATGTCTCTATATTCTATGTCTCTATATTCTATATGTCTCTATATTCTATATGTCTCTATATTCTATATGTCTCTATATTCTGTATGTCTCTATATTCTATATGTCTCTATATTCTATATGTCTCTATATTCTGTGTGTCTCTATATTCTGTATGTCTCTATATTCTATATGTCTTTATATTCTGTGTGTCTCTTTATTCTATATGTCTCTATATTCTATATGTCTCTATATTCTATATGTCTCTATATTCTGTATGTCTCTATATTCTATATGTCTCTATATTCTGTATGTCTCTATATTCTATATGTCTCTATATTCTGTATGTCTCTATATTCTATATGTCTCTATATTCTATATGTCTCTATATTCTATATGTCTTTATATTCGGTGTGTCTCTTTATTCTATATGTCTCTATATTCTATATGTCTATATTCTATATGTCTCTATATTCTATATGTCTCTATATTCTGTGTGTCTCTTTATTCTATATTTCTCTATATTCTATATGTCTCTATATTCTATATGTCTCTATATTCTATATGTCTCTATATTCTGTGTGTCTCTATATTCTGTGTGTCTCTATATTCTGTGTGTCTCTATATTCTGTGTGTCTCTATATTCTATTTGTCTCTATATTCTATGTGTCTCTATATTCTATATGTCTCTATATTCTATGTGTCTCTATATTCTATATGTCTCTATATTCTATATGTCTCTATATTCTGTGTGTCTCTATATTCTGTGTGTCTCTATATTCTATGTCTCTATATTCTGTGTGTCTCTATATTCTATATGTCTCTATATTCTGTGTGTCTCTATATTCTATATGTCTCTATATTCTATATGTCTCTATATTCTATATGTCTCTATATTTTATATGTCTCTATATGTCTCTATATTCTATATGTCTCTATATTCTATATGTCTCTATATTCTATATGTCTCTATATTCTATATGACTCTATATTCTGTGTGTCTCTATATTCTGTGTGTCTCTATATTCTATATGTCTCTATATTCTGTGTGTCTCTATATTCTATGATGTCTACCGTCAGAGTCTTCAGCAGAGCCCTGGTTAGACTCCCATCTCCAGACTACTTACACCTCATCGTCACAGTTGAGGGGTTTCTCCAGCCGGTAGCTCTGAGGCAGTTTCTCATACAGCTCTGCACACGTCATCCCACAGTACGGAGTACCTCCTGATACACCAGGTCAACACAAAATACACATGATAAGACACACACACAGTAATGTACACACACTGGACGTATCAGGCTGCATTTCAAATCCATTGTCAATATTGTAGATTATTATCCTGGATACAAACCTAATTATCCTGGATACAAACCTAATTATCCTGGATACAAACCTAATTGTCCTGGATGTAAACCTAATTATCCTGGATGCAAACCTAATTATCCTGGATGCAAACCTAATTACCCTGGATGCAAACCTAATTACCCTGGATGCAAACCTAATTACCCTGGATGCAAACCTAATTACCCTGGATACAAACCTAATTACCCTGAATACAAACCTAATTACCCTGGATACAAACCTAATTATCCTGGATGCAAACCTAATTACCCTGGATGCAAACCTAATTACCCTGGATACAAACCTAATTACCCTGGATACAAACCTAATTATCCTGGATACAAACCTAATTATCCTGGATACAAACCTAATTATCCTGGATACAAACCTAATTACCCTGGATGTAAACCTAGTTACCCTGGATACAAACCTAATTACCCTGTATACAAACCTAATTACCCTGGATGTAAACCTAGTTACCCTGGATACAAACCTAATTACCCTGAATACAAACCTAATTATCCTGGATGCAAACCTAATTACCCTGGATGCAAACCTAATTACCCTGGATACAAACCTAATTACCCTGGATACAAACCTAATTACCCTGGATACAAACCTAATTATCCTGGATGCAAACCTAATTACCCTGGATGCAAACCTAATTACCCTGGATACAAACCTAATTACCCTGGATACAAACCTAATTATCCTGGATACAAACCTAATTATCCTGGATACAAACCTAATTATCCTGGATACAAACCTAATTACCCTGGATGTAAACCTAGTTACCCTGGATACAAACCTAATTACCCTGTATACAAACCTAATTACCCTGGATGTAAACCTAGTTACCCTGGATACAAACCTAATTACCCTGAATACAAACCTAATTATCCTGAATACAAACCTAAACTGACGATCTCCCAGAGAAGTACACCGTAAGACCATCTGGAGAGAGAGAGAGAGAGAGAGAGAAGAGACAAGAAAGAGAGAGAGAGAGGGAGGAGAGAGAGAAGAAAGAACGAGAGAGGAGAGAAAGAGAGAGAAGTGATAGAGATTAAATGTACACAGTCAGACCATATAGAGTTAATGTATTTTAAAGTTTCTTTCTGCAGCTGTTTAGATAGTTTCAGTATACAGTGGGGCAAAAAAAGTATTTAGTCAGCCACCAATTGTGCAAGTTCTCCCACTTAAAAAGATGGGAGAGGCCTGTAATTTTCATCATAGGTACACTTCAACTATGACAGACAAAATGAGAAAAAAAATCACATTATAGGATTTTTAATGAATTTATTTGCAAATTAAAAAACTAGTGAAATCACAAAAAAAAAAGGTGTCTGGACACTTGTAGAACATTCCATTCCCATTTTGTTTTTAAATAGATGAAAGATGCAGTACTCACACGTCACTGTTGGTGGTGTAGACACTGTAGTTCAGTGATTCTATGGCCATCCACCTGACAGGTAACCGTCCCTGTGAGTCACACACAGTAAACATCTCTTTGTCAACAACGTTTTAGCACTAATAAAGTAATAATAATATAATCATTAATAATAATAATAATAATTTTAATAAAGTAAAAATATGTTTTGATGTCCTCTGTGCCCTTATGAATAACCCCTATGATGTAGCTGGAATGATGAGATAGATGTTCGTCTTCTCTGTTTTTTGATGAGATAGATGTTCTTCTTCTCTGTTTTTGATGAGATAGATGTTCTTCTTCTCTGTTTTTGATGAGATAGATGTTCTTCTTCTCTGTTTTTGATGAGATAGATGTTCTTCTTCTCTGTTTTTGATGAGATAGATGTTCTTCTTCTCTGTTTTTGATGAGAGAGATGTTCTTCTTCTCTGTTTTTGATGAGATAGATGTTCTTCTTCTCTGTTTTTGATGAGAGAGATGTTCTTCTTCTATGTTTTTGTTTTATTATTTCACTGCCATACTGTGTTTAACTGTGTTCCATCTTGTGTAGCCATCTTGTCTCAAGAGGACCACAATGGAAATAAGTCCCAGACTGTATTGTGTGTTGTCCTCCATGATTTAACAATGGAAATAAGTCCCAGACTGTATTGTCTGTTATCCTCTATGATTTAACAATGGAAATAAGTCCCAGACTGTATTGTGTGTTATCCTCCATGATTTAACAATGGAAATAAGTCCCAGACTGTATAGTGTGTTATCCTCTATGATTTAACAGTGGAAATAAGTCCCAGACTGTATAGTGTGTTATCCTCTATGATTTAACAATGGAAATAAGTCCCAGACTGTATAGTGTGTTATCCTCCATGATTTAACAGTGGAAATAAGTCCCAGACTGTATTGTGTGTTATCCTCCATGATTTAACAATGGAAATAAGTCCCAGACTGTATTGTGTGTTATCTTCTATGATTTAATTAATGTGCATGTATAGATTTTAAGTTTTATGTGTGTTTGTTTTGTTTTTTTAATGGTGGTATTAATAAACTAAACCAACTGAAAGGTAGGCTTCTGTTTGTGACCACAGCGGATCATATGATCTCATAGTTACCCTGGATACTTCAGAGACTCTTACCATCGTCTTCTTCACATAGACCTCCTGACCTCTGGACAGACCAAAGTCGGCTATCTTGGCCACAAAGTTGTCTCCCACCAGGATGTTCCTGGCTGCCAGGTCTCTGTGGATGAACTAGAAATCACAAGAGATCTGATCAGAATATACAACTCACAATAATAAATTCCACAGTATGTGCAACGTTTATGGGATTTTATGACTAAAAGCACACTCTCTTGTCTCTGGGATCTGAAACATAAAAAAAGGCACTGACCTAGCCTGGTCCCAGGTCAGTTTGGGCTGTACCTAGCCTGGTCCCAGATCAGTTTGGGCTGTACCTAGCCTGGTCCCAGATCAGTTTGGGCTGTACCTAGCCTGGTCCCAGATCAGTTTGGGCTGTACCTAGCCTGGTCCCAGATCAGTTTGGGCTGGACCGAGCCTAGTCCCAGGTCAGTTTGGGCTGTACCTAGCCTGGTCCCAGATCAGTTTGGGCTGTACCTAGCCTGGTCCCAGATCAGTTTGGGCTGTACCTAGCCGGGTCCCAGATCAGTTTGGGCTGTACCTAGCCTGGTCCCAGATCAGTTTGGGCTGTACCAAGCCGGGTCCCAGATTAGTTTGGGCTGTACCTAACCTGGTCCCAGATCAGTTTGGGCTGTACCTAGCCTGGTCACATACCAGTTTGGTCTATACCTCGGGCCATATCTTCAGTACTGACCTGTTTCTGAGCCAGGTAGTCTATGCCCCGGGTCATGTCTCCAGTACTGACCTGTTTCTGAGCCAGGTAGTCCATGCCTCTGGCCACATCTTCAGTACTGACCTGTTTCTGAGCCAGGTAGTCCATGCCCCGGGCCACATCTCCAGTACTGACGTGTATCTGAGCCAGGTAGTCTATGCCTCGGGCCACATCTCCAGTACTGACCTGTTTCTGAGCCAGGTAGTCCATGCCCCGGGCCACATCTCCAGTACTGACCTGTTTCTGAGCCAGGTAGTCCACATCTTCAGTACTGACCTGTTTCTGAGCCAGGTAGTCCACATCTCCAGTACTGACCTGTTTCTGAGCCAGGTAGTCCATGCCCCGGGCCACATCGGCAGCAAAGTGGAGCAGCTGTTGTGAGGTGAGGGTGGAGGCGGTGCTGTTGGCGATAGCGAAGGCCGGGTCAGTCTCCAACACTCTGCTCTTCCTCAGGAAGTCCAACAGGTTACCGTGAGGGGCGAACTCTATGGCCAGGTACAGGTAACCTGGAGACATGGTAGAAAAACCTGGTTAATAATATCATATATCACTTTACTCTATGGCTAGTTAGAGATACCCTGTCCAAGAGATGGGTAACATTATATCAGCTTGCCGTGAGGGGGCTCTATGGTCAGGTACAGATACCCTGATGAGAGGTAACAGAGAGAGATGGGTAGCATTAGGTACAGATACCCTGATGAGAGGTAACAGAGAGAGATGGGTAACATTAGGTACAGATACCCTGATGAGAGGTAACAGAGAGAGATGGGTAACATTAGGTACAGATACCCTGATAAGAGGTAACAGAGAGAGGTGGGTAACATTATATCAGCTTGTTGTGAGGGGGGCTCTATGGTCAGGTACAGATACCCTGATGAGAGGTAACAGAGAGGGGTGGGTAACATTATATCAGCTTGTTGTGAGGGGGGCTCTATGGTCAGGTACAGATACCCTGATGAGAGGTAACAGAGAGGGGTGGGTAACATTATATCAGCTTGTTGTGAGGGGGGCTCTATGGTCAGGTACAGATACCCTGATGAGAGGTAACAGAGAGGGGTGGGTAACATTATATCAGCTTGTTGTGAGGGGGGCTCTATGGTCAGGTACAGATACCTGATGAGAGGTAACAGAGAGGGGTGGGTAACATTATATCAGCTTGTTGTGAGGGGGGGGGGCTCTATGGTCAGGTACAGATACCCTGATGAGAGGTAACAGAGAGAGGTGGGTAGCATTATATCAGCTTGTTGTGAGGGGGCTCTATGGTCAGGTACAGATACCCTGATGAGAGGTAACAGAGAGAGATGGGTAACATTATATCAGCTTGTTGTGAGGGGGGGCTCTATGGTCAGGTACAGATACCCTGATGAGAGGTAACAGAGAGAGGTGGGTAACATTATATCAGCTTGTTGTGAGGGGGGGGCTCTATGGTCAGGTACAGATACCCTGATAAGAGGTAACAGAGAGAGGTGGGTAACATTAGGTACAGATACCCTGATGAGAGGTAACAGAGAGAGGTGGGTAACATTAGGTACAGATACCCAGATGAGAGGTAACAGAGAGAGGTGGGTAACATTAGGTACAGATACCCTGATGAGAGGTAACAGAGAGAGGTGGGTAGCATTAGGTACAGATACCCTGATGAGAGGCGGGTATTTCTGTCACTTTGTCTTTTAAATGGAATCGATTGGTCTTCATTATTCTTCTTCTAATAGTATTACCACGGAAAAACCCCATCTGATCAACAGTAAAACCCATCTGATCAACAGCCCAGTAAAACCCATCTGATCAACAGTAAAACCCATCTGATCAACAGTAAAACCCATCTGATCAACAGTAAAACCCATCTGATCAACAGTAAAACCCATCTGATCAACAGCCCAGTAAAACCCATCTGATCAACAGCCCAGTAAAACCCATCTGATCAACAGCCCAGTAAAACCCATCTGATCAACAGTAAAACCCATCTGATCAACAGTAAAACCCATCTGATCAACAGTAAAACCCATCTGATCAACAGTAAAACCCATCTGAACAACAGTAAAACCCATCTGATCAACAGTAAAACCCATCTGATCAACAGTAAAACCCATCTGATCAACAGTAAAACCCATCTGATCAACAGCCCAGTAAAACCCATCTGATCAACAGTAAAACCCATCTGATCAACAGTAAAAACCCATCTGATCAACAGTAAAACCCATCTGATCAACAGTAAAACCCATCTGATCAACAGTAAAATCCATCTGATCAACAGTAAAACCCATCTGATCAACAGTAAAACCCATCTGATCAACAGTAAAACCCATCTGATCAACAGTAAAACCCATCTGATCAACAGTAAAACCCATCCGATCAACAGTAAAACCCATCTGATCAATAGTAAAACCCATCTGATCAACAGTAAAACCCATCTGATCAATAGTAATACCCATCTGATCAACAGTAAAACCCATCTGATCAACAGTAAAACCCATCTGATCAACAGTAAAACCCATCTGATCAACAGTAAAACCCATCTGATCAACAGCCCAGTAAAACCCATCTGATCAACAGCCCAGTAAATCCCATCTGATCAACAGTAAAACCCATCTGATCAACAGTAAAACCCATCTGATCAACAGTAAAACCCATCTGATCAACAGTAAAACCCATCTGATCAACAGCCCAGTAAAACCCATCTGATCAACAGCCCAGTAAATCCCATCTGATCAACAGTAAAACCCATCTGATCAACAGTAAATCCCATCTGATCAACAGTAAAACCCATCTGATCAACAGTAAAACCCATCTGATCAACAGTAAAACCCATCTGATCAACAGCCCAGTAAAACCCATCTGATCAACAGCCCAGTAAAACCCATCTGATCAACAGTAAAACCCATCTGATCAACAGTAAAACCCATCTGGTCAACAGTAAAACCCATCTGATCAACAGTAAAACCCATCTGATCAACAGCCCAGTAAAACCCATCTGATCAACAGTAAAACCCATCTGATCAACAGCCCAGTAAAACCCATCTGATCAACAGTAAAACCCATCTGATCAACAGCCCAGTAAAACCCATCTGATCAACAGTAAAACCCATCTGATCAACAGCCCAGTAAAACCCATCTGATCAACAGTAAAACCCATCTGATCAACAGCCCAGTAAAACCCATCTGATCAACAGTAAAACCCATCTGATCAACAGCCCAGTAAAACCCATCTGATCAACAGTAAAACCCATCTGATCAACAGTAAAACCCATCTGATCAACAGCCCAGTAAAACCCATCTGATCAACAGCCCAGTAAATCCCATCTGATCAACAGCCCAGTAAAACCCATCTGATCAACAGTAAAAACCCATCTGATCAACAGTAAAACCCATC
>NC_068432.1:55032049-55039549 GCF_023373465.1 Oncorhynchus keta
TGATGAAGACATTTGGATCAAAACGTTGCGCAATAGGCTGCGGGAGCATTCGTCAGTGTGTCATTCTTGGAGGGATATGTGTTGGCTATAGTCATTTGTTGGAAACGTTACTACTTAGTCCCCAGTAGTTGAGTGGGTTGTAAATCAAACCTCACATTTGCCAGCTACTTGATTTATTGCATGTTGTCTGTCACAAGACACTTAGTGGGGGTTGTTGGTTGGTAATCTGAACTAAGCAGGGGGTGGATGGTGGAGCGAGGGTTTGTAGGGTCATTTATGGGAGCACTCTTGCATGGGGGGGAGGATAGAGTGAGAGTTTGGGTCATGGTCGTCGTGACCATGATTCCTGTGGTGTCATAGTACAGATGGGGATATGATGTTTTGTGTGATGTATTGTGGGTAACTAATTTACTGGTGTGATGTATTGTGAGTAACTCATTTACTGGTGTGATGTATTGTGGGTAGCTAATTTACTGGTGTGATGTATTGTGGGTAACTAATTTACTGGTGTGATGTATTGTGGGTAGCTAATTTACTGGTGTGGGTAACTAACTTAATGGTGTGATGTATTGTGGGTAGCTAATTTACTGGAGTGGCTAACTAACTTAATGGTGTGATGTATTGTGGGTAGCTAATTTACTGGAGTGGCTAACTAATTTACTGGTGTGATGTATTGTGGGTAGCTAATTTACTGGTGTGGGTAACTTACTTAATGGTGTGATGTATTGTGGGCCCCCTGCTGCTGCTGTGATGAGCTCTACAGCAGAGTCTCACAACTCAATCGCTGGTTGAAAACTTTTGTTTTCTGCCACCCCCAAAAGATAGAATTTGTAGATAATTGGCCCTCTTTCTGGGACTCACCCACAAACAGGACCAAGCCTGGCCTGCTGAGGAGTGACGGACTCCATCCTAGCTGGAGGGGTGCTCTCATCTTATCTACCAACATAGACAGGACTATAACTCCCCTAGCTCCACAATGAGATAGGGTGCAGGCCAGACAGCAGGCTGTTAGCCAGCCTGCCAGCTTAGTGGAGTCACTAGCACAGTCAGTGTAGTCAGCTCAGCTATCCCCATTGAGACCGTGTCTGTGCCTCGATCTAGGTTGGGCAAAATTTAACATGGCGGTGTTCACCTTAGCAATGTCACTGGAATGAAGACCTCCATTCCTGTCATTATTGAAAGAGATTGTGAAATCTCACAACTCAAAATAGAGCTACTTAATGTCAAATCTCTCACTTCCAAGGCAGTTATAGTCAATGAACTAATCACTGATCATAATCTTGATGTGATTGGCCTGACTTAAACATGGCTTAAGCCTGATGAATTTCCTGTGTTAAATGAGGCCTCACCTCCTGGTTACACTAGTGACCCTATTCCCAGCGCATCCCGCAAAGGTGGAGGTGTTGCTAATATTTATGATAGCAAATTTCAATATACCCCAATAAAAACAATGTTTTCGTCTTTTGAGCTTCTAGTCATGAAATGTATGCAGCCTATTCAATCCTACTCAGTATAGCTACTGTTTACATGCCCTCCTGGGCCATATACAGCGTTCCTCACTGAATTCCCTGAATTCCTATCGGACCTTATAGTCATGGCAGATAATATTAAAACATTTTGTGACTTTAATATTCACATGGAAAAGTCCACAGACCCACTCCAAAAGGCTTTCGGAGCCATCATCGACTCAGTGGGTTTTGTCCAACATGTCTCTGGACCTACTCACTGTTACAGTCATACTCTGGACCTAGTTTTGTCCCGTGGAATAAATGTTGTGGATCTTAATGTTTTTCCTCATAATCCTGGACTATCGGACCACCATTTTATTACGTTTGCAATCGCAACAAATAATCTGCTCAGACCCCAACCAAGGATAATCAAAAGTTGTGCTATAAATTCTCAGACAACCAAAAGACTCTTAGATGCCCTTCCAGACTCCCTTCACCTACCCAAGGATGTCAGACTCCCTCCACCTATTCAAAATCAGTTAACCTCTCGGTAGCGTCCCACCTGGCCAACATCCGGTGAAATTGTGGAGCGCGAAATGCAAAAATACTCAATTAAAATATTTAATATTCTTGAAAATATATGTGTTATAAATCAAAATAAAGCTTAACTTCTTGTTTAATCCAGCCGCTGTGTCAGATTTTAAAAAGGCTTTATGGTGAAAATCAGACCATATGATACCATGAAAGAACCATGAAAAACAAAACCATCGAAAATATATTTCAACCAGGCAGGTGAAAGTCAGAAATAGCGATATAATTAATGCCTTACCTTTGAAGATCTTCTTCTGTTGGCTCTCCAAAATGTCCCAGAAACATCACAAATGGTCCTTTGGTTTGATAATGTACTTCTTTATGTCCCAAAAATGCGCGTTTGATTCAGAAATACACCGGTTTCAACTCGCCTACAAAGTATCTAATAAGTTACCTGTAAACTTCGTCCAAACATTTCAAACAACGTTTTTAATCCAACCTCAGGTACCCTAAAATGTAAATAATCAATAACATTTAAGATGGAATAAACTGTTTCTAATACCGGATAAAAACAACATGGAGCGCGCTTGTCACGCCTTGGTCTTAGTATTTTGTGTTTTCTTTATTTATTTGGTCAGGCCAGGGTGTGACATGGGTTTATTTTGTGGTGTGTTTTTGTATTGGGGTTTTAGTAGGTATTGTAGGGATTGTGGCTGAGTAGGGTTGTCTAGGAAAGTCTATGGTTGCCTGAGGTGGTTGTTAATCAGAGGCAGGTGATTATCGTTGTCTCTGATTGGGAACCATATTTAGGCAGCCATATTCTTTGAGTGTTTCGTGGGTGATTGTTCCTGTCTCTGTGTTAGTGTTCACCAGATAGGCTGTATAGGTTTTCACATTCCATTTGTTGTTTTTGTTTGTTCGTGTTTTCATTATTAAAGATGTATCGAACTAACCACGCTGCATTTTGGTCCGACTCTCCTTCGACGCAAGAAAACCTTTACAGCGCTCCAGTTTACACGCACCAGTTCACGCGCACCAAAACAGTAGAGTCCACCTGGAGTGACACTTACAATGAATAGGACTACTTCTTCATTTCTCAAAAGAAAAACATTGAACAATTTCTAAAGACTGTTGACATCTACTGGAAGCCATAGGAACTGCAACCAGGTTCCTAATAATAAGGGTATCCCATAGAAAACCATTGGAGTAACAGGCAGACCAAACTGGAAGTCTTCCGACTAGCTTGGAAAGACAGTACCATGCAGTGTCCAAGAGCCCTCACTGCCACTCGATCATCCTATTTTTCCAACTTAATTGAGGAAAATAAGAACAATCCAAAATATATTTTTTATACTGTTGCAAAGCTAACTAAAAAGCAGCATTCCCCAAGAGAGGATGGCTTTCACTTCAGCAGTGATTAATTCATGAACTTCTTTGAGGAAAAGATCATGATCATTAGAAAGCAAATTCCTTCAAAGCTCAGTTGTCCTGAGTCTGCACAACTCTGCCAGGCCCGGGGATCAAGGGAGACACACGTTTTTTAATACTTTATCTCTTGACACATTGATGAAAATAATCATGGTCTCTAAACCTTCAAGCTGACCCTATTCCAACTAAACTACTGAAAGAGCTGCTTCCTGTGCTTGGCCCTCCTATGTTGAACATAATACACGTCTCTCTATCCTCCTGATGTGTACCAAACTCACTCAAAGTGGCAGTAATAAAGCCTCTCTTGAAAAAGCCAAACCTTGACCCAGAAAAAAAAAAACTATTGTCTTATATCGAATCTCCCATTTCTCTCAAGATTGTTAGAAAAAGCTGTTGCTCAGCAACTCACTGCATCTCTGTAGACAAACAATGTATATGAAACGCTTTAGTCTGGTTTTAGACCCCATCATAGCAATGAGACTGCACTCGTGAAGGTGGTAAATTACCTTTTAATGGTGTCAGACCGAGGCTCTGCATCTGTCCTCGTGCTCTTAGACCTTAGTGCTGCTTTTGATATCATCCATCATCACATTCTTTTGGAGAGATTGGTAACCCAAATTGGTCTTCACGGACATGTTCTGGCCTGGTTTAGATCTTATCTGTCGGAAAGATATCAGTTTGTCTCTGTGGATGGTTTGTCCTCTGACAAATCAACTGTAAATTTCGGTGTTCCTCAAGGATCTGTTTTAGGACCACTATTGTTTTCACTATATATTTTACCTCTTGGTGATGTCATTCAGAAACATAATGTCCCCAACATTGCCCTAGCTGGAAGCCTGTGTTTCAGACATAAGGAAGTGGATGGTGGCCAATGTTCTACTTTTAAAGTCAGACAAAACAGAGATGCTTTTTCTAGGTCCCAAGAAACAAAGAGATCTTCTGTTGATTCTGACAATTAATCTTGATGGTTGTACAGTCGTCTCAAATAAAACTGTGAAGGACCTCTCTTTTGACGAACATATCAAGACCGTTTCAAGGACAGCTTTTTCCATCTACGTAACATTGCAAAAATCCTAAACTTTCTGTCCAAAAATGATGCAGGAAAATTAATCCATGCTTTTGTCACTTCTAGGTTAGACTACTGCAATGCTCTACTTTCCAGCTACCCGGATAAAGCACTAAATAAACTTCAGCTAGTGCTAAACATGGCTGCTAGAATCTTGACTAGAACCAAAAAATGTGATCATATTACTCCAGTGCTAGCCTCTCTACACTGGCTTCCTGTTAAGGCACGGGCAATGGCGCCACACCAAGGTTTTACTGCTAACCTACAAAGCATTACATGGGCTTGCTCCTACCTATCTTTCCGATTTGGTCCTGCCATACATACTTACATGTACGCTGCGGTCACAAGAAGCAGGCCTCCTAACGCTTTCTCCTATAGAGCTCAATTTTTATGGAATGGTCTGCCTATCCGTGTGAGTGACGCAGACTCGATCTCGAGAGCAACGAACCGCCCTAGCTGCCTCTGCCTGGCCGGTTTCCCTCTCTCCACTGAGATTCTCTGCCTCTAACCTTATTACAGGGGCTGAGTCACTGGCTTACTGGTGCTCTTCCATGCCATCCCTAGGAGGGGTGCGTCACTTGAGTGGGTTGAGTCACTGACGTGGTCTTCCTGTCTGGGTTGGCTCCCTTCTTTGGGTTGTGCCGTGGCGGAGATCTTTGTGGGCTATACTCAGCCTTGTCTCAGGATGGTAAGTTGGTGGTTGAAGATCTAGTGGCGTGGGAGCTGTGCTTTGGCAAAGTGGGTGGGGTTATATCCTGCCTGTTTGGCCCTGTCCGGGGTTATCGTCAGAAGGGGCCACAGTGTCTCAGCCTCCAGTATTTATGCTGCAATAGTGTATGTCGGGGGGCTAGGGTCAGTATGTTAGATATCTCTCTCTCTCTCTCTCTCTCTCTGTCTCTCTCTCTCTCTCTCTCTCAATATATTTTATTGATTGTGGGTAACTAACTTAATAGTGTGGGTAACTGACTTACAGGATATTTCCGGTGATGTTTTGTTGGTAACTAACTTACTGGTGTGATGTATTGTGGGTAAATAACTTACTGGTGTGATTTATTGTAGTTAACTAACGTACAGGATATTTCCTGTGATGTTTTGTGGGTAAATAACTTACTGGTGTGATGTATTGTGGGTAAATAACTTACGAGAGCTCTCCTGTAGCGTCATGGTCTGGAGGGGGATCTGAGGTTTCTCTAGACTCTCTCCCATGTTGTTCTTGGACCAGATCTCCACCAGGTACGGAGTGTCAGGTTTCAGACCACGCAGCTGGAACTGCAACTGATTGGCTGCCTGACCCGGTAGCCCGTCCCCCTGCAGAGGAATGTTGATCTCTGCCAGCTGGCTGTAGTCGGCCAGGGTGTTGTCTTGGAAACGCAGCATCACCTAAGGAGCACATTGGAAAGAAGGCCGCAGGTTTGTTTTTGTGCTAATTCGTTGTGAATTGTTCAGAAAGTGGTCAATGTCGTCTCTGGTTGGAGCTGCTTTATAGGTATTTTAAATCAATTCAAATAATCAATCAATGAATGACCTTGGAGATGGAGTAACCCTCGGCCAGAGACCAGGTAATGATGGCTGAGGTGTCTGTTACGTTGCAGCTCCTGATGGCGGACGGAGCCGGGGGAAACTCTGACAGAACAGACAGGATCGGACAGGTGTTAGAGTTAGGTCACTTTGAGGGAAGTTGAAGAAATTAAAGCTGTTCTATATACAGTAGGATTTTTTTTATTTTTTATGTAGAAGACATCTATAGCCCCAATAGTAGCCCTGTAGCAATCTGGAGACACTGAGACAAAACAATACACTGCTATTTTTTTTAAATAAAAACAAGCAAACTAAATCACTGTAGTCAATAAGATCAGAATCTCTGGTGTTCATGTTTCTTTTTCATTTGGCAGAACATCTTCCATCGGTCCTAAGTTGTTAAACCAGATCAAGTGTTTTTTTTAGTTTTTTGAAGTCATTACCGTTGCTGAGTGTCCATGCAGAGACAGGCTGGCTGTGTTGTCCCACTGACACCGTCATTATCCTCACCCTGCACTCATACTTGTGTCTGGGCTTCAAGTCTGGCAACTTGAGGCCAGTGGAGTTGGATGGGAGCTGGTAGGTCTTAATGGTCCCAGGGTCCGAGCTCTGAACACACTCCACCTGGTGACAGAATAATATCATAGAGTGTTTTGTTTTGTCGTTATACGTTATTCGTACCAGGACATTTGACCTGGCGAAGTGGTGCTGACATAGGTCTTACAACAGACAAAACAATGCACACTAAATGTACATACTGTAACAGATGCTTTTAACCAGAAAGCAACTTACAGTACAGCGAACGTATACATATTAGTGTATGTAACCCAGGTGGGAATTGAACCCTTAACCCTGGCATTGCTAACACTACACTCTTACCAACTGAGCCACACAGGGACACTTACCTGGTAGGTCCAGTCTTCCGTTGCCGACCCAGGCCCCATCACACGGTCCCAGGACAGACCCAGGGAGGTTTGGGATTCAGGGACCAGCCTCACCCCCGAGGGGAGCGGGAGGTCTGGAGGAGGGGAAAGGAAGGAAGGAAGGGGTCGTTGAAGTAATTTAACCCTGATACATGGCTGTCTAACGGTCGTAGGAGTTTACAACCATGTCTGAAGGTTAGAGGTCATTGGGAGACTGGGATCCCCGCCATAGGTCAGTTGATTTAGTCGTGAAATTCCTTGGGCAACCAGTCTAAAATCTCATTGTTTATGGGGTTAGTTATGTAACTCAGAGGCTAGCGATAAATCAGGTTCATATAAGGCCTCCATGTCTCATCTGTTAGGTTAAGATCAGAGGAACATTCCTTGTGTCCATAGAGAAACATCTTGATGTAGTTGCTCAATGCTTACACTATATATACAAAAGTATGTGGACACCTTCAAATGACTGATTCAGCTATTTCAGCCACTCCTGTGCTGACAAGTATGAAATCGAGAACACAGCCATGCAATCTCCATAGACAAATATTGCCGGCCTGGAACGGAACCGCTGAGTGCTGAAACGTGT
>NC_068432.1:55044549-55302049 GCF_023373465.1 Oncorhynchus keta
ACCAGCCGCAAGAGCGACATCATTGAGAGGTCTGGACAACAGGCCCTCCGATTTGACACAATGAACTCTATCTGAGAAATAGTTGGTGAACCAGGTGAGGCAATCATTTGAGAAACCAAGGCTGTCGAGTCTGCCGATAAGAATGTGGTGATTGACAGAGTCGAAGGCCTTGGGCAGGTCGAAATGGTCGGTGATCTGTTTGTTAACTTGGCTTTCGAAGACCTTAGAAAGGCCGGGTAGGATAGATATAGGTCTGTAACAGTTTGGGTCTAGAGTGTCTCCCCCTTTGAAGAGGGGGATGACCGCGTCAGCTTTCCAATCTTTTGGGATTTCAGACGATACGAAGGAGAGGTTGAACAGGTTAGTAATAGGGGTTGCAACAATTTCGGCAGATAATTTTAGAAAGAGAGGCTCCAGATTGTCGAGCCCAGCTGATTTGTAGGGGTCCAGATTTTGCAGCTCTTTCAGAACATCAGCTATCTGGATTTGGGTGAAGGAGAAATGGGGGAGGCTCAGACAAGTTGCTGTGGGGGGTGCAGAGCTGTTGACCGGATTAGGAGTAGCCAGGTGGAAAGCATGGCCAGCCGTAGAGAAATGCTTATTGAAATTCGGGATTATAGTAGATTTATCTGTGGTGACAGTGTTTCCGAGCCTCAGAGCAGTGGGCAGCTGGGAGGAGGTGCTCTTATTCTCCATGGACTTGAAAATTAAAATTTCTGTTTGAAAAAGCTAGCCTTTGCTTTCCTAACTGCCAGTATATATTGGTTCCTAACTTCCCTGAAAAGTAGCACATCGCGGGGGCTATCTGATGCTATTGCAGTACGCCACAGGATGTTTTTGTGCTGGTCAAGGGCAGACAGGTCTGGAGTCAACCACGGGCTATGTCTGTTCCTGGTTCTACATTTTTTTGAATGGAGCATTATGGGCTTATTTAAGATGGTGAGAAAAAAGCACTTTTAATGAATAAGCAGGCATCTTCTACTGACGGGATGAGGTCAATATCCTTCCAGGATACCTGGGCCAGGTTGATTAGAAAGGCCTGCTCGCTGAAGTGTTTTAGGGAGCGTTTGACAGAGATGAGGGGTAGTCGTTTGACCGCGGTCCCATTACGGACGCAGGCAATGAGGCAATGATCGCTAAGATCCTGGTTGAAGACGGCAGACGTGTATTTAGAGGGCAAGTTGGTTAGGATGATATCTATGAGGGTGCCGTGGTGCATATCCCAGTTTAGGTCACTTAACAGTACAAACTCTGAAGATAAATGGGGTGCAATTAGTTCACACATGGTGTCCAGGGTGCAGCTGGGGGCTGAGGGGGGTCTGTAACAAGCGGCAACAGTGAGAGACTTTTTTCTGGAAAGGTGGATTTTTAAAAGTAGAATCTCGAATTGTTTGAACTCTGACCTGGATAGTAAGACAGAACTCAGACCTGGATAGTAAGACAGAACTCAGACCTGGATAGTAAGACAGAACTCAGACCTGGATAGTAAAGACAGAACTCAGACCTGGATAGTAAGACAGAACTCAGACCTGGATAGTAAGACAGAACTCAGACCTGGATAGTAAGACAGAACTCAGACCTGGATAGTAAAGACAGAACTCAGACCTGGATAGTAAAGACAGAACTCAGACCTGGATAGTAAAGACAGAACTCAGACCTGGATAGTAAGACAGAACTCAGACCTGGATAGTAAAGACAGAACTCTGACCTGGATAGTAAGACAGAACTCAGACCTGGATAGTAAAGACAGAACTCAGACCTGGATAGTAAGACAGAACTCAGACCTGGATAGTAAAGACAGAACTCTGACCTGGATAGTAAGACAGAACTCAGACCTGGATAGTAAAGACAGAACTCAGACCTGGATAGTAAGACAGAACTCAGACCTGGATAGTAAAGACAGAACTCTGACCTGGATAGTAAAGACAGAACTCAGACCTGGATAGTAAAGACAGAACTCAGACCTGGATAGTAAGACAGAACTCAGACCTGGATAGTAAAGACAGAACTCTGACCTGGATAGTAAGACAGAACTCAGACCTGGATAGTAAAGACAGAACTCAGACCTGGATAGTAAGACAGAACTCAGACCTGGATAGTAAAGACAGAACTCTGACCTGGATAGTAAGACAGAACTCAGACCTGGATAGTAAAGACAGAACTCAGACCTGGATAGTAAGACAGAACTCAGACCTGGATAGTAAAGACAGAACTCTGACCTGGATAGTAAAGACATAACTCTGACCTGGATAGTAAGACAGAACTCAGACCTGGATAGTAAAGACAGAACTCTGACCTGGATAGTAAGACAGAACTCAGACCTGGATAGTAAAGACAGAACTCTGACCTGGATAGTAAGACAGAACTCAGACCTGGATAGTAAAGACAGAACTCTGACCTGGATAGTAAGACAGAACTCAGACCTGGATAGTAAGACAGAACTCAGACCTGGATAGTATGACAGAACTCTGACCTGGATAGTAAGACTGAACTCTGACCTGGATAGTAAGACAGAACTCAGACCTGGATAGTAAGACAGAACTCTGACCTGGATAGTAAGACAGAACTCAGACCTGGATAGTATGACAGAACTCTGACCTGGATAGTAAGACTGAACTCTGACCTGGATAGTAAGACAGAACTCAGACCTGGATAGTAAGACAGAACTCTGACCTGGATAGTAAGACAGAACTCAGACCTGGATAGTAAGACAGAACTCTGACCTGGATAGTAAGACTGAACTCTGACCTGGATAGTAAGACAGAACTCAGACCTGGATAGTGGTCCTTCTGTAGCTCAGTTGGTAGAGCATGGCGCTTGTAACGCCAGGGTAGTGGGTTCGATCCCCGGGACCACCCATACGTAGATGACTGTAAGTCGCTTTGGATAAAAGCGTCTGCTAAATGGCATATTATATTATATTTATATTATAGTAAAGACAGAACTCAGACCTGGATAGTAAGACAGAACTCAGACCTGGATAGTAAAGACAGAACTCAGACCTGGATAGTAAGACTGAACTCTGACCTGGATAGTAAGACAGAACTCTGACCTGGATAGTAAAGACAGAACTCAGACCTGGATAGTAAGACAGAACTCTGACCTGGATAGTATGACAGAACTCAGACCTGGATAGTAAGACAGAACTCTGACCTGGATAGTATGACAGAACTCAGACCTGGATAGTAAGACAGAACTCTGACCTGGATAGTAAGACAGAACTCTGACCTGGATAGTATGACAGAACTCAGACCTGGATAGTAAGACAGAACTCTGACCTGGATAGTAAGACAGAACTCAGACCTGGATAGTAAAGACAGAACTCAGACCTGGATAGTAATGACAGAACTCAGACCTGGATAGTAAGACAGAACTCAGACCTGGATAGTATGACAGAACTCTGACCTGGATAGTAAAGACAGAACTCTGACCTGGATAGTAAGACAGAACTCTGACCTGGATAGTAAAGACAGAACTCTGACCTGGATAGTAATGACAGAACTCAGACCTGGATAGTATGACAGATCTCAGACCTGGATAGTATGACAGAACTCAGACCTGGATAGTAAGACAGAACTCAGACCTGGATAGTAAGACAGAACTCAGACCTGGATAGTAAGACAGAACTCAGACCTGGATAGTAAGACAGAACTCTGACCTGGATAGTAAAGACAGAACTCAGACCTGGATAGTAAAGACAGAACTCAGACCTGGATAGTAAGACAGAACTCTGACCTGGATAGTAAAGACAGAACTCAGACCTGGATCGTATGACAGAACTCAGACCTGGATAGTATGACAGAACTCTGACCTGGATAGTAAGACTGAACTCTGACCTGGATAGTAAGACAGAACTCAGACCTGGATAGTAAGACAGAACTCTGACCTGGATAGTAAGACAGAACTCAGACCTGGATAGTAAGACAGAACTCAGACCTGGATAGTATGACAGAACTCTGACCTGGATAGTAAGACTGAACTCTGACCTGGATAGTAAGACAGAACTCAGACCTGGATAGTAAGACAGAACTCTGACCTGGATAGTAAGACAGAACTCAGACCTGGATAGTATGACAGAACTCTGACCTGGATAGTAAGACTGAACTCTGACCTGGATAGTAAGACAGAACTCAGACCTGGATAGTAAGACAGAACTCTGACCTGGATAGTAAGACAGAACTCAGACCTGGATAGTAAGACAGAACTCTGACCTGGATAGTAAGACTGAACTCTGACCTGGATAGTAAGACAGAACTCAGACCTGGATAGTGGTCCTTCTGTAGCTCAGTTGGTAGAGCATAAAGGGTAGTGGGTTCGATCCCGGGACCACCCATCGTAGATGACTGTAAGTCGCTTTGGATAAAAGCGTCTGCTAAATGGCATATTATATTATATTTATATTATAGTAAAGACAGAACTCAGACCTGGATAGTAAGACAGAACTCAGACCTGGATAGTAAAGACAGAACTCAGACCTGGATAGTAAGACAGAACTCTGACCTGGATAGTATGACAGAACTCAGACCTGGATAGTAAGACAGAACTCTGACCTGGATAGTAAGACAGAACTCTGACCTGGATAGTATGACAGAACTCAGACCTGGATAGTAAGACAGAACTCTGACCTGGATAGTAAGACAGAACTCAGACCTGGATAGTAAAGACAGAACTCAGACCTGGATAGTAATGACAGAACTCAGACCTGGATAGTAAGACAGAACTCAGACCTGGATAGTATGACAGAACTCTGACCTGGATAGTAAAGACAGAACTCTGACCTGGATAGTAAGACAGAACTCTGACCTGGATAGTAAAGACAGAACTCTGACCTGGATAGTAATGACAGAACTCAGACCTGGATAGTATGACAGAACTCAGACCTGGATAGTATGACAGAACTCAGACCTGGATAGTAAGACAGAACTCAGACCTGGATAGTAAGACAGAACTCAGACCTGGATAGTAAGACAGAACTCTGACCTGGATAGTAAAGACAGAACTCAGACCTGGATAGTAAAGACAGAACTCAGACCTGGATAGTAAGACAGAACTCTGACCTGGATAGTAAAGACAGAACTCAGACCTGGATCGTATGACAGAACTCAGACCTGGATAGTATGACAGAACTCTGACCTGGATAGTAAGACTGAACTCTGACCTGGATAGTAAGACAGAACTCAGACCTGGATAGTAAGACAGAACTCTGACCTGGATAGTAAGACAGAACTCTGACCTGGATAGTAAGACAGAACTCAGACCTGGATAGTATGACAGAACTCAGACCTGGATAGTAAGACTGAACTCTGACCTGGATAGTAAGACAGAACTCAGACCTGGATAGTAAGACAGAACTCTGACCTGGATAGTAAGACAGAACTCAGACCTGGATAGTAAGACAGAACTCTGACCTGGATAGTAAGACTGAACTCTGACCTGGATAGTAAGACAGAACTCAGACCTGGATAGTAAAGACAGAACTCAGACCTGGATAGTAAGACAGAACTCAGACCTGGATAGTAAAGACAGAACTCAGACCTGGATAGTAAGACTGAACTCTGACCTGGATAGTAAGACAGAACTCTGACCTGGATAGTAAAGACAGAACTCAGACCTGGATAGTAAGACATAACTCTGACCTGGATAGTATGACAGAACTCAGACCTGGATAGTAAGACAGAACTCTGACCTGGATAGTATGACAGAACTCAGACCTGGATAGTAAGACAGAACTCTGACCTGGATAGTAAGACAGAACTCTGACCTGGATAGTATGACAGAACTCAGACCTGGATAATAAGACAGAACTCTGACCTGGATAGTAAGACAGAACTCAGACCTGGATAGTAAAGACAGAACTCAGACCTGGATAGTAATGACAGAACTCAGACCTGGATAGTAAGACAGAACTCAGACCTGGATAGTATGACAGAACTCTGACCTGGATAGTAAAGACAGAACTCTGACCTGGATAGTAAGACAGAACTCTGACCTGGATAGTAAAGACAGAACTCTGACCTGGATAGTAATGACAGAACTCAGACCTGGATAGTATGACAGATCTCAGACCTGGATAGTATGACAGAACTCAGACCTGGATAGTAAGACAGAACTCAGACCTGGATAGTAAGACAGAACTCAGACCTGGATAGTAAGACAGAACTCTGACCTGGATAGTAAAGACAGAACTCAGACCTGGATAGTAAAGACAGAACTCAGACCTGGATAGTAAGACAGAACTCAGACCTGGATAGTAAAGACAGAACTCAGACCTGGATCGTATGACAGAACTCTGCAGGCTGTCTCTGCAGTAGATTGTAACTCCGCCCTCGTTGGCAGTTCCATCTTGGCGGAAAATGTTATAGTCGGGGATGGAAATTTCAGAATTTTTGGTGGCCTTCCTAAGCCAGGATTCAGACACGGCTAGGACATCAGAGTGGGTGGAGTGTACTAAAGCAGTGAATAAAGCAAACTTTGGGAGGAGGCTTCTAATGTTAACACGCATGAACCCAAGGCTTTTACGGTTACAGAAGTCAACAATTGATAGCGCCTGGGGAATAGGAGTGGAACTGGGGCCTACAGGGCCTGAATTAACCTCTACATCACCAGAGGAACAGAGGAGGAGTAAGATAAGGGTACGGCTAAAGGCTACAAGAACTGGTCGTCTAGTGCGTTGGGGACAAAATAAAAGGAGCAGATTTCTGGGCGTGGTAGAACAGATTCAAGGTATCACATGAATGCACATTAGACATGGCACAATTTATAGAATTTCAAGAAAATGAGCTTTAAACCTGAAAAAATTCTCTCCACCAACAAGAGTGGTGTGAACAATCGTCATAAACAGTGCTTGTGCCCATACAAATACACACGCAGGGGGGCGCACAGGATGTGAACTCCCGGTGTACAGTACAGGTAAGAGTTCATGTCTGTGGTCGACAGTACAGGTAAGAGTTCATGTCTGTGGTCGACAGTACAGGTAAGAGTTCATGTCTGTGGTAGACAGTACAGGTAAGAGTTCATGGCTGTGGTAGACAGTACAGGTAAGAGTTCATGGCTGTGGTAGACAGTACAGGTAAGGGTTCATGTCTGTGGTAGACAGTACAGGTAAGAGTTCATGTCTGTGGTAGACAGTACAGGTAAGAGTTCATGGCTGTGGTAGACAGTACAGGTAAGGGTTCATGTCTGTGGTAGACAGTACAGGTAAGAGTTCATGTCTGTGGTAGACAGTACAGGTAAGAGTTCATGTCTGTGGTAGACAGTACAGGTAAGAGTTCATGTCTGTGGTAGACAGTACAGGTAAGGGTTCATGTCTGTGGTAGACAGTACAGGTAAGAGTTCATGTCTGTGGTAGACAGTACAGGTAAGAGTTCATGGCTGTGGTAGACAGTACAGGTAAGAGTTCATGTCTGTGGTAGACAGTACAGGTAAGAGTTCATGTCTGTGGTAGACAGTACAGGTAAGAGTTCATGTCTGTGGTAGACAGTACAGGTAAGAGTTCATGGCTGTGGTAGACAGTACAGGTAAGAGTTCATGTCTGTGGTAGACAGTACAGGTAAGAGTTCATGTCTGTGGTAGACAGTACAGGTAAGGGTTCATGTCTGTGGTAGACAGTACAGGTAAGGGTTCATGGCTGTGGTAGACAGTACAGGTAAGAGTTCATGTCTGTGGTAGACAGTACAGGTAAGAGTTCATGTCTGTGGTAGACAGTACAGGTAAGAGTTCATGTCTGTGGTCGACAGTACAGGTAAGAGTTCATGTCTGTGGTCGACAGTACAGGTAAGAGTTCATGTCTGTGGTAGACAGTACAGGTAAGAGTTCATGTCTGTGGTAGACAGTACAGGTAAGAGTTCATGGCTGTGGTAGACAGTACAGGTAAGAGTTCATGGCTGTGGTAGACAGTACAGGTAAGAGTTCATGTCTGTGGTCGACAGTACAGGTAAGAGTTCATGTCTGTGGTAGACAGTACAGGTAAGAGTTCATGTCTGTGGTCGACAGTACAGGTAAGAGTTCATGGCTGTGGTAGACAGTACAGGTAAGAGTTCATGTCTGTGGTCGACAGTACAGGTAAGAGTTCATGTCTGTGGTAGACAGTACAGGTAAGAGTTCATGGCTGTGGTAGACAGTACAGGTAAGGTTCATGTCTGTGGTAGACAGTACAGGTAAGAGTTCATGTCTGTGGTAGACAGTACAGGTAAGTGCATGTCTGTGGTAGACAGTACAGGTAGTTCATGTCTGTGGTAGACAGTACAGGTAAGAGTTCATGTCTGTGGTAGACAGTACAGGTAAGGGTTCATGTCTGTGGTAGACAGTACAGGTAAGAGTTCATGTCTGTGGTAGACAGTACAGGTAAGAGTTCATGTCTGTGGTAGACAGTACAGGTAAGAGTTCATGTCTGTGGTAGACAGTACAGGTAAGAGTTCATGTCTGTGGTAGACAGTACAGGTAAGAGTTCATGGCTGTGGTCGACAGTACAGGTAAGAGTTCATGTCTGTGGTAGACAGTACAGGTAAGAGTTCATGGCTGTGGTAGACAGTACAGGTAAGAGTTCATGTCTGTGGTAGACAGTACAGGTAAGAGTTCATGTCTGTGGTAGACAGTACAGGTAAGGGTGCATGTCTGTGGTAGACAGTACGGGTAAGAGTTCATGTCTGTGGTAGACAGTACAGGTAAGGGTTCATGTCTGTGGTAGACAGTACAGGTAAGAGTTCATGTCTGTGGTAGACAGTACAGGTAAGAGTTCATGTCTGTGGTAGACAGTACAGGTAAGAGTTCATGTCTGTGGTAGACAGTACAGGTAAGAGTTCATGTCTGTGGTAGACAGTACAGGTAAGAGTTCATGTCTGTGGTAGACAGTACAGGTAAGAGTTCATGTCTGTGGTAGACAGTACAGGTAGAGTTAATGTCTGTGGTAGACAGTACAGGTAAGAGTTCATGTCTGTGGTAGACAGTACAGGTAAGAGTTCATGTCTGTGGTAGACAGTACAGGTAAGGGTTCATGTCTGTGGTAGACAGTACAGGTAAGGGTTCATGTCTGTGGTAGACAGTACAGGTAATGGCTGTGGTAGACAGTACAGGTCATGGCTGTGGTAGACAGTACAGGTAAGAGTTCATGGCTGTGGTAGACAGTACAGGTAAGAGTTAATGTCTGTGGTCGACAGTACAGGTAAGAGTTCATGTCTGTGGTAGACAGTACAGGTAAGAGTTCATGTCTGTGGTCGACAGTACAGGTAAGAGTTCATGGCTGTGGTAGACAGTACAGGTAAGAGTTCATGTCTGTGGTCGACAGTACAGGTAAGAGTTCATGTCTGTGGTAGACAGTACAGGTAAGAGTTCATGGCTGTGGTAGACAGTACAGGTAAGAGTTCATGTCTGTGGTAGACAGTACAGGTAAGAGTTCATGTCTGTGGTAGACAGTACAGGTAAGGGTGCATGTCTGTGGTAGACAGTACAGGTAAGAGTTCATGTCTGTGGTAGACAGTACAGGTAAGAGTTCATGTCTGTGGTAGACAGTACAGGTAAGGGTTCATGTCTGTGGTAGACAGTACAGGTAAGAGTTCATGTCTGTGGTAGACAGTACAGGTAAGAGTTCATGTCTGTGGTAGACAGTACAGGTAAGAGTTCATGTCTGTGGTAGACAGTACAGGTAAGAGTTAATGGCTGTGGTAGACAGTACAGGTAAGAGTTCATGTCTGTGGTAGACAGTACAGGTAAGAGTTCATGTCTGTGGTAGACAGTACAGGTAAGAGTTCATGTCTGTGGTAGACAGTACAGGTAAGAGTTCATGTCTGTGGTAGACAGTACAGGTAAGAGTTCATGTCTGTGGTCGACAGTACAGGTAAGAGTTCATGTCTGTGGTAGACAGTACAGGTAAGAGTTCATGTCTGTGGTAGACAGTACAGGTAAGAGTTCATGGCTGTGGTAGACAGTACAGGTAAGAGTTCATGTCTGTGGTAGACAGTACAGGTAAGGGTTCATGTCTGTGGTAGACAGTACAGGTAAGAGTTCATGTCTGTGGTAGACAGTACAGGTAAGAGTTCATGTCTGTGGTAGACAGTACAGGTAAGAGTTCATGTCTGTGGTCGACAGTACAGGTAAGAGTTCATGGCTGTGGTAGACAGTACAGGTAAGAGTTCATGTCTGTGGTAGACAGTACAGGTAAGAGTTCATGTCTGTGGTAGACAGTACAGGTAGAGTTCATGTCTGTGGTAGACAGTACAGGTAAGAGTTCATGTCTGTGGTAGACAGTACATGTCTGTGGTAGACAGTACAGGTTTCATGTCTGTGGTAGACAGTACAGGTAAGGGTTCATGTCTGTGGTAGACAGTACAGGTAAGAGTTCATGTCTGTGGTAGACAGTACAGGTAAGAGTTCATGTCTGTGGTCGACAGTACAGGTAAGAGTTCATGTCTGTGGTAGACAGTACAGGTAAGAGTTCATGTCTGTGGTAGACAGTACAGGTAAGAGTTCATGTCTGTGGTAGACAGTACAGGTAAGAGTTCATGTCTGTGGTAGACAGTACAGGTAAGAGTTCATGGCTGTGGTAGACAGTACAGGTAAGAGTTCATGTCTGTGGTAGACAGTACAGGTAAGAGTTCATGTCTGTGGTAGACAGTACAGGTAAGAGTTCATGTCTGTGGTAGACAGTACAGGTAAGGGTTCATGGCTGTGGTAGACAGTACAGGTAAGAGTTCATGTCTGTGGTAGACAGTACAGGTAAGAGTTCATGTCTGTGGTAGACAGTACAGGTAAGGGTTCATGGCTGTGGTAGACAGTACAGGTAAGGGTTCATGTCTGTGGTAGACAGTACAGGTAAGGGTTCATGTCTGTGGTAGACAGTACAGGTAAGGGTTCATGTCTGTGGTAGACAGTACAGGTAAGGGTTCATGTCTGTGGTAGACAGTACAGGTAAGGGTTCATGGCTGTGGTAGACAGTACCTTCAACGGTCTTCCATACAGAGGTATTGACCTGCTTGTAGATGACCTTGACAGAGGTCACCGGTCCGTCTCCTGTGTACGGCTCCTTGTTGACCAGCACAACCAGGTGATACGGACCACTATTGTTCAACATGGGAGGATACTGGGGCATCGGAGGGACTGAGAGAAAGAGAGGAAGAGAAGTGTTCAAATCCACATTCACGAAATGGAAGACATTTTCAAGAAAAAGACGACGAAGGAGGAGACGAAGACGAAGGAGATGAAGTGGAAGGAGGAGACGAAGGAGGCAAAGACGAAGGAGATGAAGAGGAAGGAGGAGACGAAGAGGAGGAGACAAAAAGACGAAGACGGAGGAGGAGACGAAGATGGAGGAGACGAAGGAGGAGGCGAAGACGAAGCAGGTTTTCTTTCTCCTACCTTTGACGTTGACCATGAACTCTCTCTCTGCCTGCCCAGCTGTAGTTTTCACCTGACAGGTCCAATAACCAGTATCTCTCTCAGTGATCTTATCCACCCTGAACTTAGACGTGGTCAGGTCGTTCACCGTGTCAGTGTCAAATGCCTAGGGAAAACATCGATCCCAACCATACAAATATAATCACATATTAGTGCTGTGAATTAAGTATTTGATAAGAAGAAATGGCTAATCGTGGTGATTGCTAATCGTGGTGATTGCTAATCGTTGCTAATGCTAATTATTTTTGAATTATCAAATAAAGAAACACATACTTAATATCCAATTTGATAATTTCTCTGCTACTTACATAGCTTGGTCCCAAATCCATTTGTGCTGTCTTGACACCGGTGTGTCTATGACCAGGAGTTGACAAGACAGCACAAACAGATGTGGGACCAGGCTAGCATAACGTATAAGACAGCACAAACAGATGTGGGACCAGGCTAGCATAACCAGGCTAACATAACGTATAAGACAGCACAAACAGATGTGGGACCTGGCTAAGATAACGTATAAGACAGCACAAACAGATGTGGGACCAGGCTAAGATAACGTATAAGACAGCACAAACAGATGTGGGACCAGGCTAACATAACGTATAAGACAGCACAAACAGATGTGGGACCAGGCTAACATAACGTATAAGACAGCACAAACAGATGTGGGACCAGGCTAACATAACGTATAAGACAGCACAAACAGATGTGGGACCAGGCTAACATAACGTATAAGACAGCACAAACAGATGTGGGACCAGGCTAACATAACGTATAAGACAGCACAAACAGATGTGGGACCAGGCTAACATAACGTATAAGACAGCACAAACAGATGTGGGACCAGGCTAACATAACGTATAAGACAGCACAAACAGATGTGGGACCAGGCTAACATAACGTATAAGACAGCACAAACAGATGTGGGACCAGGCTAACATAACGTATAAGACAGCACAAACAGATGTGGGACCAGGCTAACATAACGTATAAGACAGCACAAACAGATGTGGGACCAGGCTAACATAACGTATAAGACAGCACAAACAGATGTGGGACCAGGCTAGCATAACGTATAAGACAGCACAAACAGATGTGGGACCAGGCTAACATAACGTATAAGACAGCACAAACAGATGTGGGACCAGGCTAGCATAACCAGGCTAAGATAACGTATAAGACAGCACAAACAGATGTGGGACCAGGCTAAGATAACGTATAAGACAGCACAAACAGATGTGGGACCAGGCTAAGATAACGTATAAGACAGCACAAACAGATGTGGGACCAGGCTAACATAACGTATAAGACAGCACAAACAGATGTGGGACCAGGCTAACATAACGTATAAGACAGCACAAACAGATGTGGGACCAGGCTAACATAACATATAAGACAGCACAAACAGATGTGGGACCAGGCTAACATAACGTATAAGACAGCACAAACAGATGTGGGACCAGGCTAACACTTACATATATTCTGGTTTTGCCTGGTTTGAGTAGGATGATCTCACTGTGTAGAGGAGCTGGTTGACCCGTGGCGCTACAGTTGACAATGTACTGAACCCCAGCATTCACCTCTGTATCCATGAGGTTACTGACTACGACCGGTGGCCTGTCTAAAAGGAAACATCATCAACAACAACAACAACAACAACAACCATGTACTGAATTCTTCAATTCAGGGTGAACCGTAACAACATCCACATAGCTTTAAATATACAGTGCCTTGCGAAAGTATTCGGCCCCCTTGAACTTTGCGACCTTTTGCCACATTTCAGGCTTCAAACATAAAGATATAAAACTGTATTTTTTTGTGAAGAATCAGCAACAAGTGGGACACAATCATGAAGTGGAACGACATTTAAGGGAGCTGAATAATTTCGCACGGCCAATTTTTCAGTTTTTGATTTGTTAAAAAAGTTTGAAATATCCAATAAATGTCGTTCCACTTCATGATTGTGTCCCACTTGTTGTTGATTCTTCACAAAAAAATACAGTTTTATATCTTTATGTTTGAAGCCTGAAATGTGGCAAAAGGTCGCAAAAGTTAAAGCGGGCCGAATACTTTCGCAAGGCACTGTAATAGTGGAGAGTAAGTAATATAATAATATAATAATAATAATAATATAATAGTAAGTCTTTTTAACCTTCTTTCTCACAGCGAGCACCGTGTCGTCCCACACACACACAGCCACGGAACCGGTCGCAGTGTCCCTTGTCTCCACATTCACACGTCAGCCGGCAGTCAGCTCCATAGAGCCCCGGAGGACAAGCTGGAGACACAGGGACAAACTCAGAAATACATGACAGTACTATCTATGAACAGCAAACCACTGTACTTTAGCAATAAGAAAGGTGATCGATTATTATAACCCCAGCCAGATAGGATACCATACTTTATGGTAGCCCGGTCACAGATCTGATTGTGCCAACTTCTACTTTATGGTAGCCTGGTCACAGATCTGATTGTGCCAACTTCTACTTTATGTTAGCCTGGTCCCAGATCTGATTGTGCCAACTTCTACTTTATGTTAGCCTGGTCCCAGATCTGATTGTGCCAACTTCTACTTTATGTTAGCCTGGTCCCAGATCTGATTGTGCCAACTTCTACTTTATGTTAGCCTGGTCCCAGATCTGATTGTGCCAACTTCTACTTTATGTTAGCCTGGTCCCAGATCTGATTGTGCCAACTTCTACTTTATGTTAGCCTGGTCCCAGATCTGATTGTGCCAACTTCTACTTTATGTTAGCCTGGTCCCAGATCTGATTGTGCCAACTTCTACTTTATGTTAGCCTGGTCCCAGATCTGATTGTGCCAACTTCTACTTTATGTTAGCCTGGTCCCAGATCTGATTGTGCCAACTTATACGTTATGTTAGCCTGGTCCCAGATCTGATTGTGCCAACTTCTACTTTATGTTAGCCTGGTCCCAGATCTGATTGTGCCAACTTCTACGTTATGTTAGCCTTGTCCCAGGTCTCTTACCGTCATTGATGATAATGACAACCATAGGAACATAATGAGAATGGGACCACCAGATCACAACTTAATTGTCCATTTTTTTGGACAATGTACAGTATGTCAGTGTAGAAACAATAACCTGCCCAGGGACTGCCGATTGAAAAATGAACCGGCTGGCTACAACCGTCACTTATACTGAAAAGTTGATTAAACGTAAAAAAATTAAATAAACTCAAATCTTTCAAACATGTCCTCTCCTCTCACCTTCACTACAGTTAAATCCTCTCCAGCCAGTAGCACAGGAGCATCCGTATGGGTCTCTCTGACAGAACACCATGGATCTGCAGTAACCATCTCTACACCACTCTTTACACGTCCTCCCAAACTTACCCTCGCCACACACTGGGAACATAAAATGACACTTTGATTAGGTTTAGGGTTCATTTGGACATATGCAGAAATATAGCTCAAATGTATCGTCATTCAATATGTTAACAAATACTTAAAAAAAGATCATCCTAAATATATGGACCGTTCATCATCATTAAGGCACTAACAAAAAAGAAAAAAATTGAGGGTTGTTTGCTTGGCTTGGCAGATCTAGGTTACTACCTACTGCCCTGAACACACCACACACACTGTAAGACAAAACGGCATTCCAGCATTCTAAAGTCCAGACCAACATTCCATGGAGAATTGGAAACATTCCAAAGAGCGAGATAAGAGACCAAAGCACTAAATCACATGGTTCATAATCAGCCAGGATACATTTAGTAGACAATAAACCACATTCCCTTCGGGACAATAACGTTTTCTATCAAAATGAATGCCTGTAATGGGGGCGGCAGGGTGGCAGTGGTTAGAGTGTAGAGGTGGCAGGTCACCTAGTGGTTAGAGTGTAGAGGTGGCAGGTCACCTAGTGGTTAGAGTGTAGAGGTGGCAGGTCACCTAGTGGTTAGAGTGTAGAGGTGGCAGGTCACCTAGTGGTTAGAGTGTAGAGGTGGCAGGTCACCTAGTGGTTAGAGTGTAGAGGTGGCAGGTAGCCTAGTGGTTAGAGTGTAGAGGTGGCAGGTAGCCTAGTGGTTAGAGTGTAGAGGTGGCAGGTCACCTAGTGGTTAGAGTGTAGAGGTGGCAGGTAGCCTAGTGGTTAGAGTGTAGAGGTGGCAGGTAGCCTAGTGGTTAGAGTGTAGAGGTGGCAGGTAGCCTAGTGGTTAGAGTGTAGAGGTGGCAGGTAGCCTAGTGGTTAGAGTGTAGAGGTGGCAGGTCACCTAGTGGTTAGAGTGTAGAGGTGGCAGGTAGCCTAGTGGTTAGAGTGTAGAGGTGGCAGGTAGCCTAGTGGTTAGAGTGTAGAGGTGGCAGGTCACCTAGTGGTTAGAGTGTAGAGGTGGCAGGTCACCTAGTGGTTAGAGTGTAGAGGTGGCAGGTCGCCTAGTGGTTAGAGTGTAGAGGTGGCAGGGTCGCCTAGTGGTTAGAGTGTAGGGGGCAGGTCAGCCTAGTGGTTAGAGTGTAGGGGGGCAGGTAGCCTAGTGGTTAGAGCATTGGGCCAGTAACCAAAAGGTTGCTAGATTGAATCCCTGAGCTGAATCCCTGAGCTGAAAGGTAAAAAAAAGAAAAAAACCTACACGTTCCAGGTAGCCTAGTGAGGCCGTCATTGTAAATAAGAATGTGTTCATAACTGACTTGCCAAGCTAAATAAAGGTTAAATAAAAATAAATAAATAATTTTAAAAAATGATAAATAACAAGTATAAATAAAATAGGACATTTAACCCCCATAACCACAACAACTCGTGATTCGGACCTCCTTGATTTCTCCAACACTTTGTTTGGTTACAACCTTATTCTAAAATTGATTCAATTGTTTTGTTTTTTTCTTCTCATCAATCTACACACAATATCCCATAATTAAAAAGCAAAAACAGGTTTTCATACATTTTTAGCAAATTTATTTTAAGCAAATATAAATTAACTGAAATATGACATTTACATAAGTATTCAGACCCTTTACTCAGTACTTTGTTGAAGCACGTTTGGCAGCGATTACAGCCTCGAGTCTTCTTGGGTATGAAGCTACAATGTTGGCACACCTGTATTTGGGGAGTTTCTCCCATTCTTCTCTACAGATCCTCTAAAGCTCTGTAAGAATTTGTTCATAAAAGGTTGGATGGGGAGGGTTGCTGCAAAGCAATTTTCAGGTCTCTCCAGAGATGTTGGACCGGGTTCAACTCAGGGCTCTGGCTGGGCCACTCAAGGACATTCAGAGACTTGTCCCGAAGCCACTGCAGATCCTCTCAAGCTCTGTCCGGTTGGATTGTGGAGCATCGCTGCACAGATATTTTCAGGGCTCTCAAAATCATATCAAATTATATTGGTCACATACACATATTTAGCAGATGTTATTGCAGATGTAGCTAAATGCTATAAAAGAAAATGTAAGAAAAAAAACACCGAAAAAATACTGCAAAGTTTCTTAGGAGCTAGAAGCAGAGCATGTCTGTTGGCCCCATCTTTAGAACCTCCAGAGATGTTCGATCGGGTTCAAGTCCAGGCTCCGCCTGGGCCACTCAAGGACATTCAGAAACTTGTCCTGAAGCCACTCCTGTGTTGTCTTGGCTGTGTGCTTAGGGTCATTGTCCTGTTGGAAGGTGAACCTTCGCCCCAGTCTGAGGTCCTGGGCGCTCTAGAGCAGGTTTTCATCAAGGATCTCTCTGTAATTTGCTCCGTTCATCTTTCCCTCGATCCTGACTAGTCTCCCAGTCTCCTCGGCTGAAAAACATCCCCACAGCATGATGCTGCCAACACCATGTTTCACCGTAGGGATGGTTCCAGGTTTCCTCCTGACATG
Source organism: Oncorhynchus keta (assembly GCF_023373465.1). NCBI lineage: Eukaryota > Metazoa > Chordata > Actinopteri > Salmoniformes > Salmonidae > Oncorhynchus > Oncorhynchus keta. Next base: position 55,061,745 of record NC_068432.1, read on the forward strand.
ACGCTTGGCATTCAGGCCAAAGACTTCAATCTTGGTTTCATCAGAACAGAGAATCTTGTTTCTCAACTCCAAGCGGGCTGTCGTGTGCCTTTTACTGAGGATCAACAACCAACTTGACAGAGGTTGAAATATTTAAAAAATAATAATAATAATGGGCAAATATTGTACAATTCAGGTGTGCAAAGCTCTTAGAGACTTACCCAGAAAGACTCACAGCTGTAATCACTCTTAGAGACTTACCCAGAAAGACTCACAGCTCTTAGAGACTTACCCAGAAAGACTCACAGCTGTAATCACTCTTAGAGACTTACCCAGAAAGACTCACAGCTCTTAGAGACTTACCCAGAAAGACTCACAGCTGTAATCACTCTTAGAGACTTACCCAGAAAGACTCACAGCTGTAATCACTCTTCGAGACTTACAGAAAGACTCACAGCTGTAATCACTCTTAGACTTACCCAGAAAGACTCATAGCTGTAATCACTCTTCGAGACTTACCCAGAAAGACTCACAGCTGTAATCACTCTTCGAGACTTACCCAGAAAGACTCATAGCTGTAATCACTCTTAGAGACTTACCCAGAAAGACTCACAGCTGTAATCACACTTAGAGACTTACCCAGAAAGACGCACAGCTGTAATCACTCTTAGACTTGCCCAGAAAGACTCACAGCTGTAATCACTCTTAGAGACTTACCCAGAAACACTCACAGCTCTTAGAGACTTACCCAGAAACACTCACAGCTGTAATCACTCTTAGAGACTTACCCAGAAAGACTCATAGCTGTAATCACTCTTAGAGACTTACCCAGAAAGACTCACAGCTGTAATCACTCTTCGAGACTTACCCAGAAAGACTCACAGCTGTAATCGCTCTTAGAGACTTACCCAGAAAGACTCACAGCTGTAATCACTCTTAGAGACTTACCCAGAAAGACTCACAGCTGTAATCACTCTTCGAGACTTACCCAGAAAGACTCACAGCTGTAATCACTCTTAGAGGCTTACCCAGAAAGACTCACAGCTGTAATCACTCTTAGAGGCTTACCCAGAAAGACTCACAGCTGTAATCGCTCTTAGAGACTTACCCAGAAAGACTCACAGCTGTAATCAGCTCTTAGAGACTTACCCAGAAAGACTCACAGCTGTAATCGCTCTTAGAGACTTACCCAGAAAGACTCACAGCTGTAATCGCTCTTAGAGACTTACCCAGAAAGACTCACAGCTGTAATCACTCTTAGAGACTTACCCAGAAAGACTCACAGCTGTAATCACTCTTAGAGACTTACCCAGAAAGACTCACAGCTGTAATCGCTCTTAGAGACTTACCCAGAAAGACTCACAGCTGTAATCACTCTTAGAGACTTACCCAGAAAGACTCATAGCTGTAATCACTCTTAGAGACTTACCCAGAAAGACTCACAGCTGTAATCACTCTTAGACTTACCCAGAAAGACTCATAGCTGTAATCACTCTTAGAGACTTACCCAGAAAGACTCACAGCTGTAATCACTCTTAGAGACTTACCCAGAAAGACTCACAGCTGTAATCACTCTTAGAGACTTACCCAGAAAGACTCACAGCTGTAATCACTCTTAGAGACTTACCCAGAAAGACTCATAGCTGTAATCACTCTTAGACTCACAGCTGTAATCACTCTTAGAGACTTACCCAGAAAGACTCACAGCTGTAATCACTCTTAGACTCACAGCTGTAATCACTCTTAGAGACTTACCCAGAAAGACTCACAGCTGTAATCACTCTTAGAGGCTTACCCAGAAAGACTCATAGCTGTAATCACTCTTAGACTCACAGCTGTAATCACTCTTAGAGACTTACCCAGAAAGACTCACAGCTCTTAGAAACTTACCCAGAAAGACTCACAGCTGTAATCACTCTTAGAGACTTACCCAGAAAGACTCATAGCTGTAATCACTCTTAGACTCACAGCTGTAATCACTCTTAGAGACTTACCCAGAAAGACTCACAGCTCTTAGAAACTTACCCAGAAAGACTCACAGCTCTTAGAGACTTACCCAGAAAGACTCACAGCTGTAATCACTCTTAGAGACTTACCCAGAAAGACTCACAGCTGTAATCGCTCTTAGAGACTTACCCAGAAAGACTCACAGCTGTAATCGCTCTTAGAGACTTACCCAGAAAGACTCACAGCTGTAATCGCTCTTAGAGACTTACCCAGAAAGACTCACAGCTGTAATCACTCTTAGAGACTTACCCAGAAAGACTCACAGCTGTAATCACTCTTAGAGACTTACCCAGAAAGACTCACAGCTGTAATCACTCTTAGACTCACAGCTGTAATCACTCTTAGAGACTTACCCAGAAAGACTCACAGCTCTTAGAGACTTACCCAGAAAGACTCACAGCTCTTAGAGACTTACCCAGAAAGACTCACAGCTCTTAGAGACTTACCCAGAAAGACTCACAGCTGTAATCACTCTTAGAGACTTACCCAGAAAGACTCACAGCTGTAATCACTCTTCGAGACTTACCCAGAAAGACTCACAGCTGTAATCACTCTTCGAGACTTACCCAGAAAGACTCACAGCTGTAATCACTCTTAGAGGCTTACCCAGAAAGACTCACAGCTGTAATCACTCTTAGAGACTTACCCAGAAAGACTCACAGCTGTAATCACTCTTAGAGACTTACCCAGAAAGACTCACAGCTGTAATCACTGCCAAATGTGTTTCTAACATGTATTGTCTCAGAGGGGTGAATACTTATCTTATCAAGATATATTAGTGTTTTATTATTAATTTATTGTTTAAAAATTGTAGAATTTTTATTCCACTTTGACATTACAGAGTATTTTGTATAGATCATTGATCAAAAATGACAATTTAAATACAATTTAATCCCACTTTGAAACACAACAAAATGTGGAAAGAGTCAAGGGGTCCGAAGACTTTCTGAAAGCTCTGTACATTCACAGATAAGAGATGTACTGTAATACTTTCTGAAAGCTCTGTACATTCACAGATAAGAGATGTACTGTAATACTTTCTGAAAGCTCTGTACATTCACAGATAAGAGATGTACTGTAATACTTTCTGAAAGCTCTGTACATTCACAGATTGTACTGTAATACTTTCTGAAGGCTCTGTACATTCACAGATAAACATGTACTGTAATACTTTCTGAAGGCTCTGTACATTCACAGATAAGACATGTACTGTAATACTTTCTGAAAGCTCTGTACATTCACAGATAAGAGATGTACTGTAATACTTTCTGAAAGCTCTGTACATTCACAGATAAGAGATGTACTGTAATACTTTCTGAAAGCTCTGTACATTCACAGATAAGAGATGTACTGTAATACTTTCTGAAAGCTCTGTACATTCACAGATAAGAGATGTACTGTAATACTTTCTGAAAGCTCTGTACATTCACAGATAAGAGATGTACTGTAATTGCCTTGAGCATTTACAGAAACGCTGAATAATTGTCCCTGTCAAATAAATATAATAAATACAATTAAATGTGTTTTTTACCAATTGGGAAAACATAGTGACGCACATGCAGAAGTCTCCGGTACAGTTACATGTATAGCTAGTACAGATACAGGAATACCCTAATAGAGGAAGGGCTGTTTTTACCAGTTTCACAGGTGTGTCCCTTGAAACCGGGTGGACAGATACACTCTCCTGTCTCGTCATGACAGACCCCTCCGTTGGAGCAGCGAGGACAGCTATGTTCACAGCTCGGACCCCACAGGCCAGGCTTACATTCTAGGATTCAATCAGAAAACACTCGTTAGGAAGCAATTCTCTAGGCTAAAGGGGAAAATATTTTGGTCTGCAATGGATACGTTTTACTTGGGTTGAGTCAATTCTAAATGGTCAATTGAATTTCCAATGTAGTTATCAGATGAAGTTTTCACAAAGAACTGACATATCAAAAACAGGTTGTTTTTGGGTAGTAGTACTACAGTACTACATTGGGTAGTACTACAGTAGTACTGGGTAGAAGTAGAACTTACAGTAGTATTGGGTAGTTTGGGGTAGTAATACAGTAGTTTGGGTAGTAATGGGTAGTACTACAATAGTATTGTGTAGAAGTAGAATTTATAGTAGTATTGGGTAGTACTAAAGTAGTATTGGGTAGTACTACAATAGTATTGTGTAGAAGTAGAACTTACAGTAGTATTGGGTAGAAGTAGAACTTACAGTAGGATTGGGTAGTACTACAGTAGTATTGGGTAGTACTACAGTAGTATTGGGTAGAAGTAGAACTTACAGTAGTATTGAGTAGTACTACAGTAGTATTGTGCAGTACTAACTTCTGACGATGAGCCTGGTTATGGCTGATGTGGGCTTGGCTCCAGCGATGGACCTGGCTGTGTAGAGACCTGCGTCTGAGGACTTCACTCCGAGGACGGGGTAAACCAGGATGTCTGGGATCTCATTCTTAGGCACTGAGTGGATGAAGGAGCCTGGAAGAGACCGTACGTTTTACTGAGGAGGAGTCCGGTGACCGTATTAACATGAGGAGTTGAATATTGTTGACCCGTAGGTTGTATGTGAATATTTGACCCATAGGTTGTATGTGAATATTGTTGACCCCTTGGACTGTATGTGAATATTTGACCCGTAGGCTGTATGTGAATATTGTTGACCCCGTAGGTTGTATGTGAATATTGTTGACCCGTAGGTTGTATGTGAATATTTGACCCGTAGGCTGTATGTGAATATTTGACCCGTAGGCTGTATGTGACCCTAATTCCATCTAGTGTTAAATTCAAATGTCCCGACTATCATATCTAAACCAATATGACACCAATCTCGATGATAATTCACAAATCAACTTGATTGGAGGTACACGACACACTCCACGCCTCTCGTCATGAGCCAGCCGTCCGTCCGTCCGTTCGTTACCGAGAACCACATACCACATTTTTTTATCAGGGCTGTTAGCATTAGGTTCGTCAGACATTTTTTTTTTCTCCCAGAACTAGCTCAATATCTAAGCGTCGGATAAAAATGACACTAGAGAGTCCATAATGTGGCCATTAGACTTGCTCTCTTTTAGACTCCGTAAGTTTGTAGAAGCAATAGTTCTGATTACATTTATAAATGTATCGCCCTCACATGCTAATTTTTGTCCGTTAATAAGAAACAATGATGGGCTACCTCTTTGTAGCATTTCTAACAATGCTAACATGTTTTCAGACGTCTCTCAGAGTTCTAACACTGGGTTGGTTGCTCGGCAACAACACAGTTGGTTGCTCGGCAACAACACAGTTGCTTGCACCATACTGCCAGTCAGAAGAAGTGTACGGAACAAACCTAGGTGACTGTATATGGCTAGCTATATGGTGATATTCAACCTGAGGTTAATCAATACATAAACACAAGCAGATATTTTGATTAGCTTGGTAGTTAATTACCTAGTCAACGTTAGCTTGATTGTACAAAGCCCAGCAGCCAGCCTCTGTCGCTAGCTAACACCAGTCAGCTGAATGCTATGAAATTAAGGTAACTAGGCAATAAATGTTTGTTTTTATTAGTTAGCTGACTAGTTAGCTAGCTACCTAACGTAAAGTTATACCAGTCAGATGAGAGCTAAGGTTGGTTATATTTTGCCAAGTAAGGTTTTTCTTATAAGGCTGAAGTCATCATGTGTAAACTGCTGATCTGTAATCAGAGCACAAATAGTCAAGCTAACATCATCGGCTGCTATGATGGCCAGTTAACATTAACTAGCTAGCTGGGTAACGTTAGCCGACGTAAAACTATAGCTACCGTGTATGGCCAGTTCATGCACCACAATACATCATACTTTCTTACGCAAAACATAGCTACTTAACATTAGTTACGTTAAATTTAAAACCACCAAACTTTGGGAAACTGACACGGTGCTCAAGTTAATTTGCATCGCACAGACCAAGCTGTGGTAAGGAAAAACACTGCAGTTAGCTGCGCTACATTTCTTCAACTAAGAACAACCATGACCACAACACAAACCACAGCCGAGAAATCTAATTGCTTTGTTAAGAAATAGTAAGCTAGTTATGAATTGCATATACAGTGTATCCGGAAAGTATTCAGACCCCTAGACTTTTCCCCCACATTTTATTACATTACAGCCTTATTCTATTATTGATTAAATATTTTTTTCTCCTGAGGTTCTTGTAAGTATAAAATCAAAGGTTTCTTTCATTTAATTTTTTTTTAAAGCATGAAAAGGTTTCGTATCGGGATAATATCTTACTGTGGTGTATGAAGAAACCAATACTTTACCCTGTATACGGTACAAATTACATTACTGTGGAAGTGTAACAGAATAACATCCCCTTGCCCATACCCGGGCGCGAACCAGGGACCTTCTGCACACATCAACAACAGTCACCCACGAAGCATCGTTACCCATCGCTCCACAAAAGCCGTGGCCCTTGCAGAGCAAGGGGAACTACTACTTCAAGGTCTCAGAGCAAGTGACGTCACCGACTGAAACGCTATTTAGCGCGCACCGCTAACTAAGCTAGCCGTTTCACATCCGTTACAGAAGCACCTTCTGTTTGAGAAGGTTTGCATCCTAAGCAACCTGACTACACATAGTTTGAAGTACAATACCAACATAGCTACAGTAGCAGGTCAAAGCTGTGTGATGGAAAACCTTGGTGGAGTAGGCATTGTGGTGCTCATGTGAATTTCTTTATTTTTTTTAGGTGTAACGGATGTGAAACGGCTAGCTAGTTAGCGGTGGTGCGCGCTAAATAGCGTTTCAATCGGTGACGTCACTTGCTCTGAGACCTTGAAGTAGTAGTTCCCCTTGCTCTGCAAGGGCCGTGGCTTTTGTGGAGCGATGGGTAACGATGCTTCGTGGGTGACTGTTGTTGATGTGTGCAGAGGGTCCCTGGTTTCTTGCCCGGGTATGGGCAAGGGGATGGTCTAAAGTTATACTGTTACATAGGCTTCAATGCCTATTCTCACTTAAGTCGCTCTGGATAAGAGCGTCTGCTAAATGACTTAAATGTAAATGTAAATGTAAAACATATTATTAGGTTTAGGCTACATAGTGAAAGGTTTACCATTCTTATAGATGACTGCGTCCTCTGCAAACACTTTCCTGCGTGTGAAAGAGATGTTGACATCTTCTCCTATACTGACTGTGATGGTCAGGGACTCTGGCAGGAATGCAGCTAGGGGAAAATATAAACACAATGGTAGCATAAGAAACAGACAGCAGAAACCAGGAAACAGACAGCAGAAACCAGGAAACAGACAGCAGAAACCAGGAAACAGACAGCAGAAACCAGGAAACAGACAGCAGAAACCAGGAAACAGACAGCAGAAACCAGGAAACAGACAGCAGAAACCAGGAAACAGACAGCAGAAACCAGGAAACACAGCAGAAACCAGGAAACAGACAGCAGAAACCAGGAAACAGACAGCAGAAACCAGGAAACAGACAGCAGAAACCAGGACACAGGACTCTGGCAGGAATGCAGCTAGGGGAAAATATAAACACAATGGTAGAATAAGAAACAGACAGCAGAAACCAGGAAACAGACAGCAGAAACCAGGAAACAGACAGCAGAAACCAGGAAACAGACAGCAGAAACCAGGAAACAGACAGCAGAAACCAGGAAACAGACAGCAGAAACCAGGAAACACAGCAGAAACCAGGAAACAGACAGCAGAAACCAGGAAACAGACAGCAGAAACCAGGAAACAGACAGCAGAAACCAGGAAACACAGCAGGAAACAGACAGCAGAAACCAGGAAACAGACAGCAGAAACCAGGAAACAGACAGCAGAAACCAGGAAACACAGCAGAAACCAGGAAACAGACAGCAGAAACCAGGAAACAGACAGCAGAAACCAGGAAACACAGCAGAAACCAGGAAACAGACAGCAGAAACCAGGAAACACAGCAGAAACCAGGAAACAGACAGCAGAAACCAGGAAACAGACAGCAGAAACCAGGAAACAGACAGCAGAAACCAGGAAACAGACAGCAGAAACCAGGAAACACAGCAGGAAACAGACAGCAGAAACCAGGAAACAGACAGCAGAAACCAGGAAACAGACAGCAGAAACCAGGAAACAGACAGCAGAAACCAGGAAACAGACAGCAGAAACCAGGAAACAGACAGCAGAAACCAGGAAACAGACAGCAGAAACCAGGAAACACAGCAGAAACCAGGAAACAGACAGCATAAACCAGGAAACACAGCAGAAACCAGGAAACACAGCAGAAACCAGGAAACAGACAGCAGAAACCAGGAAACAGACAGCAGAAACCAGGAAACAGACAGCAGAAACCAGGAAACAGACAGCCAAAACCAGGAAACAGACAGCAGAAACCAGGAAACAGACAGCAGAAACCAGGAAACACAGCAGAAACCAGGAAACAGACAGCAGAAACCAGGAAACAGACAGCAGAAACCAGGAAACAGAAACCAGGAAACAGAAACCAGGAAACAGACAGCAGAAACCAGGAAACAGACAGCAGAAACCAGGAAACAGACAGCAGAAACCAGGAAACAGACAGCAGAAACCAGGAAACAGACAGCAGAAACCAGGAAACACAGCAGAAACCAGGAAACAGACAGCAGAAACCAGGAAACAGACAGCAGAAACCAGGAAACAGACAGCAGAAACCAGGAAACACAGCAGAAACCAGGAAACACAGCAGAAACCAGGAAACAGACACCAGAAACCAGGAAACAGACAGCAGAAACCAGGAAACACAGCAGAAACCAGGAAACAGACAGCAGAAACCAGGAAACAGACAGCAGAAACCAGGAAACAGACAGCAGAAACCAGGAAACAGACAGCAGAAACCAGGAAACAGACAGCAGAAACCAGGAAACACAGCAGACTGGAAGAGTTCTCCAATTATGCTTCGTTTCCTCCTAGATTTAAGTAATTGTTGTGTAACTCTTGTCACGTAGTCCACAAATATTAAATAAACAACGAACAGAAATAATGTTATTGTAACTCCCTAATGAAAACAATCAAAGCCAAACAGACAGAAGGGGGGGGGGGATTAATGGTGGCACAGTTTCGCTGTGACCTCGCCGTGTGACTTAGGGTCCAGAAGGGAAGGCATCAGGCAAACAAACAGTCTGACAGGAAGAAGAAATCAACCCCGCTGTCTGTCTGTAGGCTTGACATTGTTTTGCGTTTCATTAGGGAGTCGGAATAACAGTTTATCATAATGGAATGTGGCAGAAAACATGGCAATGGTGAACTTGTTTAATTTAGGAGCCACCCGAAAAACCTCTAAACATAACACATTTCTTTTTGCCCATAGAAAATACAGAACTGTACAGTCTAGAACACAATATCAATGCGTTATTACCTTCATTCAGCATCTTGTAAGTATATATCTGATTTTTGTCACTCTTTCTGGCCCTGCAGTAGAATTCTCCAAAGATATCACTGCGAGTTTTCCATTCGATCTTGGAGGCATGGTGGTAGGCTGTATCAGGGCTGACAGGCAGGCTCTGGGGGTGGGTCAGGGGGAAGTCACGGCCCATACCTGACGGAAATGTACATGTTAAAAATGTGTTGGAAATACAATAACTACACAATAACACATTTTAATGTAACAAGAAAGTGTATGGTGAAATAAAACAACAACAACAACAACAACAACAACAACAACAACAATTGTAATTGTGATTTGACATGTTAGAATTTACAAACGGAAATGTGAAAGTCCCATATCCCCATTACCCAGGGTACTGCTGGAGCTGGATGTAACAATGTCCTGCCGGGAGGTCCAGTCACTACTGACACAATGGAGGGAGGAGTCTGATGATGTCACCATGGGGTCAGGGTTCACCAAGGTCAGGTCCGCTATGTCTAGGGCATCACCTGGGACAGACAGACAGACAGACAGAGACACACAATTTACAAAAGGAGATAAGTATCAGAGATAATAAAACACAAGACAAAGTGAAAAGAAATTGTTTATTTGGTTGGGCTATGACATCATTAGTAAACAAAGGTGTACAGTTTCCCATCATTGACCTCTACGTGATATTGGGGACATTAGTATCAGTAACACATTGACCTCTACATGATATTGGGGACATTAGTATCAGCAACACATTGACCTCTACATGATATTGGGGACATTAGTATCAGTAACACATTGACCTCTACGTGATATTGGGGACATTAGTATCAGTAACACATTGACCTCTACGTGATATTGGGGACATTAGTATCAGTAACACATTGACCTCTACATGATATTGGGGACATTAGTATCAGCAACACATTGACCTCTACATGATATTGGGGACATTAGTATCAGTAACACATTGACCTCTACATGATATTGGGGACATTAGTATCAGTAACACATTGACCTCTACGTGATATTGGGGACATTAGTATCAGTAACACATTGACCTCTACGTGATATTGGGGACATTAGTATCAGTAACACATTGACCTCTACATGATATTGGGGACATTAGTATCAGCAACACATTGACCTCTACATGATATTGGGGACATTAGTATCAGTAACACATTGACCTCTACGTGATATTGGGGACATTAGTATCAGTAACACATTGACCTCTACATGATATTGGGGACATTAGTATCAGTAACACATTGACCTCTACGTGATATTGGGGACATTAGTATCAGTAACACATTGACCTCTACGTGATATTGGGGACATTAGTATCAGTAACACATTGACCTCTACATGATATTGGGGACATTAGTATCAGTAACACATTGACCTCTACGTGATATTGGGGACATTAGTATCAGTAACACATTGACCTCTACGTGATATTGGGGACATTAGTATCAGTAACACATTGACCTCTACATGATATTGGGGACATTAGTATCAGCAACACATTGACCTCTACATGATATTGGGGACATTAGTATCAGTAACACATTGACCTCTACATGATATTGGGGACATTAGTATCAGTAACACATTGACCTCTACATGATATTGGGGACATTAGTATCAGCAACACATTGACCTCTACATGATATTGGGGACATTAGTATCAGCAACACATTGACCTCTACGTGATATTGGGGACATTAGTATCAGTAACACATTGACCTCTACATGATATTGGGGACATTAGTATCAGTAACACATTGACCTCTACATGATATTGGGGACATTAGTATCAGTAACACATTGACCTCTACGTGATATTGGGGACATTAGTATCAGTAACACATTGACCTCTACATGATATTGGGGACATTAGTATCAGTAACACATTGACCTCTACATGATATTGGGGACATTAGTATCAGCAACACATTGACCTCTACATGATATTGGGGACATTAGTATCAGTAACACATTGACCTCTACATGATATTGGGGACATTAGTATCAGTAACACATTGACCTCTACATGATATTGGGGACATTAGTATCAGTAACACATTGACCTCTACGTGATATTGGGGACATTAGTATCAGTAACACATTGACCTCTACGTGATATTGGGGACATTAGTATCAGTAACACATTGACCTCTACATGATATTGGGGACATTAGTATCAGCAACACATTGACCTCTACATGATATTGGGGACATTAGTATCAGTAACACATTGACCTCTACATGATATTGGGGACATTAGTATCAGCAACACATTGACCTCTACATGATATTGGGGACATTAGTATCAGTAACACATTGACCTCTACGTGATATTGGGGACATTAGTATCAGTAACACATTGACCTCTACATGATATTGGGGACATTAGTATCAGTAACACATTGACCTCTACATGATATTGGGGACATTAGTATCAGTAACACATTGACCTCTACATGATATTGGGGACATTAGTATCAGTAACACATTGACCTCTACATGATATTGGGGACATTAGTATCAGTAACACATTGACCTCTACATGATATTGGGGACATTAGTATCAGCAACACATTGACCTCTACATGATATTGGGGACATTAGTATCAGCAACACATTGACCTCTACATGATATTGGGGACATTAGTATCAGTAACACATTGACCTCTACATGATATTGGGACATTAGTATCAGTAACACATTGACCTCTACATGATATTGGGGACATTAGTATCAGCAACACATTGACCTCTACATGATATTGGGGACATTAGTATCAGTAAGTAGTATCTGTGGGGGACAGATATTACTGTACTGTTGGAGCTAGAAACACAAGCATTTAGTTAGATACTACTGCACTGTTGGAGCTAGAAACACAAGCATTTAGTTAGATATTACTGTTGGAGCTAGGAACACAAGCATTTAGTTAGATATTACTGCACTGTTGGAGCTAGAAACACAAGCATTTAGTTAGATATTACTGCACTGTTGGAGCTAGAAACACAAGCATTTAGTTAGATATTACTGTTGGAGCTAGGAACACAAGCATTTAGTTAGATATTACTGCACTGTTGGAGCTAGGAACACAAGTATTTAGTTAGATATTACTGCACTGTTGGAGCTCGGAACACAAGCATTTAGTTAGATATTACTGCACTGTTGGAGCTAGGAACACAAGCATTTAGTTAGATATTACTGCACTGTTGGAGCTAGGAACACAAGCATTTAGTTAGATATTACTGCACTGTTGGAGCTAGGAACACAAGTATTTAGTTAGATATTACTGCACTGTTGGAGCTCGGAACACAAGCATTTAGTTAGATATTACTGAACTGTTGGAGCTAGGAACACAAGCATTTAGTTAGATACTACTGCACTGTTGGAGCTAGGAACACAAGCATTTAGTTAGATACTACTGCACTGTTGGAGCTAGGAACACAAGCATTTAGCTAGATATTACTGCACTGTTGGAGCTAGGAACACAAGCATTTAGCTAGATATTACTGCACTGTTGGAGCTAGGAACACAAGCATTTAGCTAGATATTACTGCACTGTTGGAGCTAGGAACACAAGCATTTAGCTAGATACTACTGCACTGTTGGAGCTAGGAACACAAGCATTTAGCTAGATATTACTGCACTGTTGGAGCTGGGAACACAAGCATTTAGTTAGATACTACTGCACTGTTGGAGCTAGGAACACAAGCATTTAGTTAGATATTACTGCACTGTTGGAGCTAGGAACACAAGCATTTAGTTAGATATTACTGCACTGTTGGAACTAGAAACACAAGCATTTAGTTAGATATTACTGCACTGTTGGAGCCAGGAACACAAGCATTTAGTTAGATACTACTGCACTGTTGGAGCCAGGAACACAAGCATTTAGTTAGATATTACTGCACTGTTGGAGCTAGGAACACAAGCATTTAGCTAGATATTACTGCACTGTTGGAGCTAGGAACACAAGCATTTAGTTAGATATTACTGCACTGTTGGAGCTAGAAACACAAGCATTTAGTTAGATATTACTGCACTGTTGGAGCTAGAAACACAAGCATTTAGTTAGATACTACTGCACTGTTGGAGCTAGGAACACAAGCATTTATTTAGATATTACTGTACTGTTGGAGCTAGAAACACAAGCATTTAGTTAGATACTACTGCACTGTTGGAGCTAGGAACACAAGCATTTATTTAGATATTACTGTACTGTTGGAGCTGGGAACACAAGCATTTAGTTAGATACTACTGCACTGTTGGAGCTGGGAACACAAGCATTTAGTTAGATATTACTGCACTGTTGAAGCTAGGAACACAAGCATTTAGCTAGATATTACTGTACTGTTGGAGCTAGGAACACAAGCATTTAGCTAGATATTACTGTACTGTTGGAGCTAGGAACACAAGCATTTAGCTAGATATTACTGTACTGTTGGAGCTAGGAACACAAGCATTTAGCTAGATATTACTGTACTGTTGGAGCTAGGAACACAAGCATTTAGCTAGATATTACTGTACTGTTGGAGCTAGGAACACAAGCATTTAGCTAGATATTACTGTACTGTTGGAGCTGGGAACACAAGCATTTAGCTACACCTGCAATAACATCTGCTAAATATATGTATGTGACCAATACAATTTGATTTGATTTGATTTACTCTCTATACTGATACACTTTATATACACTTAGAATATACAGATCTGAGACCAGGCTTTGTACTTTCTGGTATCATTCAAGACAGAACATACAGATCTGAGACCAGGCTTTGTACTTTCTGGTATCATTCAAGACAGAACATACAGATCTGAGACCAGGCTTTGTACTTTCTGGTATCATTCAAGACAGAACATACAGATCTGGGAATGTTGTAACATAATGATTTAACTTTCCATTTATAGTATTTTATAAATCTGATCTGATGGCATTAGTAGAAAGGATGACTAGTTTCAATAAATAACACATCTTTAAATATAACGAATTGGAACACAAAAGCACTCAATCCACATGCTATATGATAAACATAGCCAAACGAAGACATAGAAGGCACAGTATATGGGTCTTTGTGAATGTGTTGTGATGGAAGGATGTGTTGTGTGTGTTTGTTTTTTTGTTGCTGGTGTTTTGTAAAAGTGTGGCGTTTTAAGCGAGTGAGAAAGGAAATGGTTTCATATCCCGGAACCGGTGTGTGTCTGTTGAGCGAAAGAGCTTTTCAATGTTGTTCCAGATGAGGGATATACATTTTATAATGAATTATACATCTATATTCTCCTATGGTAACGGAACGGTCTCCAACCCTATACCCTAGACACCCGCCTGAGAGACACTAAAGAGGAAGTCCATGTCTGTTTTATGGTCCTTCTGTAATGTAAGTTGCCTGTATGCAGACAAAACAGAAAGAGGAATGTGGTCAGAGACCTACTAGAGCAGCACAGCGCCGTCAAGACAGCCGGCCTGACAGGGTTGATCCTATAAAGCCAGAGCCCCCTGACGGCCTGCCTGACAGGGTTGATCCTATAAAGCCAGAGCCCCCTGACAGCCTGCCTGACAGGGTTGATCCTATAAAGCCAGAGCCCCCTGACAGGGTTGATCCTATAAAGCCACAGCCCCCTGACGGCCTGCCTGACAGGGTTGATCCTATAAAGCCAGAGCCCCCTGACAGCCTGCCTGACAGGGTTGATCCTATAAAGCCAGAGCCCCCTGACAGCCTGCCTGACAGGGTTGATCCTATAAAGCCAGAGCCCCCTGACAGCCTGCCTGACAGGGTTGATCCTATAAAGCCAGAGCCCCCTGACAGCCTGCCTGACAGGGTTGATCCTATAAAGCCAGAGCCCCCTGACGGCCTGCCTGACAGGGTTGATCCTATAAAGCCAGAGCCCCCTGACAGCCTGCCTGACAGGGTTGATCCTATAAAGCCAGAGCCCCCTGACAGCCTGCCTGACAGGGTTGATCCTATAAAGCCAGAGCCCCCTGACGGCCTGCCTGACAGGGTTGATCCTATAAAGCCAGAGCCCCCTGACAGCCTGCCTGACAGGGTTGATCCTATAAAGCCAGAGCCCCCTGACAGCCTGCCTGACAGGGTTGATCCTATAAAGCCAGAGCCCCCTGACAGCCTGCCTGACAGGGTTGATCCTATAAAGCCAGAGCCCCTGACAGCCTGCCTGACAGGGTTGATCCTATAAAGCCAGAGCCCCCTGACAGCCTGCCTGACAGGGTTGATCCTATAAAGCCAGAGCCCCCTGACGGCCTGCCTGACAGGGTTGATCCTATAAAGCCAGAGCCCCCTGACGGCCTGCCTGACAGGGTTGATCCTATAAAGCCAGAGCCCCCTGACAGCCTGCCTGACAGGGTTGATCCTATAAAGCCAGAGCCCCCTGACAGGGTTGATCCTATAAAGCCAGAGCCCCCTGACAGCCTGCCTGACAGGGTTGATCCTATAAAGCCAGAGCCCCCTGACAGGGTTGATCCTATAAAGCCAGAGCCCCCTGATACGAGCATTTCTAGGGAGTTTTCCTAGCCACCGTGCTTCTACACCTGCATTGCTTGCTGATTGGGGGTTTTAGGCTGGGGGGGTTTCTGTATAGCACTTTGAGATATCAGCTGATGTAAGAAGGGCTTTATAAAAAATAAATTTGATTGAAATTTGATTGATAGGAGAGCATAATATACAAGGTATTACATGCAAATATAGTGGGGATTCCGGTGGGGTGCCCCCCACCCAGGTAGTGGCAGCACTGTTAACACTGGCTGCAGTAACCCATGAGGAGGGGGCACACCTGGACAATCAGAGAGGGGGGCAAATTATTGTGACCTTGGTGACACTAAATAACCAAAAGGTCTGACTGCACCAGAGATGCTTGGGGGGGGCAGCGTGTGTGTGTGTGTTTCAGGGGAATGGGGGTGGATCTGATCTCCATCACCTAGGACTTGACGATGGTTAATCAAATCTCCCCATTTTTGTCAATTTTGCTCAATCTTGCATGTTTTCTCAAACAACTGTATATACGTTCGTACATCAGGTCCTTTCTGGAGTTGGGATGGAACAACCGTTGAGCGTCTGAGCTTATGGTTGTTTGTAAAGGAGCCCCTGAACGAGCATGTCTAGTGTGTTTTCCTGTGTGCTGTGTGTGTGTGTGTGTTGTGTGTTAGGCTGTGTGTGTGTGTGTGTGTGTGTGTGTGTGTGTGTGTGTGTGTGTGTTGTTTGTTGATAGGAGAGCATAAGGTGTGTGCAAATGTAGTGGGTAAGGTGTGTGTGTGTGTGTGTGTGTGTGTGTGTGTGTGTGTGTGTGTGTGTGTGTGTGTGTGTGTGTGTGTGTGTGTGTGTGTGTGTGTGTGTGTGTGTGTGTGTGTGTGTGTGATGAATCACAATAATTGTTTGCGAAAATAATCTCAGATTTCCGTATACTATTTTACGTCTACCCTGACAGGTTATCAGCCCGATCACATCCATCATCATCATCATTAGTTGTAGTACAATCAGGTAATACATGCAGTCTGTGGTGGTTCCCTTCCTTCCCCCTGTGTTTAACCCTAATGTATGGATTCAATGGAATGTTAATGTATCAGAGTTCATTTCATGGAGACCATGGGGAGACCATGGGGAGACCATGGGGAGACCATGGGGAGACCATGGGGAGACCATGGGGAGACCATGGGGAGACCATGGGGAGACCATGGGGAGACCATGGGGAGACCATGGGGAGACCATGGGGAGACCATGGGGAGACCATGGGGAGACCATGGGGAGACCATGGGGAGACCATGGGGAGACCATGGGGAGACCATGAGGAGACCATGGGGAGACCATGGGGAGACCATGGGGAGACCATACCCATCTGAACGCAATTTACTTGTTGCCAGTTTTCCATCCGGCAGCCATTGTTACTTAGAGCACCAATTTATTTTTGTCTCACATATAAAGATGGAAGCATCTGAGATTAATCTGCATTGTTCAAAACAAAATGCCAATGCAGTGTCATAGCTCTGACATGACCATGACCAGAAACATTCCTCGAGCTGTAAATCAGCAACAGCTCTACTCTCCTTTCAAGTGACTAGTGGGGGATATCCATCCACCTAAAGTACACTGACCAGTTGGTCAGGCAGGAATGATGGGTCAGTGTTTCAAAGCCGTTCTGGCTTTGCCTGTTATCTGTCTCTGAGCTAGCTGTGATTTACAACTGGTGGAGAATGAGAGAGCACAGCACAGCACAGCACAGCACAGCACAGCACAGAGAGAGAGAGAGAGAGAGAGAGAGAGAGAGAGAGAGAGAGAGAGAGAGAGAGAGAGAGAGAGAGAGAGAGAGAGAGAGAGAGAGAGAGAGAGAGAGAGAGAGAGAGAGAGAGAGAAAATTAGCCAAAAGAGACTTTTGAGAGCTGAGAGAGACAGAGAGAGAGCTGCTCCAGAGAAGAGCTCCAGAGAAATACATGATGTACACAATAAGTGTGCAGTTAAAATTGGCAAAAAAACCCACACTAGTTTCTTTTGTCAGGGCTGGGGGATGAGACAGGGATGCAGCTGCTCCAGAGAACGCGTTTCCACTGCTCCAGAGAACAGGTTTCCACTGCTCCAGAGAACAGGTTTCCACTGCTCCAGAGAACAGGTTTCCACTGCTCCAGAGAACAGGTTTCCACTGCTCCAGAGAACAGGTTTCCACTGCTCCAGAGAACAGGTTTCCACTGCTCCAGAGAACAGGTTTCCACTGCTCCAGAGAACAGGTTTCCACTGCTCCAGAGAACAGGTTTCCCAGAGAACTGCTCTCAGAGAACAGGTTTCCACTGCTCCAGAGAACAGGTTTCCACTGCTCCAGAGAACATGTTTCCACTGCCACTGCTCCAGAGAACAGGTTTCCACTGAGAACAGGTTTCCACTGCTCCAGAGAACAGGTTTCCCTGCTCCAGAGAACAGGTTTCCACTGCTCCAGAGAACAGGTTTCCACTGCTCCAGAGAACAGGTTTCCACTGCTCCAGAGAACAGGTTTCCACTGCTCCAGAGAACAGGTTTCCACTGCTCCAGAGAACAGGTTTCCACTGCTCCAGAGAACAGGTTTCCACTGCTCCAGAGAACAGGTTTCCACTGCTCCAGAGAACAGGTTTCCACTGCTCCAGAGAACAGGTTTCCACTGCTCCAGAGAACAGGTTTCCACTGCTCCAGAGTCCAATGGCGGCAAGCTTTACACCACTTCAGCCGACACTTGGTGATCTTATGCTTGTGTGCGGCTGCTCGGCCATGGAAACCCATTTCATGAAGCTCCCGACGTTGGACAAATTATTTTTACGCTTCAGCACTCTCTGTTCTGTGATCATGTGTGGCCTACCACTTCGCAGCTGAGCTGTTGTTGCTCCAAGACATTTCCACTTCACAATAACAGCACTTACAGTTGACCGAGGCAGCTCTAGCAGGGCAGAAATTTCATGAACTGACGTGTTGGGAAGGTGGCATCCTATGACGGTGCCACGTTGAAAGTCACTGAGCTCTTCAGTAAGGCCATTCTACTGCCAATGTTTGTCTATGGAGATTGCATGGCTGTGTGCTTGATTGTATACACCTGCCAGCAACTGGTGTGACTGAAATAGCTGTATCCACTAATTTGAAGTGGTGTCCACATACGTTTGTGTATATAGTGTATATCAATGAATTGGTGAGTGCACTAGAACAGTCTCACCCTACTAGAATCTGAAGTCAAGTGTCTACTGTTTGCTGATGATCTCGTGCTTCTGTCCCAAACCAAGGAGGTTCTACAGCAGCACCTAGATCTTCTGCACAGATTCTGTCAGACCTGGGCCCTCCTTGGTTGGGGACAGAAGCATCAGATCATAATGGCCTAAACATCAGCACCACAGGTTGCCAGAACCATAAATGCTCATTCCATCGAGACACCGTTGCCCTAGAAAACACAAAAAACTATACATACCTCAGCCTAAACATCAGCACCACAGGTAACTTCCACAAAGCTGTGAACGATCTGAGAGACATGGCAAGAAGGGCATTCTATGCCATCAAAAGCAACATAAACTTCAACATACCAATTAGGATCTGACTAAAAATACTTGAATCAGTTATAGAACCCATTGCCGTTTAGGGTTGTGAGTGTAACAGTATAGCTTCCGTCCCTCTCCTCGCCGTGAACCAGGGACCCTCTGCACACATAGACAACTGACACCCACGAAGCCCCACGAGATCTGGGGTCCGCTCACCAACCAAGAATTCACTAAATAGGACAAACACAAAATTGAGGCCTCTGCAAAAATATCCTCAGTTCACAACGTAGAGCACCAGATAATGCACGCAGAGCAGAATTACGCCGATACCCGCTAATTATCCAAATCCAGAAAGAGACGTTAAATTCTACAACCACCTAAAAGGAAGCAATTCCCAAACCTTCCATAACAAAGACACCACCTACAGAGAGATGAACCTGGAGAAGAGTCCCCGAAGCAAGCTGGTCCTGGGGCTCTGTTCACAAACACAAACACACCCTACAGAGCCCCAGGACAGCAACATAATTAGACTCAACCATGTCACGAGGAAACAAAAAGATAATTACTTGACACATTGGAAAGAATTTACCAAAAAACAGAGCAAACTAGAATGCTATTTGGCTCTAAACAGAGAGTACACAGTGGCAGAATACCTGACCACTGTGACTGACCAAACTTAAGGAAAGTTTTGACTATGTATAGACTCAGTGAGTATAGCCTTGCTATTGAGAAAGGCCGCCGTAGGCAGACATGGCTCTCAAGAGAAGACAGGCTATGTGCACACTGCCCACAACACGAGGTGGAAACTGAGCTGCACTTCCTAACCTCCTGCCAAATGTATGAACATATTAGAGACACATATTTCCCTTAGATAACAGAATTAGAAAAACAAACCCAATTTTGATAAAATCACATATCTACAGAGTGAAATACCACAGTGTGACATCACAGCAACAAGATTAGTGACTGGTTGCCAAAAGAAAAGGTCAAGCAGTGAACAACAAACAACATTATAAATACAACCCATATGTATGTCTTTGTTCATTTGGAATTACGTGTAATGTAATGTTTACTGTTCATTTTCTATTGTTGATTTCACTTTTGTTTATTATCTATTTCACTTGCTTTGGCAATGTTAACATATGATTCCCTTAACAATAAAGCCCCTTGAATTGAATTGAATGAGAGAGAGAGAGAGAGAGAGACCATATGGAAGAGATCATGGTACTGTTATGCAGCTAGCCCTCTGATGGTCTGACCTCTTGACACACACACACACTCACAGCCTGCAGTGTATCAACCCCCTGGACAGAGAAAGATGTGTGAAGTTTCCCACATGCTGTGCATCCACTGCAGGATTCTGACAAACACATCATTTACTCAGGAAGAATAGTCACAACTCTCATATATCACCTTTCAGTCTGCAGCAAATGTATCAAACCTTCCTTCACATGAAACATCCTGGGCCTTTCTGTTGATCCTAGAATACTGTATGACCTCTGTTGATCCTAGAATACTGTTTGACCTCTGTTGATACTAGAATACTGTTTGACCTCTGTTGATACTAGAATACTGTTTGACCTCTGTTGATACTAGAATACTGTATGACCTCTGTTGATCCTAGAATACTGTTTGACCTCTGTTGATACTAGAATACTGTTTGACCTCTGTTGATACTAGAATACTGTATGACCTCTGTTGATCTTAGAATACTGTATGACCTCTGTTGATCCTAGAATACTGTTTGACCTCTGTTGATCCTAGAATACTGTATGACCTCTGTTGATCCTAGAATACTGTTTGACCTCTGTTGATACTAGAATACTGTTTGACCTCTGTTGATACTAGAATACTGTATGACCTCTGTTGATCCTAGAATACTGTTTGACCTCTGTTGATACTAGAATACTGTATGACCTCTGTTGATCCTAGAATACTGTTTGACCTCTGTTGATCCTAGAATACTGTTTGACCTCTGTTGATACTAGAATACTGTATGACCTCTGTTGATCCTAGAATACTGTATGACCTCTGTTGATCCTAGAATACTGTATGACCTCTGTTGATCCTAGAATACTGTATGACCTCTGTTGATCTTAGAATACTGTTTGACCTCTGTTGATACTAGAATACTGTATGACCTCTGTTGATCCTAGAATACTGTATGACCTCTGTTGATCCTAGAATACTGTATGACCTCTGTTGATCTTAGAATACTGTTTGACCTCTGTTGATACTAGAATACTGTATGACCTCTGTTGATCCTAGAATACTGTTTGACCTCTGTTGATCTTAGAATACTGTATGACCTCTGTTGATCCTAGAATACTGTATGACCTCTGTTGATCTTAGAATACTGTTTGACCTCTGTTGATCTTAGAATACTGTATGACCTCTGTTGATCTTAGAATACTGTATGACCTCTGTTGATCCTAGAATACTGTTTGACCTCTGTTGATCCTAAAATACTGTATGACCTCTGTTGATCCTAGAATACTGTATGACCTCTGTTGATCCTAGAATACTGTATGACCTCTGTTGATCCTAGAATACTGTATGACCTCTGTTGATCCTAGAATACTGTATGACCTCTGTTGATCCTAGAATACTGTATGACCTCTGTTGATCCTAGAATACTGTATGACCTCTGTTGATCCTAGAATACTAGATCAAATCCCCGAGCTGACAAGATTTTTAAAAATCTGTTGTTCTGCCCCTGAACAAGGAAGTTAACCCACTGTTCCGAGGCCGTCATTGAAAATAAGAATTTGTTCTTAACTGACTTGCCTAGTTAAATAAAGATAAAATAATATCTTCACCTTTGCTGACATGATCTTAGTAAAGCAGGAACATTCAGCTAAGATCAAGTGAATAGAATGTTCTGGTCCTGACATGTCATTTCCCCTGTAGCTACTGTTATAAAGCATTCCTTCCTGTTAATGTTCAGGAAACCTCACCCTGCTATTGTTGTTAAAGTAAGAACAGTCCTGAGGACTCCTGACAACCAGGGTAGAGGTTTATAGAGGGAAGAACAGTCCTGAGGACTCCTGACAACCAGGGTAGAGGTTTATAGAGGGAAGAACAGTCCTGAGGACTCCTGACAACCAGGGTAGAGGTTTATAGAGGGAAGAACAGTCCTGAGGACTCCTGACAACCAGGGTAGAGGTTTATAGAGGGAAGAACAGTCCTGAGGACTCCTGACAACCAGGGTGGAGGTTTATAGAGGGAAGAACAGTCCTGAGGACTCCTGACAACCAGGGTGGAGGTTTATAGAGGGAAGAACAGTCCTGAGGACTCCTGACAACCAGGGTGGAGGTTTATAGAGGGAAGAACAGTCCTGAGGACTCCTGACAACCAGGGTGGAGGTTTATAGAGGGAAGAACAGTCCTGAGGACTCCTGACAACCAGGGTAGAGGTTTATAGAGGGAAGAACAGTCCTGAGGACTCCTGACAACCAGGGTGGAGGTTTATAGAGGGAAGAACAGTCCTGAGGACTCCTGACAACCAGGGTGGAGGTTTATAGAGGGAAGAACAGTCCTGAGGACTCCTGACAACCAGGGTAGATGTTTATAGAGGGAAGAACAGTCCCGAGGACTCCTGACAACCAGGGTAGATGTTTATAGAGGGATGAACAGTCCTGAGGACTCCTGACAACCAGGGTGGAGGTTTATAGAGGGAAGAACAGTCCTGAGGACTCCTGACAACCAGGGTAGATGTTTATAGAGGGAAGAACAGTCCTGAGGACTCCTGACAACCAGGGTGGATGTTTATAGAGGGAAGAACAGTCCTGAGGACTCCTGACAACCAGGGTAGAGGTTTATAGGGGGAAGAACAGTCCTGAGGACTCCTGACAACCAGGGTGGAGGTTTATAGAGGGAAGAACAGTCCTGAGGACTCCTGACAACCAGGGTGGAGGTTTATAGAGGGAAGAACAGTCCTGAGGACTCCTGACAACCAGGGTGGAGGTTTATAGAGGGAAGAACAGTCCTGAGGACTCCTGACAACCAGGGTAGATGTTTATAGAGGGAAGAACAGTCCTGAGGACTCCTGACAACCAGGGTAGAGGTTTGTAGGGGGAAGAACAGTCCTGAGGACTCCTGACAACCAGGGTGGAGGTTTGTAGGGGGAAGTGCTACATTTAGCTCTTACAGCATTTATTTTTGAAATAAATCTAATAGTAAAGTGTCACATCAAATCCAATTTATTAAAAGGCCAAGGAGCCACATTTGAAGATGAACGGCTTAATCTCTTGATTTACGTACAGTTGAAGTCGGAAGATTACATAAACTTAGGTTGGAGTCATTAAAACTCGTTTTTCAACCACTCCACAAATTTCTTGTAAACAAACTATAGTTTTGGCAAGTCGGTTAAGATATCTACTTTGTGCAAGACACAAGTAATTCTCCAACAATTGTTTACAGACAGATTATTTCACTTATAATTCACTGTATCACAATTCCAGTGGGTCAGAAGTTTACATACACTAAGTTGACTGCCTTTAAACAGCTTGGAAAATTCCAGAAAATTATGTCATGGCTTTAGAAGCTTCTGATGGGCTAATTGACATTTTGAGTCAATTGGAGGTGTACCTGTGGATGTATTTCAAGGCCTACCTTCAAACTCAGTGCCTCTTTGCGTGACATCATGAGAAAATCAAAAACAAATCAGCCAAGAACTCAGAAAAATAATTGTAGACCTCCACAAGTCTGGTTCATCCTTGGGAACAATTTCCAAACACCTGAAGGTACCACGTTCATCTATACAAACAATAGTACGCAAGTATAAACACCATGGGACCACGCAGCCATCATACCGCTCAGGAAGGAGACGCATTCTGTCTCCTAGAGATGATCGTACTTTGGTGAGAAAAGTGCAAATCAATCCCAGAACAGCAAATGTGAAGATGCTGGAGGAAACAGGTACAAAATGATCTATATCCACAGTAAAACGAGTCCTATATCAACATAACCTGAAAGGCCGCTCAGCAAGGAAGAAGCCACTTCTCCAAAACCGCCATAAAAAAAGCCAGACTACGGTTTGCAACTGCACATGGTGACAAAGATCGTACTTTTTGGCTAAATCTCTTTTGGTCTGATGAAACAAAACTAGAACTGTTTGGCCATAATGACCATCGTTATGTTTGGAGGAAAAAGGGGGAGGCTTGCAAGCCGAAGAACACCATCCCAACCGTGAAGCACGGGGGTGGCAGCATCAGGAGTATTTCTCCTGTCCTATTCAGTGTCCTGTGTGAATTTAAGTGTGCTCTCTCTAATTCTTTCTTTCTTTCTTTCTCTCTCTCTGAGGACCGGAGCCCTAGGATCATGCCTCAGGACTACCTGACATGATGACTCCTTGCTGTCCCCAGTCCACCTGGCCGTGCTGCTGCTCCAGTTTCAACTGTTCTGCCTTATTATTATTGGACCATGCTGGTCATTTATGAACATTTGAACATCTTGGCCATGTTCTGTTATAATCTCCACCCGGCACAGCCAGAAGAGGACTGGCCACCCCACATAGCCTGGTTCCTCTCTAGGTTTCTTCCTAGGTTTTGGCCTTTCTAGGGAGTTTTTCCTAGCCACCGTGCTTCTACACCTGCATTGCTTGCTGTTTGGGGTTTTAGGCTGGGTTTCTGTACAGCACTTTGAGATATCAGCTGATGTACGAAGGGCTATATAAATACATTTGATTTGATTTGATTTGATTTGATCATGTTGTGGGGTGCTTTGCTGCAGGATGGACTGGTGCACTTCACAAAATAGATGGCCTCTCTCATGAGAGAGGGAAAATTATGTGGATATATTGAAGCAACATCTCAAGACATCCGTCAGGAAGTTAAAGCTTGGTCGCAAATGAGTCTTCCAAATGGACAATGACCCCAAGCGTCCTCCCAAAAGTTGTGGCAAAAAGGCTGAGGGCAACAAAGTCAAGATATTGGAGTGGCCATCACAAAGCCCTGACCTCAATCGTATAGAAAATGTGTAGGCAGAACTGAAAAAGCGTGTGCGAGCAAGGAGGCCTACAAACCTGACTCAGTTACACCAGCTCTGTCAGGAGGAATGGGCCAAAAATCACCCAACTTATTGTGGGAAGCTTATTGGAGGCTACCTTAAGCATTTGACCCAAGTTAAACAATTTAAAGGCAATGCTACCAAATACTAATTGAGTGTATGTAAACCTCTGACCCACTGGGAATGTGATGAAATAAGTAAAAGCTGAAATAAATAATTCTCTCTACTATTATTCTGACATTTCACATTCTTAAAATAAAGTGGTGATCCTAACTGGCCCAAGACAGGGAATTTTTACTCGGATAAAATGTCAGAAATTGTGGAAAAACTGAGTTTAAATATATTTGGCTAAGATGTATGTAAACTTCTGACTTCAACTGTAGCTGATAGTGTTTAGGGGAAAAATCCCAGATGATCCCTATTCCCTCTACACTTTCATCTGAAGTAGTGCACTATATAGGGAATAGGGAGCCATAGGGTTCTGGTCTAAAGTAGTGAACTATATAGGGAATAGGGTTCCATAGGGCTCTGGTCTAAAGTAGTGCACTATATAGGGAATAGGGTTCCATAGGGCTCTGGTCTAAAGTAGTGCACTATATAGGGAATTGGGTTCCATAGGGCTCTGGTCTAAAGTAGTGCACTATATAGGGAATAGGGTTCCATAGGGCTCTGGTCTAAAGTAGTGCACTATATAGGGAATAGGGTTCCATAGGGCTCTGGTCTAAAGTAGTGCACTATATAGGGAATAGGGTTCCACAGGGCTCTGGTCTAAAGTAGTGAACTATATAGGGAATAGGGTTCCATAGGGCTCTGGTCTAAAGTAGTGCACTATATAGGGAATAGGGTTCCACAGGGCTCTGGTCTAAAGTAGTGCACTATATAGGGAATAGGGTTCCATTTGGGACTCATCCTGAGTTATACACACGCAGATGATTACGGGCGTTTCTGTTGTTGTGTTCATGCAGGGTGAAGTGTAAGGGATTGGAGGGATGCTGTCATGGCTGCCTTCCAACTGGAGTTAAAGCAGTGTGTGTGTGTGTGTGTGTGTGTGTGTGTGTGTGTGTGTGTGTGTGTGTGTGTGTGTGTGTGTGTGTGTGTGTGTGTGTGTGTGTGTGTGTGTGTGTGTGTGTGTGTGTGTGTGTGTGTGTGTGTGTGTGTGTGTGTGAGGCAGACAGACAGGCAGGAGGCTGGATATTTTACTATGACATGGTTTGCTACAAGAGTTTCTTTCTAACCTATAAACCTCAATTATATACTATCATCTCAATGTCCACAACGTTTATGTTTTAAACTGGTTTGGGACAGTCGTAAGGTCATGTGCTACACGTCTCAGACACAAATACATGGTGCTAAAATAACATTTTTAAAGAATGTGAACGGGAATAAAACAGCTATTTCATTTCATCAACATGGTTGGATGAACATTATGAACACTGAACATTAAACATGACATTTCCTCCTTTCTGATTTCTGTTTCAGACCAGAAATCTATTCTCAGACCTCCGCAGTGTGTGTTTCATTTCTGTTCAAGGAAAATCTCGTGTTTTTTCATCCGCAAGTGGTCTCCCCATATCTCTCTCTATACCCCAGTGGGACCCTGTCCCTAGATCTCAGTGGCACCCTGTCCCTATACCCCAGTGGGACCCTGTCCCTATACCCCAGTGGGACCCTGTCCCTATACCCCAGTGGGACCCTGTCCCTATACCCCAGTGGGACCCTGTCCCTATACCCCAGTGGGACCCTGTCCCTATACCCCAGTGGGACCCTGTCCCTATATTCCAGTGGGACCCTGTCCCTATATTCCAGTGGGACCCTGTCCCTATACCCCAGTGGGACCCTGTCCCTATACCCCAGTGGGACCCTGTCCCTAGATCTCAGTGGCACCCTGTCCCTATACCCCAGTGGGACCCTGTCCCTATACCCCAGTGGGACCCTGTCCCTATACCCCAGTGGGACCCTGTCCCTATACCCCAGTGGGACCCTGTCCCTATATTCCAGTGGGACCCTGTCCCTATACCCCAGTGGGACCCTGTCCCTAGATCTCAGTGGCACCCTGTCCCTATACCCCAGTGGGACCCTGGCCCTATACCCCAGTGGGACCCTGTCCCTATATTTCAGTGGGACCTTGTCCCTATACCCCAGTGGGACCCTGTCCCTATACCCCAGTGGGACCCTGTCCCTATATCCCAGTGGAACCCTGTCCCTATACCCCAGTGGGACCCTGTCCCTATACCCCAGTGGGACCCTGTCCCTATACCCCAGTGGGACCTTGTCCCTATACCCCAGTGGGACCCTGTCCCTATATTTCAGTGGGACCTTGTCCCTATACCCCAGTGGGACCCTGTCCCTATATTTCAGTGGGACCTTGTCCCTATACCCCAGTGGGACCTTGTCCCTATACCCCAGTGGGACCCTGTCCCTAGATCTCAGTGGCACCCTGTCCCTATACCCCAGTGGGACCCTGTCCCTATACCCCAGTGGGACCCTGTCCCTATATTCCAGTGGGACCCTGACCCTATATCCCAGTGGGACCCTGTCCCTATACCCCAGTGGGACACTGTCCCTATATTCCAGTGGAACCCCCTAGATCTCAGTGTCCCTATATTCCAGTGGAACCCTGTTCCTATATTTCAGTGGGACCCTGCCCCTATACCCCAGTGGAACCCTGTCCCTATATTTCAGTGGGACCCTGCCCCTATACCCCAGTGGCACCCTGTCCCTGTATTCCAGTGGGACCCTGTCCCTATATTTCAGTGGGACCCTGTCCCTATATCCCAGTGGAACCCTGTCCCTATATCCCAGTGGAACCCTGTCCCTATATTTCAGTGGGACCCTGCCCCTATACCCCAGTGGAACCCTGTCCCTTTATCCCAGTGGAACCCTGTCCCTATACCCCAGTGGGACCCTATCCCTATACCCCAGTGGGACCCTGTCCCTATACTCCAGTGGGACCCTGTCCCTATACTCCAGTGGGACCCTGTCCCTATATTCCAGTGAGACCCTGTCCCTATATCCCTGTGGGACCCTGTCCCTATATTCCAGTGAGACCCTGTCCCTATTCCCCAGTGGGACCCTGTCCCTATTCCCCAGTGGGACCCTGTCCCTATATTCCAGTGGGACCCTGTCCCTATTCCCCAGTGGGACCCTGTCCCTATATCCCAGTGGGACCCTGTCCCTATACTCCAGTGGGACCCTGTCCCTTTACCCCAGTGGGACCCTGTCCCTATATTCCAGTGGGACCCTGTCCCTATACCCCAGTGGGACCCTGTCCCTATACCCCAGTGGGACCCTGTCCCTTTACCCCAGTGGGACCCTGTCCCTATATCCCAGTGGGACCCTGTCCCTATACCCCAGTGGGACCCTGTCCCTTTGCCCCAGTGGGACCCTGTCCCTATATCCCAGTGGGACCCCGTCCCTATACCCCAGTGGGACCCTGTCCCTTTACACCAGTGGGACCCTGTCCCTATATTCCAGTGGGACCCTGTCCCTATACCCCAGTGGGACCCTGTCCCTTTACCCCAGTGGGACCCTGTCCCTATATCCCAGTGGGACCCTGTCCCTATACCCCAGTGGGACCCTGTCCCTTTACCCCAGTGGGACCCTGTCCCTATATTCCAGTGGGACCCTGTCCCTATATCCCAGTGGGACCCTGTCCCTATACCCCAGTGGGACCCTGTCCCTATACCCCAGTGGGACCCTGTCCCTTTACCCCAGTGGGACCCTGTCCCTATATTCCAGTGGGACCCTGTCCCTATACTCCAGTGGGACCCTGTCCCTATATCCCAGTGGGACCCTGTCCCTATACCCCAGTGGGACCCTGTCCCTATATTCCAGTGGGACCCTGTCCCTATATTCCAGTGGGACCCTGTCCCTATATTCCAGTGGGACCCTGTCCCTATACCCCAGTGGGACCCTGTCCCTATACCCCAGTGGGACCCTGTCCCTATACCCCAGTGGGACCCTGTCCCTATACCCCAGTGGGACCCTGTCCCTATACCCCAGTGGGACCCTGTCCCTATACCCCAGTGGGACCCTGTCCCTATACCTCAGTGGGACCCTGTCCCTATACCCCAGTGGGACCCTGTCCCTATATCCCAGTGGGACCCTGTCCCTATACCCCAGTGGGACCCTGTCCCTGTACCCCAGTGGGACCCTGTCCCTATACCCCAGTGGGACCCTGTCCCTATATTCCAGTGGAACCCTGTCCCTATATTCCAGTGGGACCCTGTCCCTATACCCCAGTGGGACCCTGTCCCTGTATTTCAGTGGGACCCTGTCCCTTTACCCCAGTGGAACCCTGTCCCTATATCCCAGTGGGACCTTGAATTATACTGTCGTTATAGCATCTTTAGGTTGATACAATACTGTTGCCTTGCTGTACACTCACAGTCATTTACATTGCTTCAGTAAAACTGTCACATTTTCATAGTAACTGAGGTAGGTATCAGTGCTGTGTATTCATGGTTACCAAGGGAAGGTCATGCTTCCCCCTAACTTTGACCAAGAAAAAATATAAAATCTTTTATCTCTCTTTGTTTTCACATATTTTCCTTCAATTCACAAGAGAGCGAAACAGCGCCCCTCTGTCTCCGTATGTGTAGCCCATATATCTGATGCTGTCTGGTCAAAAATAGTATTTACCTTAATTTAACGAGGCAAGTCAGTTTAGAACAAATTCTTATTTTCAATGATGGCCTGGGAACAGTGGGTTAACTGCCTGTTCAGGGGCAGAACGACAGATTTGTACCTTGTCAGCTCGGGGGTTTTGATCTTGCAACCTTCCGGTTACTAGTCCAACGCTCTAACCACGAGTCTACCCTGCCCACTCTACACTATAACCACTAGGCTACCCTGCCTCCTCTACACTCTAACCACTAGTTTACCTGCCACCTCTACACTCTAACCACGAGGCTACCCTGCCGCCTCTACACTCTAACCACTAGGCTACCTGCCACCTCTACACTCTAACCACTAGGCTACCTGCCACCTCTACGCTCTAACCACTAGGCTACCTGCCGCCTCTACACTCTAACCACTAGGCTACCTGCTGCCTCTACACTCTAACCACTAGGCTACCTGCCACCTCTACACTCTAACCACTAGGCTACCTGCCGCCTCTACACTCTAACCACTAGGCTACCTGCCACCTCTACACTCTAACCACTAGGCTACCTGCCGCCTCTACACTCTAACCACTAGGCTACCTGCCGCCCCTACACTCTAACCACTAGGCTTCACTAGGCTTCAAATAGTCAACTGATCATCAAGCTTTGATCATTTGAATCAGTTGGGTAGTGTTAGGGCAAAAAAAACAAAATGTCTACCGCTTGGGGACCGAGGACTGAGTTTGGGAAACGCTGCTCTCCGGCAACTGAGTCCGGCAACTGAGTCCTAAGTCCTGTATCTTTGTAGTGACTGGGTGTGTTGATACACTGAGTTAGGAAGGAGTCCTGTATCTTTGTAGTGACTGGGTGTATTGATACACTGAGTTAGGAAGGAGTCCTGTATCTTTGTAGTGACTGGGTGTATTGATACACTGAGTTAGGAAGGAGTCCTGTATCTTTGTAGTGACTGGGTGTATTGATACACTGAGTTAGGAAGGAGTCCTGTATCTTTGTAGTGACTGGGTGTATTGATACACTGAGTTAGGAAGGAGTCCTGTATCTTTGTAGTGACTGGGTGTATTGATACACTGAGTTAGGAAGGAGTCCTGTATCTTTGTAGTGACTGGGTGTATTGATACACTGAGTTAGGAAGGAGTCCTGTATCTTTGTAGTGACTGGGTGTATTGATACACTGAGTTAGGAAGGAGTCCTGTATCTTTGTAGTGACTGGGTGTGTTGATACACTGAGTTAGGAAGGAGTCCTGTATCTTTGTAGTGACTGGGTGTATTGATACACTGAGTTAGGAAGGAGTCCTGTATCTTTGTAGTGACTGGGTGTATTGATACACTGAGTTAGGAAGGAGTCCTGTATCTTTGTAGTGACTGGGTGTATTGATACACTGAGTTAGGAAGGAGTCCTGTATCTTTGTAGTGACTGGGTGTATTGATACACTGAGTTAGGAAGGAGTCCTGTATCTTTGTAGTGACTGGGTGTATTGATACACTGAGTTAGGAAGGAGTCCTGTATCTTTGTAGTGACTGGGTGTATTGATACCCTGAGTTAGGAAGGAGTCCTGTATCTTTGTAGTGACTGGGTGTATTGATACACTGAGTTAGGAAGGAGTCCTGTATCTTTGTAGTGACTGGGTGTATTGATACACTGAGTTAGGAAGGACGCCTGTATCTTTGTAGTGACTGGGTGTATTGATACACTGAGTTAGGAAGGAGTCCTGTATCTTTGTAGTGACTGGGTGTATTGATACACTGAGTTAGGAAGGACGCCTGTATCTTTGTAGTGACTGGGTGTATTGATACACTGAGTTAGGAAGAACAGCTGTATCTTTGTAGTGACTGGGTGTATTGATACACTGAGTTAGGAAGGACTCCTGTATCTTTGTAGTGACTGGGTGTATTGATACACTGAGTTAGGAAGGAGTCCTGTATCTTTGTAGTGACTGGGTGTATTGATACACTGAGTTAGGAAGGACTCCTGTATCTTTGTAGTGACTGGGTGTATTGATACACTGAGTTAGGAAGGACTCCTGTATCTTTGTAGTGACTGGGTGTATTGATACCCTGAGTTAGGAAGGAGTCCTGTATCTTTGTAGTGACTGGGTGTATTGATACACTGAGTTAGGAAGGAGTCCTGTATCTCTGTAGTGACTGGGTGTATTGATACACTGAGTTAGGAAGGACGCCTGTATCTTTGTAGTGACTGGGTGTATTGATACACTGAGTTAGGAAGGAGTCCTGTATCTCTGTAGTGACTGGGTGTATTGATACGCTGAGTTAGGAAGGAGTCCTGTATCTTTGTAGTGACTGGGTGTATTGATACGCTGAGTTAGGAAGGAGTCCTGTATCTTTGTAGTGACTGGGTGTATTGATACACTGAGTTAGGAAGGAGTCCTGTATCTTTGTAGTGACTGGGTGTATTGATACGCTGAGTTAGGAAGGAGTCCTGTATCTCTGTAGTGACTGGGTGTATTGATACACTGAGTTAGGAAGGACGCCTGTATCTTTGTAGTGACTGGGTGTATTGATACACTGAGTTAGGAAGGAGTCCTGTATCTCTGTAGTGACTGGGTGTATTGATACGCTGAGTTAGGAAGGAGTCCTGTATCTTTGTAGTGACTGGGTGTATTGATACGCTGAGTTAGGAAGGAGTCCTGTATCTTTGTAGTGACTGGGTGTATTGATACACTGAGTTAGGAAGGAGTCCTGTATCTTTGTAGTGACTGGGTGTATTGATACACTGAGTTAGGAAGGAGTCCTGTATCTTTGTAGTGACTGGGTGTATTGATACACTGAGTTAGGAAGGACGCCTGTATCTTTGTAGTGACTGGGTGTATTGATACACTGAGTTAGGAAGGAGTCCTGTATCTTTGTAGTGACTGGGTGTATTGATACACTGAGTTAGGAAGGAGTCCTGTATCTTTGTAGTGACTGGGTGTATTGATACACTGAGTTAGGAAGGACGCCTGTATCTTTGTAGTGACTGGGTGTATTGATACACTGAGTTAGGAAGGAGTCCTGTATCTTTGTAGTGACTGGGTGTATTGATACACTGAGTTAGGAAGGAGTCCTGTATCTTTGTAGTGACTGGGTGTATTGATACACTGAGTTAGGAAGGAGTCCTGTATCTTTGTAGTGACTGGGTGTATTGATACACTGAGTTAGGAAGGAGTCCTGTATCTTTGTAGTGACTGGGTGTATTGATACACTGAGTTAGGAAGGAGTCCTGTATCTTTGTAGTGACTGGGTGTATTGATACACCAGCTTAAGTGTAATTCGCTCAAAGGGATATTCAATGTCTGCTTTTTATTTATTTTTATTTTTTTTCCCATCTACCAAATTAAATCAAATCAAATGTTATTGGTCACATACACGTTTTTATCGGATGTTATTGCGGATGAAGCAAAAATGCTTGTGCTTCTAGTTTCAACAGTAATATCTATCAAATTACACAACATATACACAATACACACAAATCTAAGTAGGAATTAATTATGACTATATACATATGGACGAGCGATGTCAGAGCGGAACGAACTAAGATACAGTAGAATAGAAAACAGTATATACATATGAGATGAGTAATGCATAGACTAAGATACAATAGAATAGTATAGAATACAGTATATACATATGAGATGAGTAATGCATAGACTAAGATACAGTAGAATAGTATAGAATACAGTATATACATATGAGATGAGTAATGCATAGACTAAGATACAGTAGAATAGTATAGAATACAGTATATACATATGAGATGAGTAATGCATAGACTAAGATACAGTAGAATAGGATAGAAAACAGTATATACATATGAGATGAGTAATGCATAGACTAAGATACAGTAGAATAGTATAGAATACAGTATATACATATGAGATGAGTAATGCATAGACTAAGATACAGTAGAATAGGATAGAAAACAGTATATACATATGAGATGAGTAATGCATAGACTAAGATACAGTAGAATAGTATAGAAAACAGTATATACATATGAGATGAGTAATGCATAGACTAAGATACAGTAGAATAGTATAGAAAACAGTATATACATATGAGATGAGTAATGCATAGACTAAGATACAGTAGAATAGTATAGAATACAGTATATACATATGAGATGAGTAATGCATAGACTAAGATACAGTAGAATAGTATAGAATACAGTATATACATATGAGATGAGTAATGCATAGACTAAGATACAGTAGAATAGTATAGAATACAGTATATACATATGAGATGAGTAATGCATAGACTAAGATACAGTAGAATAGGATAGAAAACAGTATATACATATGAGATGAGTAATGCATAGACTAAGATACAGTAGAATAGTATAGAATACA
The DNA here is from genome assembly GCF_023373465.1 of Oncorhynchus keta. Lineage (NCBI taxonomy): Eukaryota > Metazoa > Chordata > Actinopteri > Salmoniformes > Salmonidae > Oncorhynchus > Oncorhynchus keta. The sequence continues at coordinate 55,096,072 of NC_068432.1, forward strand.
GTATATACATATGAGATGAGTAATGCATAGACTAAGATACAGTAGAATAGTATAGAATACAGTATATACATATGAGATGAGTAATGCAAGATATGTAAACATTATTAAGTGAATGAGATATCGTGGAATAGTACCTATTTTTAAATCTACAAATCGGTGGCCTTCTTTGCGAGGCATAGGAAAACCTCCCTGGTCTTTGTGTTTGAATCTGTGTTTGAAATTCACTGCTCGACTGAGGGACCTTACAGATAATTGTATGTGTGGGGTACAGAGATGAGGGACCTTCCAGATAATTGTATGTGTGGGGTACAGAGATGAGGGACCTTCCAGATAATTGTATGTGTGGGGTACAGAGATGAGGGACCTTCCAGATAATTGTATGTGTGGGGTACAGAGATGAGGGACCTTCCAGATAATTGTATGTGTGGGGTACAGAGATGAGGGACCTTCCAGATAATTGTATGTGTGGGGGGCACAGAGACGAGGTGGTCATTCAAACATCATGTTAGACACTATTATGGCACACAGAGTCCATGGAACTTATTGTGTGACTGGTTAAGTAAATGTTTACTCCTGAACCTTGCCATAAGATTGCCACAACAAAGGGGTTGAATTCTTATTAACTCAATATTTCAGCTTTTCATTTTTAATTCATTTGTAAAAAAATATATATATATATATATATATATATATATATATATATATATATATATATATATATATATATATATATATATATATATATATATATATATATATATATATATATATATATATAATTATATATATAATTATATTATATTATTATTATAACAACCATATTATAATAACCATATTATAATTCCACTTTGACATTATGTGCTATTGTGTGTAGGCCAGTGAAAAATAAATATCAGTTTAAACCATTTTAACTTCAGGCTGTTAACAACAAAATGTGGAAAAAGTCAAGGGGTGTGAATACTTTCTGAAGTGTGTCTCTGGACAGATCTCCCTTGTACAAGGGGTCTAATGACCTCAATATAAATAAAGAGTATCAAATGTGCTAGATAACGCAAAAGGGACTCAGCAGAGTAGAGATACATACCCAGAGAGAACCAGTAGACCAGACACACAGCAGAGTAGAGATACATACCCAGAGAGAACCAGTAGACCAGACACACAGCAGAGTAGAGATATATACCCAGAGAGAACCAGTAGACCAGACACAGAGTAGAGATACATACCCAGAGAGAACCAGTAGACCAGACACACAGCAGAGTAGAGATATATACCCAGAGAGAACCAGTAGACCAGACACAGAGTAGAGATACATACCCAGAGAGAACCAGTAGACCAGACACACAGCAGAGTAGAGATATATACCCAGAGAGAACCAGTAGACCAGACACAGAGTAGAGATACATACCCAGAGAGAACCAGTAGACCAGACACACAGTAGAGTAGAGATATATACCCAGAGAGAACCAGTAGACCAGACACAGAGTAGAGATACATACCCAGAGAGAACCAGTAGACCAGACACACAGCAGAGTAGAGATACATACCCAGAGAGAACCAGTAGACCAGACACACAGCAGAGATACATACCCAGAGAGAACCAGTAGACCAGACACAGAGTAGAGATACATACCCAGAGAGAACCAGTAGACCAGACACACAGCAGAGATACATACCCAGAGAGAACCAGTAGACCAGACACAGAGTAGAGATACATACCCAGAGAGAACCAGTAGACCAGACACACAGCAGAGTAGAGATACATACCCAGAGAGAACCAGTAGACCAGACACACAGCAGAGATACATACCCAGAGAGAACCAGTAGACCAGACACAGAGTAGAGATACATACCCAGAGAGAACCAGTAGACCAGACACACAGCAGAGTAGAGATACATACCCAGAGAGAACCAGTAGACCAGACACACAGAGCAGAGTAGAGATACATACCCAGAGAGAACCAGTAGACCAGACACACAGCAGAGATACATACCCAGAGAGAACCAGTAGACCAGACACAGAGTAGAGATACATACCCAGAGAGAACCAGTAGACCAGACACACAGCAGAGATACATACCCAGAGAGAACCAGTAGACCAGACACACAGCAGAGTAGAGATACATACCCAGAGAGAACCAGTAGACCAGACACAGAGCAGAGTAGAGATACATACCCAGAGAGAACCAGTAGACCAGACACAGAGTAGAGATACATACCCAGAGAGAACCAGTAGACCAGACACACAGCAGAGTAGAGATACATACCCAGAGAGAACCAGTAGACCAGACACACAGCAGAGTAGAGATACATACCCAGAGAGAACCAGTAGACCAGACACAGAGTAGAGATACATACCCAGAGAGAACCAGTAGACCAGACACACAGCAGAGTAGAGATATATACCCAGAGAGAACCAGTAGACCAGACACAGAGTAGAGATACATACCCAGAGAGAACCAGTAGACCAGACACACAGCAGAGTAGAGATACATACCCAGAGAGAACCAGTAGACCAGACACACAGAGCAGAGTAGAGATACATACCCAGAGAGAACCAGTAGACCAGACACACAGCAGAGTAGAGATACATACCCAGAGAGAACCAGTAGACCAGACACAGAGTAGAGATACATACCCAGAGAGAACCAGTAGACCAGACACAGAGTAGAGTAGAGATACATACCCAGAGAGAACCAGTAGACCAGACACACAGCAGAGATACATACCCAGAGAGAACCAGTAGACCAGACACACAGCAGAGTAGAGATACATACCCAGAGAGAACCAGTAGACCAGACACAGAGTAGAGTAGAGATACATACCCAGAGAGAACCAGTAGACCAGACACAGAGTAGAGATACATACCCAGAGAGAACCAGTAGACCAGACACACAGCAGAGTAGAGATACATACCCAGAGAGAACCAGTAGACCAGACACACAGCAGAGTAGAGATACATACCCAGAGAGAACCAGTAGACCAGACACACAGCAGAGTAGAGATGATAACACATGATCCTCCAGCGGTAGGCTGGTAAAGGCTCCAGGGCTGGGGTGTACATCCACACAGCGCTGCTGGTCCGAGGTGCTCAGACTGGGGATACAGAGAAGACCAAACCCCTGAGGGTGTCAGAGAGACCCATCAATACACATCTCTTCACAGTCTTCCTGGCTCTGAAAAGTCTCTATAGCACCCTCCCTTTCCCTCCCTTCTTTTCCCTCCCCTTTCTTGCTCGCCCCAGAACCCTCCCTCTCTTTCCTTTTCCTCTCTGCTCTCCCTCATTCTTACTCTCTCTCTCTCTCTCTCTCTCTCTCTCTCTCTCTCTCTCTCTCTCTCTCCTTCTCTCTCTCTTACTCTCTCTCTCCCTCTCTCTTTCGTTCTTACTCTCTCTATCTCTCTCCTTCTTACTCTCTCCCTCTCTCTCTCTCCTTCTTACTCTCTCTCTCTGCTCTCCCTCCTTCTCTCTCTCTTACTCTCTCTCTCTTTCGTTCTTACTCTCTCTCTTACTCTCTCTCTCTTTCGTTCTTACTCTCTCTATCTCTCTCCTTCTTACTCTCTCCCTCTCTCTCTCCTTCTTACTCTCTCTCTCTCCCCCTCTCACTCTCTCTCTCTGCTCTCCCTCCTTCTTCTCTCTCTCTTACTCTCTTTCTCCCTCTCTCTTTCGTTCTTACTCTCTCTCTCCCTCTCTCTCCCTCTCTCTCTCCTTCTTACTCTCTCTCTCTCCCTCCTTACTCCCTCTCTCTCTCTGCTCTCCCTCTCTCTCATTCTTACTTTCTCTCTCTCATTCTTACTCCTTTAACTCCCTCTCTCTCTCTCTCTTATTCTTACTCCCTCTCTCTCCTTCTTTCTCTCTCTCTCTCTCTCTGCTTTCTCATTCTTTGCCCCTCGCTCTGCTCTCTCTCTCTCTCTCTCTCGTCTCTCTCTCTCTCTCTCTCTCTCTCTCTCTCTCTCTCTCTCTCTTCTCTCTCTCTCTCTCTCTCTCTCTCTCTCTCTCTCTCTCTCTCTCTCTCTGCTCTCTCCCTCTTGTCTCTCTCTCTCTCTCTGCCTCTCTCTCTCGTCTCTCTCTCTCTCTCTCTGCTCTCTCTCTCTCTTGTCTCTCTCTCTCTCTCTCTCTCTCTCTCTCTCTCTCTGCCTCTCTCTCTCTCTCTCTCTCTCTTGTCTCTCTCTCTCTCTCTCTCTGCCTCTCTCTCCAGGCATTGGGAGTTACAGTTCCTTTTCCTGTTTCCTCTTCATGTCAGGATGGGAGGAAAAGAAAAGCCTCCTAGTCTGAACAGAACAATGCCATGATTTTAATTACCATTCCTAGGCTACATCCCAAACAGCACCCTATCCCCTATTTAGTGCACTATGTTGGACCATAGGACTCTGATGTAAAGTAGTGCACTACCCCTTGGGGAGGGTCCTTAGAACAGTCCTACAGAATAATAATATGTTAGGGAGTGTCCATTAGAGACCAAAAACATCCTTGGATACAGAGGTTTATATACTGAAACAAAAAAATAAACGCAACATGCAACAATTTCAAACATTTTACTGAGTTACATTTCATCTAAGGAAATGAGTCAATTGAAAGAAATTCATTAGGCTCCTTAACCTATGGGTTTCACATGACTGGGAATACAGATATGCATCTGCTGGTCAAAAGATACCGTTAAAAATAAAGGTAGGGTCTCCGTTGTTGATTGTGACCTGTGGAATGCTGTCCCACTCCTCTGTGGAATGTTGTCCCACTCCTCTGTGGAATGTTGTCCCACTCCTCTGTGGAATGTTGTCCCACTCCTCTGTGGAATGTTGTCCCACTCCTCTGTGGAATGTTGTCCCACTCCTCTGTGGAATGTTGTCCCACTCCTCTGTGGAATGTTGTCCCACTCCTCTGTGGAATGTTGTCCCACTCCTCTGTGGAATGTTGTCCCACTCCTCTGTGGAATGTTGACCCACTCCTCTGTGGAATGTTGTCCCACTCCTCTGTGGAATGTTGTCCCACTCCTCTTTAATGCCTGTGCTAAAGTTGCTGGAAGTTGGCGGGAACTGGAACACGCTGTCGTACAGATCGATCCAGAGCATCCCAAACATGCAGGACATTGAAGAACTGGGACATGTTCAGCTTCCAGGATTTGTGTACAGATCCTTGTGACATGCAGCCGTGCATTATCACACTGAAACATGAGGTGATGGCGGTTGGATGAATGGCAGGACAACGAGCCTCAGGATCTCGTCACGGTATCTCTGTGCATTATCACGCTGAAACATGAGGTGATGGCGGTTGGATGAATGGCAGGACAACGGGCCTCAGGATCTCGTCACGGTATCTCTGTGCATTCAAATTGCAATCGATAAAATGTAATTGTGTTCATTGTCTGTAGTTTATGTCTGCCATAATAATAATACCATAATCGCTTGCCCACACGACGCCATACACATGGTCTGCGGTTGTGAGGCCATTTGGACGTTCTGCCAAATTCTCTAAAACGACGTTGGAAGCTGTTTCTGGTAGAGAAATGAATCAATTCTCTGCTAACAGTTCTGGTGGAAATTCATTCCTGCAGTCAGCTACCTCAACATTTTAGATATCTGTGGCACTGTGTTGTGTGACAAACCTGCACATTTTAGAGTAGCCTTTTATTGTTCCCAGCACAAGGTGCACCTGTGTAATGTTCATGCTGTTTAATCAGCTTCTTGATATGCCACACCTGTCAGGTGGATGGATGATCTTGGTAAAGGAGAAATGCTCACTGACAGGGATGTTAACACATTTATGGACAACATTTGAGAGAAATAAGCCTTTTGCTCCTGTGAACATTTGTAGGGATCTTTTTATTTCAGCTCATGAAACATGGGACCAACACATGTTACATGTTACATGTGTTTATATTTTTGTTCAGTATAAATATACACAGTTGAAGTCGGAAGTTTACATTCACATACACACTCATTCATATATCCTTATGTACATATTCTTTATCCCCTTACACTGTGTATAAGACAGTAGTTTTGGAATTGTTAGTTAGATTACTTGTTGGTTATCACTGCATTGTCGGAACTAGAAGCACAAGCATTTCGCTACACTCGCATTAACATCTGCTAACCATGTGTATGTGACAAATAAAATTGGATTTGATTTGATTTGACCTTAGCCAAATACACTCTAACTCAGTTTTTCACAATTGTGGAGGTCTTGGCTCATTTCTTTTGATTTTACCATGATGTCAAGCAAAGAGGCACTGAGTTTGAAGGTAGGCCTTGAAATATGTCCACAGGTACACCTCCAATTGACACAAATTATGTCATTTAGCCTATCAGAAGCTTCTAAAGTCATGACATCATTTCTGACCCACTGGAATTGTGATACAGTGAATTATAAGTGAAATAATCTGTAAACAATGGTTGGAAATATTACTTGTGTCATGCACAAAGTAGATGTCTTAACCGACTTGCCAAAACTATAGTTTGTTTACAATACATTTGTGGAGTGTTTGAAAAATGAGTTTTAATGACTCCAACCTAAGTTTATGTAAACTTCCGACTTCAACTGTATTTATTTATATACGGTGGCCTATGTTCCCTCAGGAGTAGGTCAATAGTTTCTATTTATTTATAGTTTCTATATATTTATTTATAGTTTCTATATATTTATTTATATATGGTGGCCTATGTTCCCTCAGGAGTAGGTCAATAGTTTCTATATATTTATTCATAGTTTCTATATATTTATTTATATACGGTGGCCTATGTTCCCTCAGGAGTAGGTCAATAGTTTCTATATATTTATTCATAGTTTCTATATATTTATTTATATACGGTGGCCTATGTTCCCTTAGGAGTAGGTCAATAGTTTCTATATATTTATTTATAGTTTCTATATATTTATTCATAGTTTCTATATATTTATTTATAGTTTCTATATATTTATTTATATACGGTGGCCTAGGAGTTGTGTGGAGATACCAGCTCCGACACCAGGGTAGGGTTAGGCTCAGCAGCCTGTAAATTCAATTTAATTTAATTTAAAGCTTTATTGGCATAAACATATTTTACAATATTAAAGCAAGTACAATATATATAGCGTGGCCTGGTGGTTAGAGCGTTGGACTAGTAACCGGAAGGTTGTCAAACCCCGAGTTGACAAGGTACAAATCTGTATCCTGAACAGGCAGTTTAACCCACTGTTCCCAGGCCGTCTGAAAATCTTAAATGACTTGCCTGGTTAAATAAAGGTAAAAAAATAAAATTTAAAATATATACAAAAAATATTATTGACTGTATGTTTGTTTTACTCCATGTGTAACTCTGCTTGTATCTGTCAAACTGCTTTGTTTATCTTGGCCAGGTTGCAATTGTAAATGAGAACTTGTTCTCAACTTGCCTACCTGGTTAAATGAAGGTGAAATAATAAAAATAAATAAAAAATTGTGTTTGTCCCATTTTGGGAATTCTTGGTTGTGAGTAGACCCCAGACCTCACAACCATAGCAATGCCTGTAAATTCATTTTTTTTTGCCAGGTCCTTAAGTTTATCAATTTAAAGAGAATGCCCTTTATTGTCTCTCAGATCATGGGAAACATATGGCGCTGATATTTAGGCCAAGGTATTAAGTTTTTTGTGTGTTAGGGCAAGTGAAATTTGTATTTGTGGTCCTGGCGACTGGACTTTTTTATTATTTTGGTCTTATTGAGATTTATTGTCAGGGCCCAGGTCTGGCAGAATCTACGCAGAAGATCTAGGTGCTGCTGTAGGCCCTCCTTGGTTGGTGACAGAAGCACCAGATCATCAGCAAACAGTAGACACTTGACTTCAGGTTCTAGTAGGGTGAGGCCGGGTGCTGCAGACTTTTCTAGTGCCCCCGCCAATTTGTTAATATACATGTTGAAGAGGGTGGGGCTTAAGCTGCATCCCTGTCTCACCCCTCGGCCCTGTGGAAAGAAATGTGTTTTTTGCATATTTTAACCGCACACTTGCTGTTTGTGTCCATGGATTTTATAATGTTGTATGTTTTTCCCCCAACACCACTTTCCATCAATTTGTGTAGCAGACCCTCGTGTCAGATTGAGTCAAAGGCTTTTTTGAAATCAACAAAGCATGAGAAGACTTTGCCTTTGTTTTGGTTTGTTTGTTTGTCAATTAGGGTGTGCAGGGTGAATACGTGGTCTGTCGTACGGTAATTTGGTAAAAAGCCAATTTGACATTTGCTCAGTACATTGTTTTCACTGAGGAAATGTATGAGTCTGCTGTTAATGATAATGCAGAAGATTTTCCCAAAGTTGCTGTTGACGCATATCCCACGGTAGTTATTGGGGTCAAATTTGTCTCAACTTTTGTGGATTGGTGTGATCAGTCCTTGGTTCCAAATAATGGGGAAGATGCCAGAGCTAAGGATGATGTTAGAGTTGAAGTATCGCCAATTGGAATTTGGTATCTGTATATATAACATCAATACCACAGGCCCTTTTGGGGTTGGAGGGTTTGTATTTTGTCCTGTAGTTCATTCAATGTAATTGGAGAATCCAGTGGGTTCTGGTCGTCTTTAATAGTTGATTCTAAGATCTGTATTTGATCATGTATACGTTTACACTGTTTGTTCTATGTTGTAGAGCCAAAAAGATTGGAGAAGTGGTTTACACATATCTCAGTTTTGGATAGATAATTCTTTGTGTTGTTGTTTGTTTGTTGTTTTCCAATGAACACAGAAGTGGTTAGAGTCTATGAATTCTTCAATTACATTGAGTTGAATTCTGATGTGCTGTTCCGTCTTTTTACTTAGTGATTCTATATTGTTTTAGTGATACACCATAGTGAAGGCGTAGACTCAGGTTTTTACGGGTCTCTATGTTTTTGTTTGGACAGGTTTCTCAATTTCTTTCTCAGATTGTTGCATTCTTCATCAAACCATTTGTCATTGTTGTTCATTTTGTTCGCTTATCTATTTGAGATTTCTCTCCCTGCTAATAAGAGCTCTAGCAGCCTCCCTCTCCCTGTTAATAAGAGCTCTAGCAGCCTCCCTCTCCCTGTTAATAAGAGTTCTAGCAGCCTCCCTCTCCCTGTTAATAAGAGCTCAAGCAGCCTCCCTATCCCTGTTAATAAGAGCTCAAACAGCCTCCCTCTCCCTGTTAATAAGAGCTCAAGCAGCCTCCCTATCCCTGTTAATAAGAGCTCAAAATAAGAGTTCTAGCAGCCTCCCTCTCCCTGTTAATAAGAGCTCAAGCAGCCTCCCTATCCCTGTTAATAAGAGCTCAAACAGCCTCCCTCTCCCTGTTAATAAGAGCTCAAGCAGCCTCCCTATCCCTGTTAATAAGAGCTCAAGCAGCCTCCCTCTCCCTGTTAATAAGAGCTCAAGCAGCCTCCCCTCCCTGTTAATAAGAGCTCTAGCAGCCTCCCTCTCCCTGTGAATAAGAGCTCTAGCAGTCTCTCCCCCTGTTAATAAGAGCTCAAGCATCCTCCCTCTCCCTGTTAATAAGAGCTCAAGCATCCTCCCTCTCCCTGTTAATAAGAGCTCTAGCAGCCTCTCTCCCTGTTAATAAGAGCTCTGGTTTCTACAGTTAGACACAAGGGCCAATTACCCCAGTCCCTCTGGCAAATAGTCCATCACCACTATTCCCCCAGCTGTAGCATATTGTCCCTCACCACTATTAACCAGCTGTAGCATATTGTCCCTCACCACTATTAACCAGCTGTAGCATATTGTCCCTCACCACTATTAACCCAGCTATAGCAGATAGTCCCTCACCACTATTCACCAGCTGTAGCAGATAGTCCCTCACCACTATTCACCCAGCTGTAGCAGATAGTCCCTCACCACTATTAACCAGCTGTAGCATATAGTCCCTCACCACTATTAACCCAGCTGTAGCATATAGTCCCTCACCACTATTAACCCAGCTGTAGCATATAGTCCCTCACCACTATTAACCAGCTGTAGCATATAGTCCCTCACCACTATTCACCAGCTGTAGCATATAGCCCTCACCACTGTTAACCAGCTGTAGCATATAGTCCCTCACCACTATTCACCAGCTGTAGCATATAGCCCCTCACCACTATTAACCAGCTGTAGCATATAGCCCTCACCACTATTAACCCAGCTGTAGCATATAGTCCCTCACCACTATTAACCCAGCTGTAGCATATAGTCCCTCACCACTATTAACCAGCTGTAGAATATAGTCCCTCACCACTATTCACCAGCTGTAGCAGATAGTCCCTCACCACTATTAACCAGCTGTAGCATATAGTCCCTCACCACTATTAACCAGCTGTAGCATATAGTCCCTCACCACTATTACCCAGCTGTAGCATATAGTCCCTCACCACTATTAACCAGCTGTAGCATATAGTCCCTCACCACTATTCACCAGCTGTAGCATATAGCCCTCACCACTATTAACCAGCTGTAGCATATAGCCCTCACCACTATTCACCAGCTGTAGCAGATAGTCCCTCACCACTATTAACCAGCTGTAGCAGATAGTCCCTCACCACTATTAACCAGCTGTAGCATATAGTCCCTCACCACTATTCCCCCAGCTGTAGCTTATAGTCCCTCACCACTATTCCCCCAGCTGTAGCATATAGTCCCTCACCACTATTAACCCAGCTGTAGCATATAGTCCCTCACCACTATTAACCAGCTGTAGCATATAGCCCTCACCACTATTAACCAGCTGTAGCATATAGTCCCTCACCACTATTAACCAGCTGTAGCATATAGTCCCTCACCACTATTAACCAGCTGTAGAATATAGTCCCTCACCACTATTCACCAGCTGTAGCTTATAGTCCTCACCACTATTCCCCAGCTGTAGCATATAGTCCCTCACCACTATTCCCCAGCTGTAGCATATAGTCCCTCACCACTATTAACCAACTGTAGCATATAGTCCCTCACCACTATTCACCAGCTGTAGCATATAGCCCTCACCACTATTAACCAGCTGTAGCATATAGTCCCTCACCACTATTAACCCAGCTGTAGCATATAGTCCCTCACCACTATTAACCAGCTGTAGAATATAGTCCCTCACCACTATTCACCAGCTGTAGCAGATAGTCCCTCACCACTATTAACCAGCTGTAGCATATAGTCCCTCACCACTATTAACCAGCTGTAGCATATAGTCCCTCACCACTATTCACCAGCTGTAGCATATAGTCCCTCACCACTATTAACCAGCTGTAGCATATAGCCCTCACCACTATTCCCCCAGCTGTAGCATATAGTCCCTCGCCACTATTAACCCAGCTGTAGCATATAGTCCTCACCACTATTCACCAGCTGTAGCATATAGTCCCTCACCACTATTCACCAGCTGTAGCATATAGTCCCTCACCACGATTCCCCCAGCTGTAGCATATAGCCCTCACCACTATTAACCAGCTGTAGCATATAGTCCCTCACCACTATTCACCAGCTGTAGCATATAGCCCTCACCACTATTCACCAGCTGTAGCATATAGCCCTCACCACTATTAACCCAGCTGTAGCATATAGTCCCTCACCACTATTAACCCAGCTGTAGCATATAGTCCCTCACCACTATTAACCAGCTGTAGAATATAGTCCCTCACCACTATTCACCAGCTGTAGCAGATAGTCCCTCACCACTATTCCCCCAGCTGTAGCATATAGTCCCTCACCACTATTAACCAGCTGTAGCATATAGTCCCTCACCACGATTCCCCAGCTGTAGCATATAGCCCTCACCACTATTAACCAGCTGTAGCATATAGTCCCTCACCACTATTCACCAGCTGTAGCATATAGCCCTCACCACTATTAACCAGCTGTAGCATATAGCCCTCACCACTATTCACCAGCTGTAGCAGATAGTCCCTCACCACTATTAACCAGCTGTAGCAGATAGTCCCTCACCACTATTAACCAGCTGTAGCATATAGTCCTCACCACTATTCCCCAGCTGTAGCTTATAGTCCCTCACCACTATTCCCCCAGCTGTAGCATATAGTCCCTCACCACTATTAACCCAGCTGTAGCATATAGTCCCTCACCACTATTAACCAGCTGTAGCATATAGCCCTCACCACTATTAACCAGCTGTAGCATATAGTCCCTCACCACTATTAACCCAGCTGTAGCATATAGCCCTCACCACTATTAACCAGCTGTAGAATATAGTCCCTCACCACTATTCACCAGCTGTAGCATATAGTCCCTCACCACTATTCCCCCAGCTGTAGCATATAGTCCCTCACCACTATTCCCCCAGCTGTAGCATATAGTCCCTCACCACTATTAACCAGCTGTAGCATATAGTCCCTCACCACTATTCACCAGCTGTAGCATATAGCCCTCACCACTATTAACCAGCTGTAGCATATAGTCCCTCACCACTATTAACCAGCTGTAGCATATAGTCCCTCACCACTATTCACCAGCTGTAGCAGATAGTCCCTCACCACTATTAACCAGCTGTAGCATATAGTCCCTCACCACTATTAACCAGCTGTAGCATATAGTCCCTCACCACTATTCACCAGCTGTAGCATATAGCCCTCACCACTATTAACCAGCTGTAGCATATAGTCCTCACCACTATTCCCCCAGCTGTAGCATATAGTCCCTCACCACTATTAACCAGCTGTAGCATATAGTCCTCACCACTATTCACCAGCTGTAGCATATAGTCCCTCACCACTATTCACCAGCTGTAGCATATAGTCCCTCACCACGATTCCCCAGCTGTAGCATATAGCCCTCACCACTATTAACCAGCTGTAGCATATAGTCCCTCACCACTATTCACCAGCTGTAGCATATAGCCCTCACCACTATTAACCAGCTGTAGCATATAGCCCTCACCACTATTCACCAGCTGTAGCAGATAGTCCCTCACCACTATTAACCAGCTGTAGCAGATAGTCCCTCACCACTATTAACCAGCTGTAGCATATAGTCCCTCACCACTATTCCCCAGCTGTAGCTTATAGTCCCTCACCACTATTCCCCCAGCTGTAGCATATAGTCCCTCACCACTATTAACCCAGCTGTAGCATATAGTCCCTCACCACTATTAACCAGCTGTAGCATATAGCCCTCACCACTATTAACCCAGCTGTAGCATATAGTCCCTCACCACTATTAACCCAGCTGTAGCATATAGTCCCTCACCACTATTAACCAGCTGTAGAATATAGTCCCTCACCACTATTCACCAGCTGTAGCATATAGTCCCTCACCACTATTAACCAGCTGTAGCATATAGTCCCTCACCACTATTCCCCCAGCTGTAGCATATAGTCCCTCACCACTATTAACCAGCTGTAGCATATAGTCCCTCACCACTATTCACCAGCTGTAGCATATAGCCCTCACCACTATTAACCCAGCTGTAGCATATAGTCCCTCACCACTATTAACCCAGCTGTAGAATATAGTCCCTCACCACTATTCACCAGCTGTAGCAGATAGTCCCTCACCACTATTAACCAGCTGTAGCATATAGTCCCTCACCACTATTAACCAGCTGTAGCATATAGTCCTCACCACTATTCCCCAGCTGTAGCATATAGTCCCTCACCACTATTAACCAGCTGTAGCATATAGTCCTCACCACTATTCACCAGCTGTAGCATATAGTCCCTCACCACTATTCACCAGCTGTAGCATATAGTCCCTCACCACGATTCCCCCAGCTGTAGCATATAGCCCTCACCACTATTAACCAGCTGTAGCATATAGTCCCTCACCACTATTCACCAGCTGTAGCATATAGCCCTCACCACTATTAACCAGCTGTAGCATATAGCCCTCACCACTATTCACCAGCTGTAGCAGATAGTCCCTCACCACTATTAACCAGCTGTAGCGGATAGTCCCTCACCACTATTAACCAGCTGTAGCATATAGTCCCTCACCACTATTCCCCCAGCTGTAGCTTATAGTCCCTCACCACTATTCCCCAGCTGTAGCATATGGTCCCTCACCACTATTAACCCAGCTGTAGCATATAGTCCCTCACCACTATTAACCAGCTGTAGCATATAGCCCTCACCACTATTAACCCAGCTGTAGCATATAGTCCCTCACCACTATTAACCAGCTGTAGCATATAGCCCTCACCACTATTAACCAGCTGTAGAATATAGTCCCTCACCACTATTCACCAGCTGTAGCAGATAGTCCCTCACCACTATTCCCCCAGCTGTAGCTTATAGTCAGTCCCTCACCACTATTCCCCCAGCTGTAGCATATAGTCCCTCACCACTATTAACCAGCTGTAGCAGATAGTCCCTCACCACTATTAACCAGCTGTAGCAGATAGTCCCTCACCACTATTCCCCCAGCTGTAGCATATAGTCCCTCACCACTATTAACCAGCTGTAGCATATAGTCCCTCACCACTATTAACCCAGCTGTAGCATATAGTCCCTCACCACTATTAACCAGCTGTAGAATATAGTCCCTCACCACTATTCACCAGCTGTAGCAGATAGTCCCTCACCACTATTAACCAGCTGTAGAATATAGTCCCTCACCACTATTCACCAGCTGTAGCATATAGTCCCTCACCACTATTAACCAGCTGTAGAATATAGTCCTCACCACTATTCCCCCAGCTGTAGCTTATAGTCAGTCCCTCACCACTATTAACCAGCTGTAGCATATAGTCCCTCACCACTATTAACCAGCTGTAGCATATAGTCCTCACCACTATTCCCCCAGCTGTAGCTTATAGTCCCTCACCACTATTCCCCAGCTGTAGCATATAGTCCCTCACCACTATTAACCCAGCTGTAGCATATAGTCCCTCACCACTATTAACCAGCTGTAGCATATAGTCCCTCACCACTATTCACCAGCTGTAGAATATAGTCCCTCACCACTATTAACCAGCTGTAGCATATAGCCCTCACCACTATTAACCAGCTGTAGCATATAGTCCTCACCACTATTCCCCCAGCTGTAGCATATAGTCCCTCACCACTATTAACCCAGCTGTAGCATATAGTCCCTCACCACTATTCCCCCAGCTGTAGCTTATAGTCCCTCACCACTATTCCCCCAGCTGTAGCATATAGTCCCTCACCACTATTAACCCAGCTGTAGCATATAGGACCACACCACTATTATTTTACCTCTTGGGGATGTTATTCTGTAATGTAAACTTTCACTGCTATGCGGATGACACACAGCTGTACATTTCAATCCATGGTGAAGCCCCAATTGCCCTCGCTAGAAGCATGTGTTTCAGACATAAGGAAGTGGATGGCTGCAAACTTTCTACTATTAAACTCGGACAAAACAGAGATGCTTGTTCTAGGTCCCAAGAAACAAAGAGATCTTCTGTTGAATCTGACAATTAATCTTAATGGTTGTACAGTCGTCTCAAATAAAACTGTGAAGGACCTCACCACCCTATCTCTCTTTGAAGAACATATCAAGACCATTTCGAGGACAGCTTTTTCCATCTACGTAACATTGCAAAAATCAGAAACTTTCTGTCCAAAAATGATGCAGAAAAATTAATCCATGCTTTTGTCACTAGGTTAGACTACTGCAATGCTCTATTTTCCGCTGGATAAAGCATAAATAAACTTCAGTCTAAATTCACCTGCAGAATCCTGACTAGAACCAAAAAATATCATATTACCCAGTGCTAGCCTCTCTACACTGGCTTCCTGTCAAAGCAAGGGCTGATTTCAGGTCCTAACCTACAAAGCATTACATGGGCTTGCTCCTACCTACCTCTCTGATTTGCCTGCCGCACATACCTACACGTACGCTACGGTCACAAGACGTCCCTCAATTGTCCCTATTTCTAAGCAAACAGCTGGAGCTTTCTCCTATAGAGCTCCATTTTTATGGAACGGTCTGCCTACCCATGTCAGAGACGCAAACTCGGTCTCAACCTTTAAGTCTTTACTGAAGACTCATCTCTTCAGTGGGTCATATGATTGATGTAGTCTGGCCCAGGAGTGGGAAGGTGAACCTGGAGCAACGAACCGCCCACTGTCTCTGCCCCGGTTCCCCTCTTTCCACTGGGATTCTCTGCCTCTAACCCTGTTAACGGGGCTGAGTCACTAGTCTTGCTGGTCCCGTCTGGGGGGTCCACCACTATTGATTCAGCTGTGGTCAGGGTTGCCCCCCCCTTGGGTTGTACCCGGAGATCTTTGTGGGCTATACTCGGCCTTGTCTCAGGATGGTAAGTTGGTGGTTGAAGATATCCTCTAGTGGTGTGGGGGATGTGCTTTGGCAAAGTGGGTGGGGTTATATCCTTCCTGTTTGGCCCTGTCCGGGGTGTCCTCGGATGGGGCCACAGATAGTCCCTGACCCCTCCTGTCTCAGCCTCCAGTATTTATGCAGTAGTTTATGTCGGGGCTAGGGTCAGTTTGTTATATCTGGAGTACTTCTCCTGTCCTACTAATTAACCAGCCTGAGCCCTAGCCATGTCCCAGGACTACCTGTCCCTCACCACTATTCCTGCCCAGTTTCAACTGACCTGAGCCCTGGACCGTAGGACACCTGACATAAGGCTCCTTGCTGTCCCCAGTCCACCTGATGTGCTGCTGCCCAGTTTCAACTGTTCTGCCTTATTATATTCGACCATGCTGGTCATTTATGAACATTTGAACATCTTGGTCATGTTCTGTTATAATTCTACCAGCTGTAGCCAGAAGAGGACTCACCCCACTATTCCCCCTAGGTTTTGGCCTTTCTAGGGAGTCCCTCACCACTTTTACACCTGCATTGCTGTTTGGGGTTTAGTCCCTCACAGCACTATTAACCAGCTGATGTAGCAGGGCTATATAAATAAACTATTAAAATTTGATTTGATATAGTCCCTCACCACTATTAACCAGCTGTAGCATATAGTCCCTCACCACTATTCACCAGCTGTAGAATATAGTCCCTCACCACTATTCACCAGCTGTAGCATATAGTCCCTCACCACTATTCACCAGCTGTAGAATATAGTCCCTCACCACTATTCACCAGCTGTAGCAGATAGTCCCTCACCACTATTAACCCAGCTGTAGCATATAGTCCCTCACCACTATTAACCAGCTGTAGCATATAGTCCCTCACCACTATTAACCAGCTGTAGCATATAGTCCCTCACCACTATTAACCCAGCTGTAGCATATAGTCCTCACCACTATTCCCCCAGCTGTAGCATATAGTCCCTCACCACTATTAACCAGCTGTAGCAGATAGTCCCTCACCACTATTAACCAGCTGTAGCATATAGTCCCTCACCACTATTCACCCAGCTGTAGCATATAGTCCCTCACCACTATTAACCAGCTGTAGCAGATAGTCCCTCACCACTATTAACCCAGCTGTAGCATATAGTCCCTCACCACTATTAACCAGCTGTAGCATATAGTCCCTCACCACTATTAACCAGCTGTAGCATATAGTCCCTCACCACTATTAACCAGCTGTAGCATATAGTCCCTCACCACTATTAACCAGCTGTAGCATATAGTCCCTCACCACTATTCACCAGCTGTAGCAGATAGTCCCTCACCACTATTAACCAGCTGTAGCATATAGTCCCTCACCACTATTAACCAGCTGTAGCATATAGTCCCTCACCACTATTAACCAGCTGTAGCATATAGTCCCTCACCACTATTAACCAGCTGTAGCATATAGTCCCTCACCACTATTAACCAGCTGTAGCATATAGTCCCTCACCACTATTAACCCAGCTGTAGCATATAGTCCCTCACCACTATTCCCCCAGCTGTAGCATATAGCCCTCACCACTATTCACCAGCTGTAGCATATAGTCCCTCACCACTATTCACCAGCTGTAGCAGATAGTCCGTCACCACTATTAACCAGCTGTAGCATATAGTCCCTCACCACTATTAACCAGCTGTAGCATATAGTCCCTCACCACTATTAACCCAGCTGTAGCATATAGTCCCTCACCACTATTAACCAGCTGTAGCATATAGTCCCTCACCACTATTAACCAGCTGTAGCATATAGTCCCTCACCACTATTCCCCAGCTGTAGCATATAGTCCCTCACCACTATTCCCCAGCTGTAGCATATAGTCCCTCACCACTATTAACCAGCTGTAGCATATAGTCCCTCACCACTATTAACCAGCTGTAGCATATAGTCCCTCACCACTATTAACCAGCTGTAGCATATAGTCCCTCACCACTATTAACCAGCTGTAGCATATAGTCCCTCACCACTATTCCCCCAGCTGTAGCATATAGTCCCTCACCACTATTCCCCCAGCTGTAGCATATAGTCCCTCACCACTATTCCCCCAGCTGTAGCATATAGTCCCTCACCACTATTCCCCCAGCTGTAGCAGATCCCTCACCAGACATGTGTATTGAGTAAGAGCTCCACCCTGATCTCCCCTCGCCACTCTATCAAGCCAGAGTTCAGCTCCCTGACACTGGAAATCCCCTGAGGCATCTGCTGCTCACCCAAACCCAACTGCGGAATGGTGTGTGTGTGTGGGTCTGTGTCTGTGTGTGTGTGTGTGTGTGTCTGTGCGTGTGCGTGTGTGTGTGTCTGTGTGTGTGTGTGTCTGTGTGTCCTGGCTCCTGTCCTGCTAAAGACAGGCTAAGGAGGCTCTCTTTCCCCTTGGCCCCCAGACACGTGCACACACTCACACTCACACACAAAGACAAACACACTCGCAGAGTGGATGGGTGGAGGAACTGGGCTGAGCTGAGGAACACTGGGCAGCACACCATCCTGGCCCTCTGGCTGATAAAGAGGGGAGGAGGAAACCAATAGCCTTAAAACAATAGTGTTATCAGCAGGCTGTGGAGTTCCTGTCCAATGTTAACCCCTACTGATCCAACACTGAGCTGCTACAACAGAGGACTGACATGTTAACCCCTGCTGACCCAACACTGAGCTGCTACAACAGGGGACTGACATGTTAACCTCTACTGACCCAACACTGAGCTGCTACAACCTCTACTGACCCAACACTGAGCTGCTACAACCTCTACTGACCCAACACTGAGCTGCTACAACCTCTACTGATCCAACACTGAGCTGCTACAACCTCTACTGACCCAACACTGAGCTGCTACAACCTCTACTGACCCAACACTGAGCTGCTACAACCTCTACTGACCCAACACTGAGCTGCTACAACAGAGACCCAACACTGAGCTGCTACATGACATGTTAACCCCTACTGACCCAACACTGAGCTAACCTCTACTGACCCAACACTGAGCTGCTACAACAGGGGACTGACATGTTAACTTCTACTGACCCAACACTGAGCTGCTACAACAGGAGACTGACATGTTAACCTCTACTGACCCAACCCTGAGCTGCTACAACCTCTACTGACCCAACACTGAGCTGCTACAACCTCTACTGACCCAACACTGAGCTGCTGACCCACTGACTGCTACAACCTCTACTGAGCTGCTACAACCTCTACTGACCCAACACTGAGCTGCTACAACCTCTACTGACCCAACACTGAGCTGCTACAACCTCTACTGACCCAACACTGAGCTGCTACAACCTCTACTGACCCAACACTGAGCTGCTACAACCTCTACTGACCCAACACTGAGCTGCTACAACCTCTACTGACCCAACACTGAGCTGCTACAACCTCTACTGACCCAACACTGAGCTGCTACAACAGAGGACTGACATGTTAACCTCTACTGACCCAACACTGAGCTGCTACAACAGGGGACTGACATGTTAACCCCTACTGACCCAACACTGAGCTGCTACAACAGGGGACTGACATGTTAACCCCTACTGATCCAACACTGAGCAGCTACAACCCCTACTGATCCAACACTGAGCTGCTACAACCTCTACTGACCCAACACTGAGCTGCTACAACCTCTACTGACCCAACACTGAGCTGCTACAACCTCTACTGATTCAACACTGAGCTGCTACAACCCCTACTGATCCAACACTGAGCTGCTACAACCTCTACTGACCCAACACTGAGCTGCTACAACATCTACTGAACCAACACTGAGCTGCTACAACCTCTACTGATCCAACACTGAGCTGCTACAACCTCTACTGACCCAACACTGAGCTGCTACAACCTCTACTGACCCAACACTGAGCTGCTACAACCTCTACTGACCCAACACTGAGCTGCTACAACAGGGGACTGACATGTTAACCCCTACTGACCCAACACTGAGCTGCTACAACCCCTACTGACCCAACACTGAGCTGCTACAACAGGGGACTGACATGTTAACCTCTACTGACCCAACACTGAGCTGCTACAACCTCTACTGACCCAACACTGAGCTGCTACAACAGAGGACTGACATGTTAACCTCTACTGATCCAACACTGAGCTGCTACAACAGGGGACTGACATGTTAACCTCTACTGACCCAACACTGAGCTGCTACAACCTCTACTGACCCAACACTGAGCTGCTACAACCTCTACTGATCCAACACTGAGCTGCTACAACCTCTACTGACCCAACACTGAGCTGCTACAACCTCTACTGACCCAACACTGAGCTGCTACAACCTCTACTGACCCAACACTGAGCTGCTACAACAGGGGACTGACATGTTAACCCCTACTGACCCAACACTGAGCTGCTACAACCCCTACTGACCCAACACTGAGCTGCTACAACCTCTACTGACCCAACACTGAGCTGCTACAACCTCTACTGACCCAACACTGAGCTGCTACAACCTCTACTGATCCAACACTGAGCTGCTACAACCTCTACTGACCCAACACTGAGCTGCTACAACCTCTACTGACCCAACACTGAGCTGTTACAACCTCTACTGACCCAACACTGAGCTGCTACAACAGGGACTGACATGTTAACCTCTACTGACCCAACACTGAGCTGCTACAACCTCTACTGATCCAACACTGAGCTGCTACAACAGGGACTGACATGTTAACCTCTACTGACCCAACACTGAGCTGCTACAGCAAGGGGAGTTGACAGCCACAGCCTGGTAGAGCATGTGAAAGGAATAAACATGTTAAGTACGGTTAGGGACATTACTGTCCTGTCAGGTACCTGTTAACTACTGTTATATCCCTCTAGTGGTGTGGGGGCTGTGCTTTGGCAAAGTGGGTGGGGTTATATCCTTCCTGTTTGGCCCTGTCCGGGGGTGTCCTCGGATGGGGCCACAGTGTCTCCTGACCCCTCCTGTCTCAGCCTCCAGTATTTATGCTGCAGTAGTTTATGTGTCGGGGGGCTAGGGTCAGTTTTTTATATCTGGAGTACTTCTCCTGTCCTATTCGGTGTCCTGTGTGAATCTAAGTGTGCGTTCTCTAATTCTCTCCTTCTCTCTTTCTTTCTCTCTCTCGGAGGACCATGCCCCAGGACTACCTGACATGTTGACTCCTTGCTGTCCCCAGTCCACCTGGCCGTGCTGCTGCTCCAGTTTCAACTGTTCTGCCTTGTTATTATTCGACCATGCTGGTCATTTATGAACATTTGAACATCTAGGCCATGTTTTGTTATAATCTCCACCCGGCACAGCCAGAAGAGGACTGGCCACCCCACATAGCCTGGTTCCTCTATAGGTTTCTTCCTAGGTTCTGGCCTTTCTAGGGAGTTTTTCCTAGCCACCGTGCTTCTACACCTGCATTGCTTGCTGTTTGGGGTTTTAGGCTGGGTTTCTGTACAGCACTTTGAGACATCAGCTGATGTACAAAGGGCTATATAAATAAATTTGATTTGATACTGTTAGGGACATGTTAAGTACTGTCCTGTCAGGTACTGTTAGGGACATGTTAAATACTGTTAGGGACATGTTACCTACTGTTAGGGACATGTTAAGTACTGTTAGGGACATGTTAAGTACTGTTAGGGACATGTTAAGTACTGTTAGGGACATGCTAAGTACTGTTAGGGACATGCTAAGTACTGTTAGGGACATGCTAAGTACTGTTAGGGACATGTTAAGTACTGTTAGGGACATGTTAAGTACTGTTAGGGACATGTTAAGTACTGTCCTGTCAGGTACTGTTAGGGACATGTTAAGTACTGTTAGGGACATGTTAAGTACTGTTAGGGACATGTTAAGTACTGTTAGGGACATGTTAAGTACTGTTAGGGACATGTTAAGTACTGTTAGGGACATGTTAAGTACTGTTAGGGACATGTTAAGTACTGTTAGGGACATGTTAAGTACTGTTAGGGACATGTTAAGTACTGTTAGGGACATGTTAAGTACTGTTAGGGACATGTTAAGTACTGTTAGGGACATGTTAAGTACTGTTAGGGACATGCTAAGTACTGTTAGGGACATGCTAAGTACTGTTAGGGACATGCTAAGTACTGTTAGGGACATGCTAAGTACTGTTAGGGACATGTTAAGTACTGTTAGGGACATGTTAAGTACTGTTAGGGACATGTTAAGTACTGTTAGGGACATGTTAAGTACTGTTAGGGACATGTTAAGTACTGTTAGGGACATGTTACCTACTGTTAGGGACATGTTAAGCACTGTTAGGGACATGTTAAGCACTGTTAGGGACATGTTAAGCACTGTTAGGGACATGTTAACTACTGTTAGGGACATGCTAAGTACTGTTTGGGACATGTTAAGTACTGTTAGGGACATGTTAAGCACTGTTAGGGACATGTTAAGCACTGTTAGGGACATGTTAAGCACTGTTAGGGACATGTTACCTACTGTTAGGGACATGTTAAGTACTGTTAGGGACATGTTAAGTACTGTTAGGGACATGTTAAGTACTGTTAGGGACATGCTAAGTACTGTTAGGGACATGTTAAGTACTGTTAGGGACATGTTAAGTACTGTTAGGGACATGTTAAGTACTGTTAGGGACATGTTAAGTACTGTTAGGGACATGTTAAGTACTGTTAGGGACATGTTAAGTACTGTTAGGGACATGTTAAGTACTGTTAGGGACATGTTAAGTACTGTTAGGGACATGTTAAGTACTGTTAGGGACTAATTCTAAGGACAGACATCCATAAATGTAGAAACGTGACAACGTCGTTGGTCAAAGCGTTTTATCGAGAAAGAAAGGAAAACGACGCTACAGAACATGTTGTATTGACAGTAATGGAACTGCAGAGAAATGGTCATGTACAACGTTTGAAATATGTCAAATGTAACTACATAGAAGGATGAGTCAAGACACTTTGTTATCATTATACAATTGGGTCTCATATGTGGTTTGAGTCCAGCATATCTCTGCACATTCGTATATCATATTTGGTTGAGTATATATACTTTTGAACGGTTGAGTATGTATATATATATATATCTGTATATATATATGTATGTATATATATATATATATATATGTATATGTATATGTATATCTATATATATATATCTGTCAACCCATACGTACACAATCGTTTGGGGTCAATAAGAAATGTCCTTGTTTTTGAAAGAAAATCAACATTTTGTCCATTAAAATATCATCAAATTGATCAGAAATACAGTGTAGACATTGTTAATGTCGTAAATGACTATTGTAGCTGGAAACAGATGTTTAATGGAATATCTACATAGGAGTACAGAGGCCCATTATCAGCAACCACCACTCCTGTGTTCCAATGGCACGTTGTGTTAGCTAATCCAAGTTTATCATTTTAAAATGCTAATTGATCATTAGAAAACCCTTCTGCAATTATGTTAGCACAGCTAACAGGTTTTTCTAATGATCAATTAGCCTTTTAAAATGATCAACTTGGATTGGCTAACACAACGTGCCATTGGAACACAGGAGTGATGGTTGCTGATAATGGGCCTCTGTATATCTGTTTCCAGCTATATATCAATTAACCATACGTACACAATCGTCATTGGGGTCAATAAGAAATGTCCTTGTTTTTGAAAGAAAATCAACATTTTGTCCATTAAAATATCATCAAATTGACAAAAAACCGTAGACATTGTTAAAAAAAATGACATTTCTGGTTTTTAATGGAATATCTACATAGGTGTACAGAGGCCCATTATCAGCAACCATCACTCCTGTGTTCCAATGGCACGCTGTGTTAGTAATCCAAGTTTATCATTTTAAAATGCTAATTGATCATTGGTTCCCTGCAGCGTTATGTTAGCTAGCTGAGGAACTGTTGTACTCTGATTAAATAAGCCTGGAACAGGCCTCTTTAGACTAGTTGAGTATCTGGAGCATCAGCATTTGTGGGTTCGATGACTGGCTCAAATGGCCAGAAACAAAGAAACTTTGGTTTAAACTCATCAGTCTATTACTTCTGAGAAATGAAGTCCTTTCCATGTGAGAAATTGCCAAGAATCTGAAGCTGGCCTGTGACAGACAAAGAAAAAGCCTATCTGATTAGCCAATCCAAAGAAAAGATTAAGATGGGCAAAAGAACCTAACCTTTTGATTGCTACTTTAATCAGAACCAGTTTTCAGCTGTGCTAACATAATTGCAAAACCTAATGATCAATTCCAAAATGATCAACTTGCCTGTTGGCAGACACCAACGTGCCATTGGAACACAGATGATGGTTGCTGATAATGGGCCTCACCAACCTATTGATATTCCATTAAAAATCTGCCTTTGACAGACACCAACCATTTGAACATTAACAATGTCTACACTGTATTTCTGATCAATTTGATAATATTTTAATGGACAATAAAAAGAAGGCTTTTCTTTAAAAAAATAAGGACATTTCTAAGTGGCCCCAAACTATTGAATGGTAGTGTATGACAGAGGGGTTGATGCAGGAAGTGGGACATGGAGACTGCCTCCAGAGAGAGGAAGCTGTCCTTGTCCCCGAGTCAGTTCCTAGATCTTGGTTCCCTGCAGCGTGTCTATGAGGATCTTGTTGTACTCTGCCAGCTGCCTGGAGACAGTCCTCACCACCGGACGGTAGTCGCTCTCCATACCCTTAGAGGCGATGACTGGAGATGTAGGAGTCAAGGAAACTTTGGTTTATACAACATGGGGATATTACATCTACCATTGTCAGTCCTGTAATGTATAGATTCCACAGATCCATTCTGCCTGTGACAGACACCAACCTACTGATTAGATTCCACAGATCCATTCTGCCTGTGACAGACACCAACCTATTGATTAGATTCCACAGATCCATTCTGCCTGTGACAGACACCAACCTACTGATTCAGTCCTGTAATGGAACTTGATTGTGTCCATTAAAAACACAAGGATACACTCTTTCATGACGAAGTTGTTCTGTTCGTGATGTTGCCACTTCCTCTCCAGATTGGTCAGCTGAAAACCAACAGAAAACAGTGGTTGGTTGAGAGGGAAAAAAAAACAAACAGGCAAGAAACGCTCAAAGAATCTTCAAGCTCCAAAGTTATTATGACATCATGAGTGTTCGTGAAAGGCAATAGAGAGGCCACATCAAGTTAGCCTGGCAACTACCATGGTTGTTGGCTAATAGCGTG
Source organism: Oncorhynchus keta (assembly GCF_023373465.1). Classification (NCBI taxonomy): domain Eukaryota; kingdom Metazoa; phylum Chordata; class Actinopteri; order Salmoniformes; family Salmonidae; genus Oncorhynchus; species Oncorhynchus keta. The sequence continues at coordinate 55,121,435 of NC_068432.1, forward strand.
AACAGATCAGACACCAGGCTAACCTCCATACTAGTCTGTAGTCAGTATGCTCTCTGTACCTGAGCATGTGTCTCATTGTCCTGCAGCTGTGTTTTCAGAGCTTCATACACCTCATTCATCTTCTGCATGACCTTGTGAAAGCCGTCTCTCCTCTGGGCCAGGGATACTCTGTCCTCCTGCAGCCTCTATAGGACAATAGACAACAACTTAGATGAACTACCATTCATTCATTCATTCATTCATCCATCCATTCATTCATTCATTCATTCATTCAACACTCGTTATGGTGTTAGTAGAGCTACCACAGCAAATCATCAGCTCAGATAGTGAATAGCGGTATATTTCAGATACACAGCTCTGGTGGGGTAATAAATCAAGGATTTACTGAAAACACATCTTACGGATGTTTAAGCAGATGAAGTGGGTCAACCAACCATTGGTTACACCCCTTTCTTCATTGGTTGAAACTAAAACTTGTGTTTCTCAGACTGAGTCAGTGGAAGAAACATGACTTCCTGGTGTCAAATCTCTCAGAGAATGTGTTTCCTGTTTAAAGGAGAGAGTCGCTTTGTGATGCCTGTAGAGGAGGATGCTTTTACGTTTCCTTGTAAGCTCTACCAAGTTGTTCCCATCGGTAAACTCCCTCAACGATAACACCGTCTCTGTTTACATTAGCGACGTGATCTTACAGGGACTATGCCATGAGACTTTCACTAAATATTACATCCTGGTTCCTGCGGATACTAAGGCATTGCCATGAGACTTCTGCCACAGACGGGGGTCTTTCACTAAATATTACATCCTGGTTCCTGCGGATACTAAGGCATTGCCATGAGACTTCTGCCACAGACGGGGGTCTTTCACTAAATATTACATCCTGGTTCCTGCGGATACTAAGGCATTGCCATGAGACTTCTGCCACAGACGGGGGTCTTTCACTAAATATTACATCCTGGTTCCTGCGGATACTAAGGCATTGCCATGAGACTTCTGCCACAGACGGGGGTCTTTCACTAAATATTACATCCTGGTTCCTGCGGATACTAAGGCATTGCCATGAGACTTCTGCCACAGACGGGGGTCTTTCACTAAATATTACATCCTGGTTCCTGGGATACTAAGGCATTGCCATGAGACTTCTGCCACAGACGGGGTCTTTCACTAAATATTACATCCTGGTTCCTGCGGATACTAAGGCATTGCCATGAGACTTCTGCCACAGACGGGGTCTTTCACTAAATATTACATCCTGGTTCCTGCGGATACTAAGGCATTGCCATGAGACTTCTGCCACAGACGGGGTCTTTCACTAAATATTACATCCTGGTTCCTGCGGATACTAAGGCATTGCCATGAGACTTCTGCCACAGACGGGGGTCTTTCACTAAATATTACATCCTGGTTCCTGCGGATACTAAGGCATTGCCATGAGACTTCTGCCACAGACGGGGGTCTTTCACTAAATATTACATCCTGGTTCCTGCGGATACTAAGGCATTGCCATGAGACTTCTGCCACAGACGGGGGTCTTTCACTAAATATTACATCCTGGTTCCTGCGGATACTAAGGCATTGAAAGAGGACTGTTGTCTTAATGTTGTCTTAAAACGCTTTCACCATTAACTATGTAACACAATCAAATCTAATTTTAATTTGTCACGTGATCCAAATACAAACAGGTGTTGTAGACCTTACGGTGAAATGCTTTACTTACAAGCCCTTAAAACCCAACAATGCAGTTTTAATAAAGAGTTTAAAGAAAAGATTTACTAAACAAACTAAAGTTCAAAAAAATAGTCAGAGAAAAAGTACAGTGTCAACGTGGGAAGGTTAGTCAAGTTATTTCGTACATAAAGTGACTATGTATAGATAATAAACAGAGAGTAGCAGCAGTGTTAAAGCAAAGGGGGGTCAATGTAAATAGCCCGGGTGGCCATTTTGATTAAGGCCACCCGCTACAGAGGGTAGAACAGTCTATGAATTGGGTGACTGGAGTATTTCACCATTTTTGGGGCCTAGTATACAGGTCCTGGATGTCAGGAAGCTTGGCCCCAAGCGATATACTGGGCCGTAAACACTACCCTCTTGTAGCGCCTTACGGTCAGATGCCGAGCAGTTGCCATACCAGGCGGTGATGCAACTGGTCAGGATGCTCTCGATGGTGCGGCTGTAGAACTTTTCTGAGGATCTGAGGACCCACGCCAAATCTTTTCATTCTACTGAGGGGGAATAGTCTTTGTCGTGCCCTCTTCACGACTGTCTTGGTATGTTTGGACCATGATAGATCGTTGGTAATGTGGACACCAAGGAACTTGAAACTCTCGACCCGCTCCACTACAACCCCGTCGATGTTAATGGGGGCCTGTTCAGCCCACCTTTTCCAGAAGTCCAGCATTTCAAAACACTTCATGGCTACCGACGTGAGTGCTACGGGGTGGTAATCATTTAGGCAGGTTACCTTCGCTTTCTTGGGCACAGGGACTATGGTGGTCTATGGTGGTCTGTAGGTACTACAAACTTGGTCAGGGACAGGTTGAAAATGTCAGTTTAGACACTTGCCAGTCCGCGCATGCTTTGAGCACACGTCCTGGTAATCCGTCTGGCCACAGGGCTTTGTGAATGTTGACCTGTTTAAAAGTCTTAGTCACATCGGCTACCGAGAGCGTGATCACACAGTCGTCCGGAACAGCTGGTGCTCTCATGCATGCTTCAGTGTTGCTTGCCTTAAAGCGACCATAAAAGGCATTTAGCTCGTCTGGTAGGCTCACGTCACTGGGGAGCTCACGGCTGTAGTCCGTAATAGTTTTCAAGCCCTGCAACATCTGATGAGAGTCAGAGTCGGTGTAGTAGGATTCAATCTTAGTCCTGTATTGATGCTTTTCCTGTTTGATGCTTCATCTGAAGGTGTAGTGGGATTACAGACCCGCTCCTTGAAAGCGGCAGCTCTAGTCTTTAGCTTGGTGTGGATGTTGCCTGTAATCCATGGCTTCTGGTCGGGATATGTAGGTACGTATGGTCAATGTGGGGACAACATTGTAGATGCTCTTTATGATGAAGCAGGTGGCTGAGGTGGTATACTCTTCAATGCCCTTGTATGAATCCAGTCTGCTAGCAAAACAGTCCTGTAGCGTAGCATCCGCGTCATCTGACCACTTCCATATCGAGCGAGTCACTGGTACTTCCTGCTTTCATTTTTGCTTGTAAACCGGAATCGAGAGGATAAAATGATGGTCAGATTTGCGAAATGGAGAGCGAGTATTCATTTGAGCTGTTTATCTGTGAACATAATCATTCAAATGTAAAAACACAACAACATATGTTTAATGGGCTGCAGTGAACTTTAACTTGTAGAAAACCTCATGGACCCTCCTCCACAGAGGGCATCCCGTCATAGCCTGGACCACACACTAATCCCACACTGAGTGACACTTCAGAGCCCGTATTCATTAAGCAGAGTGGCAGTGCTGATCTAGGATCAGGTCCCCTCATCCATATTATCTTAATCATTACACTCTAAAAGGTAACCAGCTCTGCTACAGACACTCTGTAGGCCCATAGCTGAGGTCAGGTGTACTTTCCAAACATAGGTCTGTACCTCAGAAAGGACCAGCCAGCCAGCCAGCCAGCCCCCGGCCAGCCAGCCAGCCGGACGGACAGACGGACAGACAGTACCTTCTTCTTGTCCTCTCCAGCAGCCTTTAGATTGTCCAGGTTGCTGTACGTCTCCAGCTCCTGAGTCATGGTCTCTATCCTGTCCTTCAGGCTGGTCAGCTCTGTGTTGATCTTACTCTCCAGCTGCTCTACCTTCTGCAGGTCAAGGGTCAGACGGTGGTTCTCTGGGGGACGGTTGAGGACGAGACACACAGAGACGGACGGACAAAAAGACAGACACCGACGTACATAGACACGCACATTAAAAAAAAGAAGATCACAGACAGATCATTGGCATATTTCAAGCGACATCGAGACTTGATCAATTTAATATATACAGTGAGCTTCAACAGGATTGAGACAGTGACACATTGTTTGTTGTGTTGGCTTCTGTACTCTGAGGTCAAAGTGCAGCTTTCATTTTGAGGGTGTTCTCATCCATATCGGGTGAACACCATTTTAGAGGACCAAAAGTACCGGGCACAAATTCACTGATGTGTATTAAAGTAGTAAAAAGTTTAGTATTTGGTTCCATATTCACAACACAAAACATAATGTACCTGGGTCAACTACACCACTAGGTTCCTGCTCTTCCCTCTTTTCCTTACTGATTTCCTTCTCCTCATCCTCCTCCACCTCATCAGGCCTGTGACTCTACAAAGTTGTTGTGGATTCATTTGCAGTTTGTTTTGGTTGTGTTTCAGACCATTTTGTGGCCAATAGAAATTAATGGTTAATAATGTATTGTTATTTTGGAATCACTTTTATTCTAAATAATAATATAATATGTTCCTAATTAGTGTGGATATTACCATGATCACGGATAATCCTGAAATAAACGTGAACAATGATGAGTGAGAAAGTTACAGACTCACAAATATCATGCCCCCCAAATGCTAACCCCCCCCTATTATTGTAATGGTGGGGGACGACGACGACCATGAACAAACATTTCTAAACGTTTCACCCGAATTGGATGAAAATACCCTTAGAGCTGACAGTCTGAACTGTAACGTCATAGTCATTGTATCATTTCAAACTTCCTTTGGTCACAGTAGGCCTACATTACACTGAGTTACACAGAGTTCCATTACACTGAGCTACACAGTTACACAGAGTTCCATTACACTGAGTTACACAGAGTTCCATTACACTAAGTTACACAGAGTTCCATTACACTAAGTTACACAGAGTTCCATTACACTGAGCTACACAGTTACACAGAGTTCCATTACACTGAGCTACACAGTTACACAGAGTTCCATTACACTGAGCTACACAGAGTTCCATTAGACTGAGCTACACAGTTACACAGAGTTCCATTACACTGAGCTACACAGTTACACAGAGTTCCATTACACTGAGCTACACAGTTACACAGAGTTCCATTACACTGAGCTACACAGTTACACAGAGTTCCATTACACTGAGCTACACAGTTACACAGAGTTCCATTACACTGAGCTACACAGTTACACAGAGTTCCATTACACTGAGCTACACAGTTACACAGAGTTCCATTACACTGAGTTACACAGTTACAAAGAGTTCCATTACACTGAGCTACACAGTTACACAGAGTTCCATTACACTGAGCTACACAGTTACACAGAGTTCCATTACACTGAGCTACACAGTTACACAGAGTTCCATTACACTGAGCTACACAGTTACACAGAGTTCCATTACACTGAGCTCCACAGTTACACAGAGTTCCATTACACTGAGCTACACAGTTACACAGAGTTCCATTACACTGAGCTACACAGTTACACAGAGTTCCATTACACTGAGTTACACAGTTACACAGAGTTCCATTACACTGAGCTACACAGTTACACAGAGTTCCATTACACTGAGCTACACAGTTACACAGAGTTCCATTACACTGAGCTACACAGTTACACAGAGTTCCATTACACTGAGCTACACAGTTACACAGAGTTCCATTACACTGAGCGACACAGTTACACAGAGTTCCATTACACTGAGCTACACAGTTACTCAGAGGTCCATTACACAGGAGTGCATGAAAACAAGTTCACAGTAAACTGTCACATCAGCTTACATCTGAACTCTGCTAACACTTGACAGTGGACAGAATGTTAATTTGGGTGTTTCTTTTTTCCTGTTAGAAGAATAACATTGTTGTGCTGACAGAGTGCTACTGAGCCTGGAGCCTGACCAGACCGTTGCACATAGATTGTATCCCAAATAGCATCCTATTCCATTCCATACTCTGATACACTTAGTGAATCAACTCTCACCCATTTCCTTCATTCTATAGCTAGAAGACTCCTGTTATGTCCTGGAGTGAGAAGTATAATTTGTTGTCTTTATCTGTTGTGGTCTGGTACTGTCTTTATCTGTTGTGGTCTAGTACTGTCTGTCTGTCTTTATCTGTTGTGGTCTAGTACTGTCTTCATCTGTTGTGGTCTGGTACTGTCTTTATCTGTTGTGGTCTAGTACTGTCTTTATCTGTTGTGGTCTGGTACTGTCTTTATCTGTTGTGGTCTGGTACTGTCTTTATCTGTTGTGGTCTGGTACTGTCTTTACCTGTTGTGGTCTGGTACTGTCTTTATCTGTTGTGGTCTAGTACTGTCTGGTACTGTCTTTATCTGTTGTGGTCTAGTACTGTCTGGTACTGTCTTTATCTGTTGTGGTCTGGTACTGTCTTTATCTGGTGTGGTCTGGTACTGTCTTTACCTGTTGTGGTCTAGTACTGTCTGGTACTGTCTTTACCTGTTGTGGTCTGGTACTGTCTGGTACTGTCTTTATCTGTTGTGGTCTGGTACTGTCTTTATCTGGTGTGGTCTGGTACTGTCTTTACCTGTTGTGGTCTGGTACTGTCTTTACCTGTTGTGGTCTGGTACTGTCTTTACCTGTTGTGGTCTGGTACTGTCTTTACCTGTTGTGGTCTGGTACTGTCTTTATCTGTTGTGGTCTGGTACTGTCTTTACCTGTTGTGGTCTGGTACTGTCTTTACCTGTTGTGGTCTGGTACTGTCTTTATCTGGTGTGGTCTGGTACTGTCTTTATCTGTTGTGGTCTGGTACTGTCTTTATCTGTTGTGGTCTAGTACTGTCTGTCTGTCTTTATCTGTTGTGGTCTGGTACTGTCTTTACCTGTTGTGGTCTGGTACTGTCTTTATCTGGTGTGGTCTGGTACTGTCTTTATCTGTTGTGGTCTGGTACTGTCTTTATCTGTTGTGGTCTAGTACTGTCTGTCTGTCTTTACCTGTTGTGGTCTGGTACTGTCTTTATCTGTTGTGGTCTGGTACTGTCTTTATCTGTTGGGGTCTGGTACTGTCTTTATCTGTTGGGGTCTGGTACTGTCTTTATCTGTTGTGGTCTAGTACTGTCTGTCTGTCTTTATCTGTTGTGGTCTGGTACTGTCTTTATCTGTTGTGGTCTGGTACTGTCTTTATCTGTTGTGGTCTGGTACTGTCTTTATCTGTTGTGGTCTGGTACTGTCTTTATCTGTTGTGGTCTGGTACTGTCTTTATCTGTTGTGGTCTGGTACTGTCTTTATCTGTTGTGGTCTGGTACTGTCTTTATCTGTTGTGGTCTGGTACTGTCTTTATCTGTTGTGGTCTGGTACTGTCTTTACCTGTTGTGGTCTGGTACTGTCTTTATCTGTTGTGGTCTGGTACTGTCTTTACCTGTTGTGGTCTGGTACTGTCTTTATCTGGTGTGGTCTAGTACTGTCTGTCTGTCTTTATCTGTTGTGGTCTAATACTGTCTTTATCTGTTGTGGTCTAGTACTGTCTGGTACTGTCTTTATCTGTTGTGGTCTAGTACTGTCTGGTACTGTCTTTACCTGTTGTGGTCTGGTACTGTCTTTATCTGTTGTGGTCTGGTACTGTCTTTACCTGTTGTGGTCTGGTACTGTCTTTACCTGTTGTGGTCTGGTACTGTCTTTATCTGGTGTGGTCTGGTACTGTCTTTATCTGTTGTGGTCTGGTACTGTCTTTATCTGTTGTGGTCTAGTACTGTCTGTCTGTCTTTATCTGTTGTGGTCTGGTACTGTCTTTACCTGTTGTGGTCTGGTACTGTCTTTATCTGGTGTGGTCTGGTACTGTCTTTATCTGTTGTGGTCTGGTACTGTCTTTATCTGTTGTGGTCTAGTACTGTCTGTCTGTCTTTACCTGTTGTGGTCTGGTACTGTCTTTATCTGTTGTGGTCTGGTACTGTCTTTATCTGTTGGGGTCTGGTACTGTCTTTATCTGTTGTGGTCTGGTACTGTCTTTATCTGGTGTGGTCTAGTACTGTCTGTCTGTCTTTATCTGTTGTGGTCTGGTACTGTCTTTATCTGTTGTGGTCTGGTACTGTCTTTATCTGTTGTGGTCTGGTACTGTCTTTATCTGTTGTGGTCTGGTACTGTCTTTATCTGTTGTGGTCTGGTACTGTCTTTATCTGTTGTGGTCTGGTACTGTCTTTATCTGTTGTGGTCTGGTACTGTCTTTATCTGTTGTGGTCTGGTACTGTCTTTATCTGTTGTGGTCTGGTACTGTCTTTACCTGTTGTGGTCTGGTACTGTCTTTATCTGTTGTGGTCTGGTACTGTCTTTATCTGTTGTGGTCTGGTACTGTCTTTATCTGGTGTGGTCTAGTACTGTCTGTCTGTCTTTATCTGTTGTGGTCTAATACTGTCTTTATCTGTTGTGGTCTAGTACTGTCTGGTACTGTCTTTATCTGTTGTGGTCTAGTACTGTCTGGTACTGTCTTTATCTGTTGTGGTCTGGTACTGTCTTTATACGGTGTGGTCTGGTACTGTCTTTACCTGTTGTGGTCTGGTACTGTCTTTACCTGTTGTGGTCTGGTACTGTCTTTACCTGTTGTGGTCTGGTACTGTCTTTACCTGTTGTGGTCTGGTACTGTCTTTACCTGTTGTGGTCTGGTACTGTCTTTATCTGTTGTGGTCTGGTACTGTCTTTACCTGTTGTGGTCTGGTACTGTCTTTATCTGTTGTGGTCTGGTACTGTCTTTATCTGTTGTGGTCTGGTACTGTCTTTATCTGTTGTGGTCTAGTACTGTCTGTCTGTCTTTATCTGTTGTGGTCTGGTACTGTCTTTACCTGTTGTGGTCTGGTACTGTCTTTATCTGGTGTGGTCTGGTACTGTCTTTATCTGTTGTGGTCTGGTACTGTCTTTATCTGTTGTGGTCTAGTACTGTCTGTCTGTCTTTATCCTGTTGTGGTCTGGTACTGTCTTTATCTGTTGTGGTCTGGTACTGTCTTTATCTGTTGGGGTCTGGTACTGTCTTTATCTGTTGGGGTCTGGTACTGTCTTTATCTGTTGTGGTCTAGTACTGTCTGTCTGTCTTTACCTGTTGTGGTCTGGTACTGTCTTTATCTGTTGTGGTCTGGTACTGTCTTTATCTGTTGTGGTCTGGTACTGTCTTTATCTGTCTGGTCTGGTACTGTCTTTATCTGTTGTGGTCTGGTACTGTCTTTATCTGTTGTGGTCTGGTACTGTCTTTATCTGTTGGGGTCTGGTACTGTCTTCATCTGTTGTGGTCTAGTACTGTCTTTATCTGTTGTGGTCTGGTACTGTCTTTATCTGGTGTGGTCTGGTACTGTCTTTATCTGTTGTGGTCTGGTACTGTCTTTACCTGTTGTGGTCTGGTACTGTCTTTATCTGGTGTGGTCTGGTACTGTCTTTACCTGTTGTGGTCTGGTACTGTCTTTACCTGTTGTGGTCTGGTACTGTCTTTATCTGTTGTGGTCTGGTACTGTCTTTATCTGTTGTGGTCTGGTACTGTCTTTATCTGTTGGGGTCTGGTACTGTCTTCATCTGTTGGGGTCTGGTACTGTCTTCATCTGTTGTGGTCTAGTACTGTCTTTATCTGTTGTGGTCTGGTACTGTCTTTATCTGTTGTGGTCTGGTACTGTCTTTATCTGTTGTGGTCTGGTACTGTCTTTATCTGTTGTGGTCTGGTACTGTCTTTATCTGTTGTGGTCTGGTACTGTCTTTATCTGTTGTGGTCTGGTACTGTCTTTATCTGTTGTGGTCTGGTACTGTCTTTATCTGTTGTGGTCTGGTACTGTCTTTATCTGTTGTGGTCTGGTACTGTCTTTATCTGTTGTGGTCTGGTACTGTCTTTATCTGTTGTGGTCTGGTACTGTCTTTATCTGTTGTGGTCTGGTACTGTCTTTATCTGTTGTGGTCTGGTACTGTCTTTATCTGTTGTGGTCTGGTACTGTCTTTACCTGTTGTGGTCTGGTACTGTCTTTATCTGTTGTGGTCTGGTACTGTCTTTATCTGTTGTGGTCTGGTACTGTCTTTATCTGTTGTGGTCTAGTACTGTCTGTCTGTCTTTATCTGTTGTGGTCTGGTACTGTCTTTACCTGTTGTGGTCTGGTACTGTCTTTATCTGTTGTGGTCTGGTACTGTCTTTATCTGTTGTGGTCTGGTACTGTCTTTATCTGTTGTGGTCTGGTACTGTCTTTATCTGTTGTGGTCTAGTACTGTCTTCTGTCTTTATCTGTTGTGGTCTGGTACTGTCTTTATCTGTTGTGGTCTGGTACTGTCTTTATCTGTTGTGGTCTGGTACTGTCTTTATCTGTTGTGGTCTAGGTACTGTCTTTATCTGTTGTGGTCTGGTACTGTCTTTATCTGTTGTGGTCTGGTACTGTCTTTATCTGGTGTGGTCTGGTACTGTCTTTATCTGTTGTGGTCTGGTACTGTCTTTACCTGTTGTGGTCTGGTACTGTCTTTATCTGGTGTGGTCTGGTACTGTCTTTATCTGTTGTGGTCTGGTACTGTCTTTATCTGTTGTGGTCTGGTACTGTCTTTATCTGTTGTGGTCTTTATCTGGTGGTCTGTACTGTACTCTTTATCTGTTGTGGTCTGGTACTGTCTTTATCTGTTGTGGTCTGGTACTGTCTTTATCTGTTGTGGTCTAGTACTGTCTTTATCTGTTGTGGTCTGGTACTGTCTTTATCTGTTGTGGTCTAGTACTGTCTTTATCTGTTGTGGTCTGGTACTGTCTGTCTGTTGTGGTCTGGTACTGTCTTTATCTGTTGTGGTCTGGTACTGTCTTTATCTGTTGTGGTCTGGTACTGTCTTTATCTGTTGTGGTCTGGTACTGTCTTTATCTGTTGTGGTCTGGTACTGTCTTTATCTGTTGTGGTCTGGTACTGTCTTTATCTGTTGTGGTCTGGTACTGTCTTTATCTGTTGTGGTCTGGTACTGTCTTTATCTGTTGTGGTCTAGTACTGTCTTTATCTGTTGTGGTCTGGTACTGTCTTTATCTGTTGTGGTCTGGTACTGTCTTTATCTGTTGTGGTCTGGTACTGTCTGTCTGTCTTTATCTGTTGTGGTCTGGTACTGTCTTTATCTGTTGTGGTCTGGTACTGTCTTTATCTGTTGTGGTCTAGTACTGTCTGTCTGTCTTTATCTGTTGTGGTCTGGTACTGTCTTTATCTGTTGGGGTCTGGTACTGTCTTTATCTGTTGTGGTCTGGTACTGTCTGTCTGTCTTTATCTGTTGGGGTCTGGTACTGTCTTTATCTGTTGGGGTCTGGTACTGTCTTTATCTGTTGTGGTCTAGTACTGTCTGTCTGTCTTTATCTGTTGTGGTCTGGTACTGTCTTTATCTGTTGTGGTCTGGTACTGTCTTTATCTGTTGTGGTCTGGTACTGTCTTTATCTGTTGTGGTCTGGTACTGTCTTTATCTGTTGTGGTCTGGTACTGTCTTTATCTGGTGTGGTCTGGTACTGTCTTTATCTGGTGTGGTCTGGTACTGTCTTTATCTGTGTGGTCTGGTACTGTCTTTATCTGTTGTGGTCTGGTACTGTCTTCATGTTGTGGTCTGTTGTCTTTATCTGTTGTGGTCTGGTACTGTCTTTATCTGGTGTGGTCTGGTACTGTCTTTATCTGGTGTGGTCTGGTACTGTCTTTACCTGTTGTGGTCTGGTACTGTCTTTACCTGTTGTGGTCTGGTACTGTCTTTACCTGTTGTGGTCTGGTACTGTCTTTACCTGTTGTGGTCTGGTACTGTCTTTATCTGTTGTGGTCTGGTACTGTCTTTACCTGTTGTGGTCTGGTACTGTCTTTATCTGGTGTGGTCTGGTACTGTCTTTATCTGTTGTGGTCTGGTACTGTCTTTATCTGTTGTGGTCTGGTACTGTCTTTATCTGTTGTGGTCTGGTACTGTCTTTATCTGTTGGGGTCTGGTACTGTCTTTATCTGTTGTGGTCTAGTACTGTCTGTCTGTCTTTACCTGTTGTGGTCTGGTACTGTCTTTATCTGGTGTGGTCTGGTACTGTCTTTATCTGTTGTGGTCTGGTACTGTCTTTATCTGTTGTGGTCTGGTACTGTCTTTATCTGTTGTGGTCTGGTACTGTCTTTATCTGGTGTGGTCTGGTACTGTCTTTATCTGTTGGGGTCTGGTACTGTCTTTATCTGTTGTGGTCTAGTACTGTCTTTATCTGTCTGTCTTTACCTGTTGTGGTCTGGTACTGTCTTTATCTGGTGTGGTCTGGTACTGTCTTTATCTGTTGTGGTCTGGTACTGTCTTTATCTGTTGGGGTCTGGTACTGTCTTTATCTGTTGTGGTCTAGTACTGTCTGTCTGTCTTTACCTGTTGTGGTCTGGTACTGTCTTTATCTGTTGTGGTCTGGTACTGTCTTTATCTGTTGTGGTCTGGTACTGTCTTTATCTGTTGTGGTCTGGTACTGTCTTTATCTGTTGTGGTCTGGTACTGTCTTTATCTGTTGTGGTCTGGTACTGTCTTTATCTGGTGTGGTCTGGTACTGTCTTTATCTGTTGTGGTCTAGTACTGTCTTTATCTGTTGTGGTCTAGTACTGTCTGTCTGTCTTTATCTGTTGTGGTCTGGTACTGTCTTTATCTGTTGTGGTCTGGTACTGTCTTTATCTGTTGTGGTCTGGTACTGTCTTTATCTGTTGTGGTCTGGTACTGTCTTTATCTGTTGTGGTCTGGTACTGTCTTTATCTGTTGTGGTCTGGTACTGTCTTTATCTGTTGTGGTCTAGTACTGTCTTTATCTGTTGTGGTCTGGTACTGTCTTTATCTGTTGTGGTCTGGTACTGTCTTTACCTGTTGTGGTCTGGTACTGTCTGTCTGTCTTTATCTGTTGGGGTCTGGTACTGTCTTTATCTGTTGTGGTCTGGTACTGTCTTTATCTGTTGTGGTCTAGTACTGTCTGTCTGTCTTTATCTGTTGTGGTCTGGTACTGTCTTTATCTGTTGGGGTCTGGTACTGTCTTTATCTGTTGTGGTCTGGTACTGTCTGTCTGTCTTTATCTGTTGGGGTCTGGTACTGTCTTTATCTGTTGGGGTCTGGTACTGTCTTTATCTGTTGTGGTCTAGTACTGTCTGTCTGTCTTTATCTGTTGTGGTCTGGTACTGTCTTTATCTGGTGTGGTCTGGTACTGTCTTTATCTGTTGGGGTCTGGTACTGTCTTTATCTGGTGTGGTCTGGTACTGTCTTTATCTGTTGTGGTCTGGTACTGTCTTTATCTGGTGTGGTCTGGTACTGTCTTTATCTGGTGTGGTCTGGTACTGTCTTTACCTGTTGTGGTCTGGTACTGTCTTTACCTGTTGTGGTCTGGTACTGTCTTTACCTGTTGTGGTCTGGTACTGTCTTTACCTGTTGTGGTCTGGTACTGTCTTTATCTGTTGTGGTCTGGTACTGTCTTTACCTGTTGTGGTCTGGTACTGTCTTTATCTGGTGTGGTCTGGTACTGTCTTTATCTGTTGTGGTCTGGTACTGTCTTTATCTGTTGTGGTCTGGTACTGTCTTTATCTGTTGTGGTCTGGTACTGTCTTTATCTGTTGGGGTCTGGTACTGTCTTTATCTGTTGTGGTCTTTATCTGTACTGTCTGTCTGTCTTTACCTGTTGTGGTCTGGTACTGTCTTTATCTGGTGTGGTCTGGTACTGTCTTTATCTGTTGTGGTCTGGTACTGTCTTTATCTGTTGTGGTCTGGTACTGTCTTTATCTGTTGTGGTCTGGTACTGTCTTTATCTGGTGTGGTCTGGTACTGTCTTTATCTGTTGGGGTCTGGTACTGTCTTTATCTGTTGTGGTCTAGTACTGTCTGTCTGTGTTTACCTGTTGTGGTCTGGTACTGTCTTTATCTGGTGTGGTCTGGTACTGTCTTTATCTGTTGTGGTCTGGTACTGTCTTTATCTGTTGGGGTCTGGTACTGTCTTTATCTGTTGTGGTCTAGTACTGTCTGTCTGTCTTTACCTGTTGTGGTCTGGTACTGTCTTTATCTGTTGTGGTCTGGTACTGTCTTTATCTGTTGTGGTCTGGTACTGTCTTTATCTGTTGTGGTCTGGTACTGTCTTTATCTGTTGTGGTCTAGTACTGTCTTTACCTGTTGTGGTCTGGTACTGTCTTTATCTGGTGTGGTCTGGTACTGTCTTTATCTGTTGTGGTCTAGTACTGTCTGTCTGTCTTTATCTGTTGTGGTCTAGTACTGTCTGTCTGTCTTTATCTGTTGTGGTCTAGTACTGTCTTTATCTGTTGTGGTCTAGTACTGTCTTTATCTGTTGTGGTCTGGTACTGTCTTTATCTGTTGTGGTCTGGTACTGTCTTTATCTGTTGTGGTCTGGTACTGTCTTTATGTGTTGTGGTCTAGTACTGTCTTTATCTGTTGGGGTCTGGTACTGTCTTTATCTGTTGTGGTCTGGTACTGTCTTTATCTGTTGTGGTCTGGTACTGTCTTTATCTGTTGGGGTCTAGTACTGGTCTACTTTGGTGTATGAACTACTGCCTGTCTTCCCAGTGGACTACTTGGTGTATGAACTACTGCCTGTCTTCCCAGTGGACTACTTGGTGTATGAACTGCTGATTACTCATCATTTTGCAGATAGTTGTTGACACATCAATCAGGCTCAAGGGGGCGGGGCAATTTGTGACTTGTTTTGGTAATCAGTGGCTGTATTGGAGAGGGGAGTGGATTCATCTCTCCTAGGGTAATCAGAAATTAGTACAGGGAGAGGTGCTCTTCAGTAATTAGCAATGTTAGTACTTCAGTCACCCCTGTTTTCCCAGCGGCGGGTGCGTCGAAAAACTAAGACGGTTCTAAGGAGTTCATCCAGAAAGGAAAGAGAGAAAGGCTCCACTCTCTCTCGTTGGCATCTTACCTAGTTATTTACTCTCTCTGTCAGTATCTCACCTAGTTATTTACTCTCTCTGTCAGTATCTCACCTAGTTATTTACTCTCTCTCTCAGTATCTTACCTAGTTATTTACTCTCTCTGTCAGTATCTCACCTAGTTATTTACTCTCTCTGTCAGTATCTCACCTAGTTATTTACTCTCTCTGTCAGTATCTCACCTAGTTATTTACTCTCTCTGTCAGTATCTCACCTAGTTATTTACTCTCTCTGTCTCATTTTGCTCTGTTGTATCTTTGGCAACTATGTGTGTGTTTTCTGTACCTGTTCTCTATTCTCCCTGTAGGCTTTACAGAAGCTCTCTCAACTATGTGTGTGTTTTCTGTACCTGTTCTCTCCTCTCCCTGTAGGCTTTACAGAAGCTCTCAACTATGTGTGTGTTTTCTGTACCTGTTCTCTATTCTCCCTGTAGGCTTTACAGAAGCTCTCTCAACTATGTGTGTGTTTTCTGTACCTGTTCTCTCCTCTCCCTGTAGGCTTTACAGAAGCTCTCTCAACTATGTGTGTGTTTTCTGTACCTGTTCTCTATTCTCCCTGTAGGCTTTACAGAAGCTCTCTCAACTATGTGTGTGTTTTCTGTACCTGTTCTCTCCTCTCCCTGTAGGCTTTACAGAAGCTCTCAACTATGTGTGTGTTTTCTGTACCTGTTCTCTATTCTCCCTGTAGGCTTTACAGAAGCTCTCCACCCTTTGGCTGCAACTCTTCTAATGTAATGTACCCTGTGTGCACAACCCCATGTTGAATTCTGTGTCTCTGGCAGCGTTTGGAACTGCCGATCTGCTGTCAAGAACACTGAGTTCATCTCAGCCTAGGCTGCCCTTCAGTCCCTTGACTGTTTGGCCCTGACAGAGGCATGGATCACCCCAGAGAACACTGAGTTCATCTCAGCCTCGGCTGCCCTTCAGTCCCTTGACTGTTTGGCCCTGACAGAGGCATGGATCACCCAGAGAACACTGAGCTCATCTCAGCCTAGGCTGCCCTTCAGTCCCTTCACTGTTTGGCCCTGACAGAGGCATGGATCACCCAGAGAACACTGAGCTCATCTCAGCCTAGGCTGCCCTTCAGTCCCTTCACTGTTTGGCCCTGACAGAGGCATGGATCACCCAGAGAACACTGAGCTCATCTCAGCCTAGGCTGCCCTTCAGTCCCTTCACTGTTTGGCCCTGACAGAGGCATGGATCACCCCAGAGAACACTGAGCTCATCTCAGCCTAGGCTGCCCTTCAGTCCCTTCACTGTTTGGCCCTGACAGAGGCATGGATCACCCCAGAGAACACTGAGCTCATCTCAGCCTAGGCTGCCCTTCAGTCCCTTGACTGTTTGGCCCTGACAGAGGCATGGATCACCCAGAGAACACTGAGCTCATCTCAGCCTAGGCTGCCCTTCAGTCCCTTGACTGTTTGGCCCTGACAGAGGCATGGATCACCCAGAGAACACTGAGCTCATCTCAGCCTAGGCTGCCCTTCAGTCCCTTCACTGTTTGGCCCTGACAGAGGCATGGATCACCCCAGAGAACACTGAGCTCATCTCAGCCTAGGCTGCCCTTCAGTCCCTTCACTGTTTGGCCCTGACAGAGGCATGGATCACCCCAGAGAACACTGAGCTCATCTCAGCCTAGGCTGCCCTTCAGTCCCTTGACTGTTTGGCCCTGACAGAGGCATGGATCACCCAGAGAACACTGAGCTCATCTCAGCCTAGGCTGCCCTTCAGTCCCTTCACTGTTTGGCCCTGACAGAGGCATGGATCACCCAGAGAACACTGAGTTCATCTCAGCCTCGGCTGCCCTTCAGTCCCTTGACTGTTTGGCCCTGACAGAGGCATGGATCACCCAGAGAACACTGAGCTCATCTCAGCCTAGGCTGCCCTTCAGTCCCTTCACTGTTTGGCCCTGACAGAGGCATGGATCACCCAGAGAACACTGAGCTCATCTCAGCCTCGGCTGCCCTTCAGTCCCTTGACTGTTTGGCCCTGACAGAGGCATGGATCACCCCAGAGAACACTGAGCTCATCTCAGCCTCGGCTGCCCTTCAGTCCCTTGACTGTTTGGCCCTGACAGAGGCATGGATCACCCAGAGAACACTGAGCTCATCTCAGCCTAGGCTGCCCTTCAGTCCCTTGACTGTTTGGCCCTGACAGAGGCATGGATCACCCCAGAGAACACTGAGCTCATCTCAGCCTAGGCTGCCCTTCAGTCCCTTGACTGTTTGGCCCTGACAGAGGCATGGATCACCCAGAGAACACTGAGCTCATCTCAGCCTAGGCTGCCCTTCAGTCCCTTGACTGTTTGGCCCTGACAGAGGCATGGATCACCCCAGAGAACACTGAGCTCATCTCAGCCTAGGCTGCCCTTCAGTCCCTTCACTGTTTGGCCCTGACAGAGGCATGGATCACCCAGAGAACACTGCGACTCCAGCTGCTCTCATTTCATCTGTTTTCTCTCATAGTCCGAGAGCTTGTGGTCGTCACGGTGGTGGTACACGGCTACTCAGTGGAGATGTTCTCTTTTCTCCCTCTCTCACCTTTTCTCCCTCTCTCACCTTTTCTCCCTCTCTCACCTTTTCTCCCTCTCTCACCTTTTCTCCCTCTCTCACCTTTTCTCCCTCTCTCACCTTTTCTCCCTCTCTCACCTTTTCTCCCTCTCTCACCTTTTCTCCCTCTCTCACCTTTTCTCCCTCTCTCACCTGTCCATCTCCTCATTTGAATTCCATTCTTTCACTGTCACTTGTCCACTCAAGTTTAACGTTGTTGTCATCTATTTGCCCACCGGGTGCCCTTAAAGAGTTCCTCAATGAGATTGACAACTTCATGAGCTAATTTCCTTGACGATGGCACACCACTCTTGGTACTTGGCGACTTCAACCTCCCCACGTCTGCCTTCGATTAATTTCTTTCCAACTCTCTTTTTCCCCTCCTTTCCATTTTTGACCTCAGCCTTTCCCAGTACCCTCCAACTCACATCTTACTACAGGCTGTTCACCTACTAATCTCACTGCAAACCCCTCCAGGTCTTTGATCATACTTTGTTTCCTTTTCTGTCTCCCCTTTCCTCCAACCCTAGCCCTTACCCAGATGGTCATGCGCCGTCACAATCTTCACTCAGTCTCTCCCACCATCTCTCCCTTCTGCTAAATCCTTCTCCCACCGGTCTCCTCATTCTGCCTCTTCAACTCTCCCTTTCCATATCCCAAGACTTGCACTGTCCCCTTTCCTCCTGGCCAGCTCGGCCCTCTCCTCCTGCTGCATGGCTGAGTGACTAATTGCGAGCTTACAGAACAGGGCTGCGGGCAGCTCAGCGAAAATGGAGAAAAACTTCCTGAGGACCTATCATCCTTCCACTCCCTCCTCTCTACCTTCTCTTCCTCGCTATCCGCTGCTAAAGCCACTTTCTAGCACTCTAAATTTCAAGCTTCTGCCTCTATTTTCCACCTTCTCCTCCCTCCTTAATCCTCCAGATCCTCCCTCTTGGAGGATGACTTCGTCAACCACTTTAAAAAGAAGGTTCACAACATCAGTTCCTCATTCACTCAGCCTATTGAGTCCACTGGTCCCACTCATTCACTCAGCCTATTGAGTCCACTGGTCCCACTCATTCACTCAGCCTATTGAGTCCACTGGTCCCACTCATTCACTCAGCCTATTGAGTCCACTGGTCCCAGTCATTCACTCAGCCTATTGAGTCCACTGGTCCCAGTCATTCACTCAGCCTATTGAGTCCACTGGTCCCAGTCATTCACTCAGCCTATTGAGTCCACTGGTCCCACTCATTCACTCAGCCTATTGATTCCAATGGTCCCCCTCATTCACTCAGCCTATTGAGTCCACTGGTCCCAGTCATTCACTCAGCCTATTGAGTCCACTGGTCCCACTCATTCACTCAGCCTATTGAGTCCACTGGTCCCACTCATTCACTCAGCTTATTGAGTCCACTGGTCCCACTCATTCACTCAGCCTATTGAGTCCACTGGTCCCACTCACACAGAACTACCCTACGCATTGACCTCTTTCTCCCCTCTCTCTCTCCAGATGAAATCCTGCGACTAGTGAGGTCCGGCCACCCAACAACCTTCCTGCTGACCTCATCCCCTCCTCCCTTCTCCAGACCAATTCCTCACTTTCCTCATCCCTGACCACTGGCTGTGTCCCCTCTGACTTCTCAATGGCCCGAGTCACTCCCCTCCTCGAGAAACCAACACTCAATGTCTCTGACGTCAAAAACTACAGACCGTTATCCCTTTTCTTTCCAAAACACTTGAGCGTGGTGTCTCTGACCAACTCTCTCGTTATCGCTCTCAGAAGGATCTTCTTGACCCTAACAAGTCAGGCTTCAAGATGTGTCACTCAACCGATACTGCTCTTCTGTCACAGAGTCTCTCCACTCTGCCAAATCTCACTCTCTCTTCTCTGTTCTCATCCTCCTAGATCTATCCGATGCCTTCAACACTGTGAACCATCAGATCTTCCTGTCCAACCTCTCAGGGCTGGGTGCCTCTGGCTCTGCACGCTTTGATCGCATCCTACCTGGCAGGCCACTCCTACCAGGTGTTGTGGCGAGGATCTGTGTCTGCACCACACACTCTTATGACTGGTGTCCCCCAGGGCTTGGCTCTCGGCCCTCTCCTCTTCTCTCTATACACCAAGTTAATCGCCTCCGTCATCGCTATGCGGATGGCTACTTTTCTCCTTCCCCCTTTCTGACACCCAGGTGGCGACATGCATCTCTGCATGCCTGACAGATATCTCAGCTTGGATGTCGGCCCACCACCTCAAGCTCGACAAGAGGGATCTGCTCTTCCTCCCAGGGAAGGCCTGCCCGTTCAAAGACGTCTCCATGATGGTTGACAACTCCACAGTGTCGCCCTCCCAGAGTGCAAAGAACCTTGGCGTGAACCTGGACAACACCGTGTCATTCTCTGCAAACATCAAAGCAGTGGCTCGCTCCTGCAGGTTCATGCTCTACAACATCTGTAGAATACAACCCTAACTCACACAGGAAGTGGCGCAGGTCCTAATCCAGGCACTTATCAACTCCCATCTGGACGACTGCAACTCGCTGTTTGCTGGGCTCCCCGCTTGTGCCATGAAACCCCTGCAACTTATCCAGAACGCTGCAGCCCGTCTGGTGTTTGACCTTCCCACATCACCCCACTCCTCCTCTGCACTCCACTGGCTTCCAGTCAAAACGCACATCCTCTACAAGACCATGGTGTTTACCTACAGAACAGAAAGAGGAAATGCCCCTCCCTACATTCAGGCTCTGGTCAAACCCTACACCCCAACACTGAGCACTCTGTTCTGCCACCTCTGGTCTCTTGGGCCTCCCTACATTCAGGCTCTGGTCAAACCCTACACCCAAACACTGAGCACTCTGTTCTGCCACCTCTGGTCTCTTGCCTCTCCCTACCTTCAGGCTATAATCAAACCCTACACTCCAACACCGAGCACTCTGTTCTGCCACCTCTGGTCTCTTGCCCCTCCCTACCTTCAGGTGATGATCAAACCCTACACTCCAACCTGAGCACTCTGTTCTGCCATCTCTGGTCTCTTGCCCCTCCCTACCTTCAGGCTCTGGTCAAACCCTACACCCCAACACTGAGCACTCTGTTCTGCCATCTCTGGTCTCTTGCCCCTCCCTACCTTCAGGCTCTGGTCAAACCCTACACCCCAACACTGAGCACTCTGTTCTGCCACCTCTGGTCTCTTGCCCCTCCCTACCTTCAGGCTATAATCAAACCCTACACCCCAACACTGAGCACTCTGTTCTGCCACCTCTGGTCTCTTGGGCCTCCCTACCTTCAGGCTATAATCAAACCCTACACCCCAACACTGAGCACTCTGTTCTGCCACCTCTGGTCTCTTGGGCCTCCCTACCTTCAGGTGATGATCAAACCCTACACTCCAACCTGAGCACTCTGTTCTGCCACCTCTGGTCTCTTGGGCCTCCCTACCTTCAGGTGATGATCAAACCCTACACTCCAACCTGAGCACTCTGTTCTGCCACCTCTGGTCTCTTGCCCCTCCCTACCTTCAGGTGATGATCAAACCCTACACTCCAACCTGAGCACTCTGTTCTGCCACCTCTGGTCTCTTGGGCCTCCCTACCTTCAGGTGATGATCAAACCCTACACCCCAACCTGAGCACTCTGTTCTGCCATCTCTGGTCTCTTGGGCCTCCCTACATTCAGGCTCTGGTCAAACCCTACACCCCAACACTGAGCACTCTGTTCTGCCACCTCTGGTCCCTTGGGCCTCCCTACCTTCAGGTGATGATCAAACCCTACACTCCAACCTGAGCACTCTGTTCTGCCACCTCTGGTCTCTTGGGCCTCCCTACCTTCAGGTGACGATCAAACCCTACACTCCAACACCGAGCACTCTGTTCTGCCACCTCTGGTCTCTTGGGCCTCCCTACCTTCAGGTGATGATCAAACCCTACACTCCAACCTGAGCACTCTGTTCTGCCACCTCTGGTCTCTTGGGCCTCCCTACCTTCAGGTGATGATCAAACCCTACACTCCAACCCGAGCACTCTGTTCTGCCACATCTGGTCTCTTGGGCCTCCCTACATTCAGGCTATGATCAAAACCAAACCCTAGATAGAGTGTTATTTAAAATACTCTTGAGGATTTAAGATGTTTTTGGGAAAATGGGCAGGAACTCTGACCTAGCTTCAGGGTGAAGGCTGTTCCAGGACAGAGAAGAGCTGAACAGCTCCTGTGAACTAACAGTAAAATGTACTTACTGTGATATGTGGTTGTCCCACCTAGCTATCTTATGATGAAAACACAGACTCATTGACTCTGGATAAGAGCGTCTGCTAAATGACTCTCTGACTGGATAAGAGCGTCTGCTAAATGACTCTCTGACTGGATAAGAGCGTCTGCTAAATGACTCTCTGATTCTGGATAAGAGCGTCTGCTAAATGACTCTCTGACTCTGGATAAGAGTGTCTGCTAAATGACTCTCTGATTCTGGATAAGAGCGTCTGCTAAATGACTCTGATTCTGGATAAGAGCGTCTGCTAAATGACTCACTGACTCTGGATAAGAGCGTCTGCTAAATGACTCTCTGATTCTGGATAAGAGCGTCTGCTAAATGACTCTCTGATTCTGGATAAGAGCGTCTGCTAAATGACTCACTGACTCTGGATAAGAGCGTCTGCTAAATGACTCTCTGACTCTGGATAAGAGCGTCTGCTAAATCACTCTCTGACTGGATAAGAGCGTCTGCTAAATGACTCTCTGACTCTGGATAAGAGCGTCTGCTAAATGACTCTCTGACTCTGGATAAGAGCGTCTGCTAAATGACTCTCTGACTCTGGATAAGAGCGTCTGCTAAATGACTCACTGACTCTGGATAAGAGCGTCTGCTAAATGACTCACTGACTCTGGATAAGAGCGTCTGCTAAATGACTCACTGACTCTGGATAAGAGCGTCTGCTAAATGACTCTCTGACTCTGGATAAGAGCGTCTGCTAAATGACTGACTCTGGATAAGAGCGTCTGCTAAATGACTGACTCTGGATAAGAGCGTCTGCTAAATGACTCACTGACTCTGGATAAGAGCGTCTGCTAAATGACTCACTGACTCTGGATAAGAGCGTCTGCTAAATGACTCACTGACTCTGGATAAGAGCGTCTGCTAAATGACTCACTGACTCTGGATAAGAGCGTCTGACTCACTGACTCTGGATAAGAGCGTCTGCTAAATGACTCACTGACTCTGGATAAGAGCGTCTGCTAAATGACTCACTGACTCTGGATAAGAGCGTCTGCTAAATGACTCTCTGATTCTGGATAAGAGCGTCTGCTAAATGACTCCCTGCCTCTGGATAAGAGCGTCTGCTAAATGACTCACTGCCTCTGGATAAGAGCGTCTGCTAAATGACTCACTGACTCTGGATAAGAGCGTCTGCTAAATGACTCACTGACTCTGGATAAGAGCGTCTGCTAAATGACTCACTGACTCTGGATAAGAGCATCTGTCTCTCTGATTCTGGAAAGAGCGTGACTCACTGACTCTGGATAAGAGCGTCTGCTAAATGACTCACTGACTCTGGATAAGAGCGTCTGCTAAATGACTCACTGACTCTGGATAATGACTAACATGTAAATGAAAGATCCTTAGAGCCTTCTACAGCCTTAGAGCTAGCCCATTATCATCCCACCTTGGATGAAACCAGAAAGATTTATGTTGATGACAGGACAGAGCTAGAGGTCAATAGAGATTAAGGGCCCAGGCTCTGGGGAAGGCGGGGTCTGGGGAAAGGGGAAGACAGTCGGGCGGGCTGGGACAGAGGCAGGATGGGACAGGGGCGGGCTGGGACAGAGGCCGGATGGGGCAGGAGAAAGCACTCGGGCAGGGGCTGGGACAGGGGCGGGCTGGGACAGGGGCGGGCTGAGACAGAGGCCGGATGGGGCAGGGGCTGGGACAGGGGCGGGCTGGGACAAAGGCAGGCTGGGACAGGAGCAGGCTGGGACAGGGAGGGACAGAAGCAGGCTGGGACATGGGCAGGCTGGGACAGAGGCAGGCTGAGACAGGCATGTGCTGGGGAAGCCTGAGTCTGGGCTTGGGGGCTGGAACAGGGGCCCCGCAGGGTCTGGGAGAATTATTTGGAGCAGAGGGCAGAGGCTAGGGGCAGGGACCAAAGACAGGGAGCTGTGCTGGGGCAGGCAGGGTCTGAGAGCAGGAAGGGGAAGCGGTCCGGTTCCTACTGATAGCGTTGCGCCCCAGACCCAGCCAGTGGAGGGGGAGCTGCTGCTGTGTACAGAGCAGTAAAGTGCCCCATCAGCACTTCTGTGCATTCTCTAGAGCTTCCTCCTGGGGTTAGGGCCTTTCTCTCTCCCCCCAGGAATCCCTGCCTCACACACACAGACAATCGCCTGTTTATTAATGATGTAGAGAGTAGGATTATAATTGTTATGAAGTTACGTAAGTTACAAAAAACACCAGCGTGGCCTGATTATTTACCTCAAAAAGCAAGTGTCATTATTTCACTTTTGTAAGATTGACTCGGAGCTATTTTCACTGAGCTGTGAAAGGAAAAGCCCACTGATGAAAGACAGACTAGTGAAAGGAACAATGTTTCTCTGGCTCAGAACAGTAGGATCAAGGACATGTAGCAGCCTAGCGGGTGGCTTTGGCAGTGGTTACTCCCTACATAGTCCCGTTAACCAGAGCCATAAAGCAGTGCACTATTTGTGGAATAGGTTTCCATTTGGGACTTAGACAGTTTCAGTGATAAGACATTATTTAGGGGGAACAGCATTATGTTGATAAGACATTATTTAGAGGGAACAGCATTATGTTGATAAGACATTATTTAGAGGGAACAGCATTATGTTGATAAGACATTATTTAGGGGGAACAGCATTATGTTGATAAGACATTATTTAGAGGGAACAGCATTAGTTATGTTGATAAGACATTATTTAGAGGGAACAGCATTATGTTGATAAGACATTATTTAGAGGGAACAGCACTATGTTGATAAGACATTATTTAGAGGGAACAGCATTATGTTGATAAGACATTATTTAGAGGGAACAGCATTACGCTGTGAGGCTGAAGACAAAGGAAGGAAACCCCTGGCTCTGAGCCAGCTGTGTATTTGATAAATAAACTCACTTACGAGGAGGAAATGGGGGAGCAGGGAGACGATCTGATCAGTGTGGGCGGCTGTAGCTATATAGTCCAGTCTTAGCCTAACAATGTGTGTCTGTGCGTGTTGACAGTGTAGTGTCCTCATCCTCTGCTGATTGCTTATCGTGTAGTCAGGAAGATAAGGTAGAGATGGATCTGATGCGTATTGTGACTTATCAGCAAGGAGGAAACTGGGGAAAGTAAGAATGACAGTCCAAGCAGTAACACACATGTGCCGAGTTGAACACAGATTCCATAAAACTTCTTAGTTGTAAGTTTTCAATATAAAGACGTTACTGTAAAACCTTCTGTACCATATCAATCGACACACTACTTCGTCAGTATTCAGAGAGATATCTCTCATTTCAGCCTATAGAGTGTTTATAGACATCATCCCTACTGTTGGGGCTGGGTTTCCTTACTGTTCGCTCAGCAGTTCTCATTAAGTCACCATGGAGGTATATTGAAAACGCTGATTTTCACCCAGTTCGACAAATCGAGTCTTAGTTGGTTGTCAAAAAGTGACGAGAGAGTTTTACAGTAGGGTGGACTAGTGTTGTGGAGGTCACAACATGTTGTCAGCCGGTGATTGTGAAGCAAATAACTGCCGGTCATTTTAGCATCTCCTGGCTTCCACATATAGCCTACAAGACACTGATGCAGACCATTGGAACGTCTACATTTAAAAAAGTTTAATAAATCCATTTAATTTAGCCTCCACCATCACAATAAATCCATGTAATATAGCCTCCACCTTCACAGTAAATCCATGTAATATAGCCTCCACCTTCACAGTAAATCCATGTAATATAGTCTACCTACACCTTCACAATAAATCCATGTAATATAGCCTCCACCATCACAATAAATCCATGTAATATAGCCTCCACCATCACAATAAATCCATGTAATAAAGCCTCCACCTTCACAATAAATCCATGTAATATAGCCTCCACCTTCACAGTAAATCCATGTAATATAGTCTACCTACACCTTCACAATAAATCCATGTAATATAGCCTCCACCTTCACAATAAATCCATGTAATATAGCCTCCACCATCACAATAAATCCATGTAATATAGCCTCCACCATCACAATAAATCCATGTAATATAGCCTCCACCTTCACAATAAATCCATGTAATATAGCCTCCACCTTCACAATAAATCCATTTAATATAGCCCCCACCTTCACACCATGTAATATAGCCCCACAATAAATCCATTTAATATAGCCCACCTTCACCTCACAAATAAATCCATGTAATATAGCCTCCACCTTCACAATAAATCCATGTAATATAGCCTCCACCTTCACAATAAATCCATGTAATATAATAAATATATATAGCCATTTAGCCATGTAATATAGCCCCCACCTTCACAATAAATCCAAATATAGCCCCCCACCTTCACAATAAATCATGTAATATAGCATACATTCTAAATCCATGTAATGGTCCACCTTCACAATAAATCCATGTAATATAACCTTCACAATAAATCCATGTAATATAGCCTCCACCTTTACAATAAATCCATGTAATATAGCCTCCACCTTCACAACAAATCCATGTAGCCTCCACCTTCAGAAGGACCACCTCCACCTTCACAATAAATTAATATAGCCTCCACCTTCACAATAAATCCATGTAATATAGCCTCCACCTTCACAATAAATCCATGTAATATAGCCTCCACCTTCACAATAAATCCATTTAATATAGTCTACACCTTCACAATAAATCCATGTAATAAACCATCACAATAAATTAATATAGCCTCCACACCCATCACAAATAAATCCATGTAATATAGTCTCCACCTTCACAACAAATCCATGTAATATAGCCTCCACCTTCACAATAAATCCATGTAATATAGCCTCCACCTTCACAATAAATCCATGTAATATAGCCTCCACCTTCACAATAAATCCATGTAATATAGCCTCCACCTTCACAATAAATCCATGTAATATAGCCTCCACCTTCACAATAAATCCATGAAATCCATTCACAATAAATAGCCTCCACCTTCACAATAAATCCATGTAATATAGCCTCCACCTTCACAATAAATCCATGTAATATAGCCTCTACCTTCACAATAAATCCATGTAATATAGCCCCCACCTTCACAATAAATCCATGTAATATAGCCTCCACCTTCACAATAAATCCATGTAATATAGCCTCTACCTTCACAATAAATCCATGTAATATAGCCCCCACCTTCACAATAAATCCATGTAATATAGCCTCTACCTTCACAATAAATCCCTGGCTGTGTTGTGTACTAACCTGAAGACAGGCCCGTGGCTGTGTTATGGGACTGTGTTGTGGGACTGTACTAACCTGAAGACAGACCCTTGGCTGTGTTATGGGACTGTGTTGTGGGACTGTGTTGTGGGACTGTGTTGTGGGACTGTACTAACCTGAAGACAGACCCTTGGCTGTGTTGTGGGACTGTGTTGTGGGACTGTACTAACCTGAAGACAGACCCGTGGCTGTGTTGTGGGACTGTGTTGTGGGACTGTACTAACCTGAAGACAGACCCTTGGCTGTGTTGTGGGACTGTGTTGTGTACTAACCTGAAGACAGGCCCTTGGCTGTGTTGTGGGACTGTGTTGTGGGACTGTACTAACCTGAAGACAGACCCTTGGCTGTGTTCTGGGACTGTGTTGTGTACTAACCTGAAGACAGACCCTTGGCTGTGTTGTGTACTAACCTGAAGACAGACCCTTGGCTGTGTTCTGGGACTTGTGCATCTCCGTCTCCTTGAAGCTCAGGTCTTCCTGCATGGACTTGAGCTCACTGGCCGTCACCGACGAGATCTGGCGCATCCGGTTCATGTTCTGCATCAACACACACGAGACATCTCCTTTAAACGAGCTTCTTCACTTCAACAACACGCAGTATTGAGAAGATTTATGAAAACCCTAGTATCTGATAGGAGTTTCGTGTCTATTAAACTGTAAGTGTTATGACTTAAAGCAGAACCTGTGTGAACGACATGACAGAGAACAGCTGGGGTACAGAAATAAACGGTTCATTCAGCTAACTCGTAATAAACAAATGAAGAAGAACGAAGGCAAAACAAGGCAACGTCCAAGCTGTGACCTGGGAGTATTTTAACAAAACAACGGCCAAGTGGTGAACTTAGTGGCCGAGCTGTTTCGTTGAGAACAGCAGACAAGCACATGGCAGATGGGTAACATCAGTTGAACCTCTCCCTCCCTCCACTAGAGTGTTCCAGTAGAGCTCTCTCTGTCTCTCTCTCTCCCTCCCTCCCTCCCTCCCTCCACTAGAGTGTTCCAGTAGAGCTCTCTCTGTCTCTGTCTCTCCCTCTCTCCCTCCCTCCACTAGAGTGTTCCAGTAGAGCTCTCTCTGTCTCTGTCTCTCTCCCTCCCTCCCTCCACTAGAGTGTTCCAGTAGAGCTCTCTCTGTCTGTCTCTCCCTCCCTCCCTCCCTCCCTCCCTCCACTAGTGTTCCAGTAGAGCTCTCTGTCTGTCTCTCCCTCCCTCCCTCCCTCCCTCTCTCCCTCCACTAGTGTTCCAGTAGAGCTCTCTCTGTCTGTCTCTCCCTCCCTCCCTCCCTCCACTAGTGTTCCAGTAGAGCTCTCTCTGTCTGTCTCTCCCTCCCTCCCTCCCTCCCTCCCTCCCTCCACTAGAGTGTTCCAGTAGAGCTCTCTCTGTCTGTCTCTCCCTCCCTCCCTCCCTCCCTCCCTCCACTAGTGTTCCAGTAGAGCTCTCTCTGTCTGTCTGTCTCTCCCTCCCTCCCTCCCTCCCTCCCTCCACTAGTGTTCCAGTAGAGCTCTCTCTGTCTGTCTCTCCCTCCCTCCCTCCCTCCCTCCCTCCCTCCACTAGTGTTCCAGTAGAGCTCTCTCTGTCTGTCTCTCCCTCCCTCCCTCCCTCCACTAGTGTTCCAGTAGAGCTCTCTCTGTCTGTCTCTCTCTCCCTCCCTCCCTCCCTCCCTCCCTCCCTCCACTAGTGTTCCAGTAGAGCTCTCTCTGTCTGTCTCTCCCTCCCTCCCTCCCTCCCTCCACTAGTGTTCCAGTAGAGCTCTCTCTCTGTCTCTCCCTCCCTCCCTCCCTCCACTAGCGTGTTCCAGTAGAGCTCTCTCTGTCTGTCTCTCCTCTCCCTCCCTCTCTCCCTCCCTCCCTCCACTAGAGTGTTCCAGTAGAGCTCTCTCTGTCTCTGTCTCTCCCTCCCTCCCTCCCTCCCTCCACTAGTGTTCCAGTAGAGCTCTCTCTGTCTGTCTCTCCCTCCCCCTCCCTCCCTCCCTCCACTAGTGTTCCAGTAGAGCTCTCTCTGTCTCTCCCCCTCCCTCCCTCCCTCCCTCCCTCCCTCCCTCCCTCCCTCCACTAGTGTTCCAGTAGAGCTCTCTCTCTCTGTCTCTCCCTCCCTCCCTCCCTCCCTCCACTAGTGTTCCAGTAGAGCTCTCTCTGTCTCTCCCTCCCTCCCTCCCTCCCTCCACTAGTGTTCCAGTAGAGCTCTCTCTGTCTGTCTCTCCCTCCCTCCCTCCCTCCCTGCCCCTCTGTCCCCTTTTCTCTCTCTCCTCTCTGTTCCTCTTTCGTCTCTCCTCTGTTCCTCTCTTGTCTCTCCTCTCTGTTCCTCTCTCTCAAATTCTTTGTAGATCTGTGTAATCTGAGGAAAATATGTGTCTCTAATATGGTCATACATTTGGCAGGAGGTTAGGAAGTGCAGCTCAGTTTCCACCTCATTTTGTGGGCAGTGAGCACATAGTCTGTCTTCTCTGAGAGCCATGTCTGCCTACGACCTTTCTCAATAGCAAGGCTATGATCTCTGAGTCTGTACATAGTCAAAGATTTCCTTAAGTTTGGGTCAGTCACAGTGGTCAGGTATTCTGCCGCTGTGTACTCTCTGTGTAGGGCCAAATAGCATCCTAGTTTGCTCTGTTTTTTAGTAAATTCTTTCCAAAGAGTCAAGTAATTATCTTTTGTTTTCTCATGATTTGGTTGTGTCTAATTATGTTATTATTATATTATTATATGCCATTTAGCAGACGCTTTTATCCAAAGCGACTTACAGTCATGTGTGCATACATTCTACGTTGGGTGGTCCCGGAATCGTACCCTGGCGTTACAAGCGCCATGCAATACCAACTGAGCTACAGAAGGCTGTCTTGGGGCTCTGTGGGTTGTGTTTGTGTTTGTGAACAGAGCCCCAGGACCAGCTTGCTTAGGGGACTCTTCTCCAGGTTTATTTCCTCTGTAGGTGATGGCTTTGTTATGGAATGTTTGGTGAATCGCTTCCTGTTAGGTGGTTGTAGAATTTAACAGATCTTTTACGGATTTTGATAATTAGCGGGTATCGGCCGCATGTTTATCCCATTTAGTGAATTCTTGGTTGGTGAGCAGGACCCCAGACCTCACAACCATAAAGGGCAATGGGTTTAATACCGGATAAAAGTATTTTTAAGCCAGATCCTAATTGGTATGTCGAATTTTATGTTTCTTTGGTGGAACGTTCACAGTTTTGTTGAAGAATTTCAGGTCAAGGTATGTATAGTTTTTTTGTGTGTTCTAGGCCAATGGTGTCTAGATGGATTGGGGTCCTGTCGTTCACACAGGTTCCGCTCAGCCCAGTCAAAACTGTTCGCTGCTCTGGCCCCCCAATGGTGGAACAAACTCCCTCACGACGCCAGGACAGCGGAGTCAATCACCACCTTCCGGAGACACCTGAAACCCCACCTCTTTAAGGAATACCTACGATAGGGTAAAGTAATCCTTCTCACCCCCCCCCCCTTAAAAGATTTAGATGCACTATTGTAAAGTGGCTGTTCCACTGGATGTCATAAGGTGAATGCACCAATTTGTAAGTCGCTCTGGATAAGAGCGTCTGCTAAATGACTTAAATGTAATGTAAATGTATTCGTGGTCCTGGGAATTTGACCTTTTTTAGGAACACCATTATTTTGGTCTTATTTACTGTCAGGTCCCAGGTCTGACATAATCTGTGCAGAAGACCTAGGTGCTGCTGTAGGGCCTCCTCGGTCTCTCTCACTCACACACTCACTCACTCTCACTCACACTCACACTCACACTCACACTCACACTCACACTCACACTCTCACTCTCACTCACACTCTCACTCTCACACACTCTCTCACTCACACACTCTCTCACTCTCTCTCACTCACTCTGCTGGAGTGTTCCAGTAGAGCTACGATGATGGCCTGTGTCTGACGGTTTTTCTCCACCTCTGTAGCTTTAGTCTCATCAAATGAATCCAGAAAACCTGTGGAAATATGAATCAATGCCAGATAACGATCAGTATAGACTACAATACTGCTTACACATAGGATTTACACTATTTAGGCTGTAAAAATACATCAAACGGGCAATGTTTATATGACCCCCCTTCTTTATAAACAGGCCAATTTTGACAACATTCTTGCCTGAATACACCTTTTAGTCCTCCCGTGTGCACGCCGGGGAGGACTGGTAGTAGTGGTGTGCAGGGTGGGCGTCGTCTATTTTAATAAATACATTGAATATACACCATTAAAAATTCTAGCCATTATCAATTGCTTTAGGCATGTTCCTAAGAAACATTATGACGAATAAAATGTGTTTTCAGAAAGGAAAATAATTGCATATTTTGAGTTTTAATCGGGCATGTTACAGGTCTGTGTAGCCGTGGCTACACCAGCCAAATTAAATCAATAGTTTGTTATTTTGTTAACGAAACAGACAAAGACACACCTATCCGATCACAGTCAACACAGATACAGTGGGGGAAAAAAGTATTTAGTCAGCCACCAATTGGGCAAGTTCTCCCACTTAAAAAGATGAGCGAGGCCTGTAATGTTCATCATAGGTACACTTCAACTATGACAGACAAAATGAGAAGAAAAAAATCCAGAAAATCACGCTGTAGGATTTTTTATGAATTTATTTGCATATTATGGTGGAAAATAAGCAGTTGGTCAATAACAAAAGTTTCTCAAAACTTTGTTATATATACCCTTTGTTGGCAATGACAGAGGTCAACAGATCTTTTTAAGTGGGAGAACTTGCACAATTGGTGGCTGACTAAATACTTTTGTGTCCCACTGTATATTTTCTAATAAGAATATAATGGAATATAACAGAACTTGTCACAGGAACGTGTGATACCGTATTAAAAGTGATCTTTGGAAACAGTCTGTGCTGTTTTCATCCACGTTTCATCTCTTTCCTATTATTATCATTTTTTTTGTAATTTCACCCCTTTTTCACCACAAATTTGTGGTATCCAATTGGTAGTTACAGTCTTGTCCCATCGCCAACTCCCGTACGGACTCGGGAGAGGCGAAAGTCGAGAGCCATGCGTCCTCCGAAACACGATCCTGCCAAGCCGCACTGCTTTTTGACACACTGCCCCGCTTAACCTGGAAGCCAACCGCACCAACGTGTCGGAGGAAACACCGTCCAGCTGGTGACCGAGGTCAGCTTGCAGGCGCCCGGCTCACCACAAGGAGTCGCCAGAGAGCGATGAGACAATGTCCGGCCAAACCCTCCCCTAACCCGGACGATCACTGGGCCAATTGTGCACTACCTCATGGGTCTCCCGGTTACGGCCGGGATCAAACCCGGGTCTGTAATAATGCCTCAAGTACTGCGATGCAGTGACTTAGACAGCTACGCCACTCGGGAGGCCCAATTTCCTCTCTTTCCTACCCTCACTCCACTTTGTTAGGGAGCAGGAGTAGGGGCGTAGTTTCATCATGACACCCATAGAAAATAATAGTAATCCTATTTTCAAAAGCATGCGAGTCTGGTGTTCATATTTCAACCTCCATGGGCTTTTGGAGTTGCCTCCACATGATCGAGCAAAATAATAGGCCTACTCTTAGGCTACGTTATAGCATGTAGCATTTAGGCTACATTATAGCATGTAGCATTTAGGCTACATTATAGCATGTAGCATTTAGGCTACATTATAGCATGTAGCATTTAGGCTACATTATAGCATGTAGCATTTAGGCTACATTATAGCATGTAGCATTTAGGCTACATTATAGCATGTAGCATTTAGGCTACATTATAGCATGTAGCATTTAGGCTACATTATAGCATGTAGGATTTAGGCTACATTATAGCATGTAGCATTTAGGCTACATTATAGGATGTAGCATCTAGGCTACATTATAGGATGTAGCATCTAGGCTTCTGTCCCGAAGCAAGCATCAGTTAGCCTTGAGCTAGGCCCATCTCCCGGGTGGCCGAAGAGGTCTGCCAGCTAATTCTTGGGCTACAATACCTCTTTTTCCAATTGGCCTGGACCCTTTGTCACCTCGGAGCCCTGCCAATCCATCACGACTGATCTGCCGACGTAAACGTCCAATGTGGTTTCAACAGGCTTTTCTGTTGCGATGTCGCCAAAGGCCCATCTGCTAGCCCCAGCCCGCTAGCTGTCTGAATCACCGTGTCTCCAGCCCGCTAGCTGTCTGAATCACAGTGTCTCCAGCCCGCTAGCTGTCTGAATCACCGTGTCTCCAGCCCGCTAGCTGTCTGAATCACCGTGTCTCCAGCCCGCTAGCTGTCTGAATCACCGTGTCTCCAGCCCGCTAGCTGTCTGAATCACCGTGTCTCCAGCCCGCTAGCTGTCTGAATCACCGTGTCTCCAGCCCGCTAGCTGTCTGATTCACCGTGTCTTCAGCCCGCTAGCTGTCTGAATCACAGTGTCTCCAGCCCGCTAGCTGTCTGAATCACAGTGTCTCCAGCCCGCTAGCTGTCTGAATCAGTGTCTCCAGCCCGCTAGCTGTCTGAATCACAGTGTCTCCAGCCCGCTAGCTGTCTGAATCACAGTGTCTCCAGCCCGCTAGCTGTCTGAATCACAGTGTCTCCAGCCCGCTAGCTGTCTGAATCACCGTGTCTCCAGCCCGCTAGCTGTCTGAATCACCGTGTCTCCAGCCCGCTAGCTGTCTGAATCCCAGTGTCTCCAGCCCGCTAGCTGTCTGAATCACCGTGTCTCCAGCCCGCTAGCTGTCTGAATCCCAGTGTCTCCAGCCCGCTAGCTGTCTGAATCAGTGTCTCCAGCCCGCTAGCTGTCTGAATCACCGTGTCTCCAGCCCTCTAGCTGTCTGAATCCCAGTGTCTCCAGCCCGCTAGCTGTCTGAATCCCAGTGTCTCCAGCCCGCTAGCTGTCTGAATCACAGTGTCTCCAGCCCTCTAGCTGTCTGAATCACCGTGTCTCCAGCCCTCTAGCTGTCTGAATCCCAGTGTCTCCAGCCCGCTAGCTGTCTGAATCCCAGTGTCTCCAGCCCGCTAGCTGTCTGAATCACAGTGTCTCCAGCCCGCTAGCTGTCTGAATCACCGTGTCTCCAGCCCGCCAGCTGTCTGAATCACAGTGTCTCCAGCCCGCTAGCTGTCTGAATCACAGTGTCTCCAGCCCGCTAGCTGTCTGAATCACCGTGTCTCCAGCCCGCTAGCTGTCTGAATCACCGTGTCTCCAGCCCGCTAGCTGTCTGAATCACCGTGTCTCCAGCCCGCTAGCTGTCTGAATCACCGTGTCTCCAGCCCGCTAGCTGTCTGAATCACCGTGTCTCCAGCCCGCTAGCTGTCTGAATCACCGTGTCTCCAGCCCGCTAGCTGTCTGAATCACCGTGTCTCCAGCCCGCTAGCTGTCTGAATCACCGTGTCTCCAGCCCGCTAGCTGTCTGAATCACCGTGTCTCCAGCCCGCTAGCTGTCTGAATCACAGTGTCTCCAGCCCGCTAGCTGTCTGAATCACAGTGTCTCCAGCCCGCTAGCTGTCTGAATCACCGTGTCTCCAGCCCGCTAGCTGTCTGAATCACCGTGTCTCCAGCCCGCTAGCTGTCTGAATCGCCGTGTCTCCAGCCCGCTAGCTGTCTGAATCACCGTGTCTCCAGCCCGCTAGCTGTCTGAATCACAGTGTCTCCAGCCCGCTAGCTGTCTGAATCACAGTGTCTCCAGCCCGCTAGCTGTCTGAATCACAGTGTCTCCAGCCCGCTAGCTGTCTGAATCACCGTGTCTCCAGCCCGCTAGCTGTCTGAATCACAGTGTCTCCAGCCCGCTAGCTGTCTGAATCAGTGTCTCCAGCCCGCTAGCTGTCTGAATCACCGTGTCTCCAGCCCGCTAGCTGTCTGAATCACCGTGTCTCCAGCCCGCTAGCTGTCTGAATCACAGTGTCTCCAGCCCGCTAGCTGTCTGAATCCCAGTGTCTCCAGCCCGCTAGCTGTCTGAATCCCAGTGTCTCCAGCCCGCTAGCTGTCTGAATCCCAGTGTCTCCAGCCCGCTAGCTGTCTGAATCACTGTGTCTCCAGCCCGCTAGCTGTCTGAATCACAGTGTCTCCAGCCCGCTAGCTGTCTGAATCACCGTGTCTCCAGCCCGCCAGCTGTCTGAATCACAGTGTCTCCAGCCCGCTAGCTGTCTGAATCACCGTGTCTCCAGCCCGCTAGCTGTCTGAATCACCGTGTCTCCAGCCCGCCAGCTGTCTGAATCACAGTGTCTCCAGCCCGCCAGCTGTCTGAATCACAGTGTCTCCAGCCCGCCAGCTGTCTGAATCACCGTGTCTCCAGCCCGCCAGCTGTCTGAATCACCGTGTCTCCAGCCCGCCAGCTGTCTGAATCACCGTGTCTCCAGCCCGCCAGCTGTCTGAATCACCGTGTCTCCAGCCCTCTAGCTGTCTGAATCACCGTGTCTCCAGCCCTCTAGCTGTCTGAATCACCGTGTCTCCAGCCCGCCAGCTGTCTGAATCACCGTGTCTCCAGCCCGCCAGCTGTCTGAATCACCGTGTCTCCAGCCCGCCAGCTGTCTGAATCACAGTGTCTCCAGCCCGCCAGCTGTCTGAATCACAGTGTCTCCAGCCCGCCAGCTGTCTGAATCACCGTGTCTCCAGCCCGCCAGCTGTCTGAATCACCGTGTCTCCAGCCCGCCAGCTGTCTGAATCACCGTGTCTCCAGCACGCTAGCTGTCTGAATCACCGTGTCTCCAGCCCGCTAGCTGTCTGAATCACAGTGTCTCCAGCCCGCTAGCTGTCTGAATCACCGTGTCTCCAGCCCGCTAGCTGTCTGAATCACCGTGTCTCCAGCCCGCTAGCTGTCTGAATCACCGTGTCTCCAGCCCGCTAGCTGTCTGAATCACCGTGTCTCCAGCCCGCTAGCTGTCTGAATCACCGTGTCTCCAGCCCGCTAGCTGTCTGAATCACAGTGTCTCCAGCCCGCTAGCTGTCTGAATCACAGTGTCTCCAGCCCGCTAGCTGTCTGAATCACAGTGTCTCCAGCCCGCTAGCTGTCTGACTCACCGTGTCTCCAGCCCGCTAGCTGTCTGAATCCCAGTGTCTCCAGCCCGCTAGCTGTCTGAATCCCAGTGTCTCCAGCCCGCTAGCTGTCTGAATCACAGTGTCTCCAGCCCGCTAGCTGTCTGAATCCCAGTGTCTCAGCCCGCTAGCTGTCTGAATCCCAGTGTCTCCAGCCCGCTAGCTGTCTGAATCACAGTGTCTCCAGCCCGCTAGCTGTCTGAATCACCGTGTCTCCAGCCCGCTAGCTGTCTGAATCACAGTGTCTCCAGCCCTCTAGCTGTCTGAATCCCAGTGTCTCCAGCCCGCTAGCTGTCTGAATCACCGTGTCTCCAGCCCGCTAGCTGTCTGAATCACCGTGTCTCCAGCCCGCTAGCTGTCTGAATCACCGTGTCTCCAGCCCGCTAGCTGTCTGAATCACAGTGTCTCCAGCCCTCTAGCTGTCTGAATCACAGTGTCTCCAGCCCTCTAGCTGTCTGAATCACCGTGTCTCCAGCCCGCTAGCTGTCTGAATCACAGTGTCTCCAGCCCGCTAGCTGTCTGACTCACCGTGTCTCCAGCCCGCTAGCTGTCTGAATCACAGTGTCTCCAGCCCGCTAGCTGTCTGAATCCCAGTGTCTCCAGCCCGCTAGCTGTCTGAATCCCAGTGTCTCCAGCCCGCTAGCTGTCTGAATCCCAGTGTCTCCAGCCCGCTAGCTGTCTGAATCACAGTGTCTCCAGCCCGCTAGCTGTCTGAATCCCAGTGTCTCCAGCCCGCTAGCTGTCTGAATCCCAGTGTCTCAGCCCGCTAGCTGTCTGAATCCCAGTGTCTCCAGCCCGCTAGCTGTCTGAATCACCGTGTCTCCAGCCCGCTAGCTGTCTGAATCACAGTGTCTCCAGCCCTCTAGCTGTCTGAATCCCAGTGTCTCCAGCCCGCTAGCTGTCTGAATCACCGTGTCTCCAGCCCGCTAGCTGTCTGAATCACCGTGTCTCCAGCCCGCTAGCTGTCTGAATCACCGTGTCTCCAGCCCGCTAGCTGTCTGAATCACAGTGTCTCCAGCCCTCTAGCTGTCTGAATCACCGTGTCTCCAGCCCTCTAGCTGTCTGAATCACCGTGTCTCCAGCCCGCTAGCTGTCTGAATCACAGTGTCTCCAGCCCGCTAGCTGTCTGAATCACCGTGTCTCCAGCCCGCTAGCTGTCTGAATCACCGTGTCTCCAGCCCGCTAGCTGTCTGAATCACCGTGTCTCCAGCCCGCTAGCTGTCTGAATCACAGTGTCTCCAGCCCGCTAGCTGTCTGAATCACCGTGTCTCCAGCCCGCTAGCTGTCTGAATCACCGTGTCTCCAGCCCGCTAGCTGTCTGAATCCCAGTGTCTCCAGCCCGCTAGCTGTCTGAATCACCGTGTCTCCAGCCCGCTAGCTGTCTGAATCACCGTGTCTCCAGCCCGCTAGCTGTCTGAATCACAGTGTCTCCAGCCCGCTAGCTGTCTGAATCACAGTGTCTCCAGCCCGCTAGCTGTCTGAATCACCGTGTCTCCAGCCCGCTAGCTGTCTGAATCACCGTGTCTCCAGCCCGCTAGCTGTCTGACTCACCGTGTCTCCAGCCCGCTAGCTGTCTGAATCACAGTGTCTCCAGCCCGCTAGCTGTCTGAATCACAGTGTCTCCAGCCCGCTAGCTGTCTGAATCACAGTGTCTCCAGCCCGCTAGCTGTCTGAATCACCGTGTCTCCAGCCCTCTAGCTGTCTGAATCACAGTGTCTCCAGCCCGCTAGCTGTCTGAATCACCGTGTCTCAGCCCGCTAGCTGTCTGAATCACAGTGTCTCCAGCCCGCTAGCTGTCTGAATCACAGTGTCTCCAGCCCGCTAGCTGTCTGAATCACAGTGTCTCCAGCCCGCTAGCTGTCTGAATCACAGTGTCTCCAGCCCGCTAGCTGTCTGAATCACAGTGTCTCCAGCCCGCTAGCTGTCTGAATCACAGTGTCTCCAGCCCGCTAGCTGTCTGAATCACAGTGTCTCCAGCCCGCTAGCTGTCTGAATCACAGTGTCTCCAGCCCGCTAGCTGTCTGAATCACAGTGTCTCCAGCCCGCTAGCTGTCTGAATCACCGTGTCTCCAGCCCTATAGCTGTCTGAATCACAGTGTCTCCAGCCCGCTAGCTGTCTGAATCACAGTGTCTCCAGCCCGCTAGCTGTCTGAATCACCGTGTCTCCAACTCGCCTAGCTGTCTGAATCACCGTGTCTCCAGCCCGCTAGCTGTCTGAATCCCAGTGTCTCCAGCCCGCTAGCTGTCTGAATCCCAGTGTCTCCAGCCCGCTAGCTGTCTGAATCCCAGTGTCTCCAGCCCGCTAGCTGTCTGAATCACAGTGTCTCCAGCCCGCTAGCTGTCTGAATCACCGTGTCTCCAGCCCGCTAGCTGTCTGAATCACAGTGTCTCCAGCCCGCTAGCTGTCTGAATCCCAGTGTCTCCAGCCCGCTAGCTGTCTGAATCCCAGTGTCTCCAGCCCGCTAGCTGTCTGAATCACAGTGTCTCCAGCCCTCTAGCTGTCTGAATCACCGTGTCTCCAGCCCGCCAGCTGTCTGAATCACAGTGTCTCCAGCCCGCTAGCTGTCTGAATCCCAGTGTCTCCAGCCCGCTAGCTGTCTGAATCCCAGTGTCTCCAGCCCGCTAGCTGTCTGAATCACCGTGTCTCCAGCCCGCTAGCTGTCTGAATCACAGTGTCTCCAGCCCGCTAGCTGTCTGAATCACCGTGTCTCCAGCCCGCTAGCTGTCTGAATCCCAGTGTCTCCAGCCCGCTAGCTGTCTGAATCCCAGTGTCTCCAGCCCTCTAGCTGTCTGAATCCCAGTGTCTCCAGCCCTCTAGCTGTCTGAATCACCGTGTCTCCAGCCCGCCAGCTGTCTGAATCACCGTGTCTCCAGCCCGCTAGCTGTCGGAATCACAGTGTCTCCAGCCCGCTAGCTGTCTGAATCACAGTGTCCCCAGCCCGCTAGCTGTCTGAATCACAGTGTCTCCAGCCCGCTAGCTGTCTGAATCACAGTGTCTCCAGCCCGCTAGCTGTCTGAATCACCGTGTCTCCAGCCCGCTAGCTGTCTGAATCACAGTGTCTCCAGCCCGCTAGCTGTCTGAATCACCGTGTCTCCAGCCCGCTAGCTGTCTGAATCACAGTGTCTCCAGCCCGCTAGCTGTCTGAATCACAGTGTCTCCAGCCCGCTAGCTGTCTGAATCACAGTGTCTCCAGCCCGCTAGCTGTCTGAATCACAGTGTCTCCAGCCCGCTAGCTGTCTGAATCACAGTGTCTCCAGCCCGCTAGCTGTCTGAATCACCGTGTCTCCAGCCCGCTAGCTGTCTGAATCGCCGTGTCTCCAGCCCGCTAGCTGTCTGAATCACATTGTCTCCAGCCCGCTAGCTGTCTGAATCACCGTGTCTCCAGCCCGCTAGCTGTCTGAATCACCGTGTCTCCAGCCCGCTAGCTGTCTGAATCACCGTGTCTCCAGCCCGCTAGCTGTCTGAATCACAGTGTCTCCAGCCCGCTAGCTGTCTGAATCACCGTGTCTCCAGCCCGCTAGCTGTCTGAATCACCGTGTCTCCAGCCCGCTAGCTGTCTGAATCACCGTGTCTCCAGCCCGCTAGCTGTCTGAATCACCATGTCTCCAGCCCGCTAGCTGTCTGAATCACCGTGTCTCCAGCCCGCTAGCTGTCTGAATCACCGTGTCTCCAGCCCGCTAGCTGTCTGAATCACAGTGTCTCCAGCTCGCCTAGCGTAGTAGCGACTACCAAACGGCTTCCTGACTCACCTATTTCTGCTCTTTGGACCCTATGATCACTCGGCTACGCATCCCTCTCCCTAATGTTAATATGCCTTGTCACCTGCTGTTTGGGTTAGTGTATTATTGTTTCATTTCCCTGTAGAACCCCCAGCCCCGCCCAACATGCCTCTTTTGTCCCACCCCCACACGTACAGAGACCTCACCTGGCTTAACTGGTGCCGCCAGAGACACAACCACTCTCATCATCACTCAATGCCTAGGTTTACCTACACTGTACTCACATCCTACCATACCCTTGTCTGTACAGTCGTGGCCAAAAGTTGAGAATGACAAATATTAATTTTCAAAGTCTGCTGCCTCAGTTTGTATGATGGCAATTTGCATATACTCCCGAATGTTATCAAGAGTGATCAGATGAATTGCAAAGTCCCTATTTGCCATACAAATGAACTGAATCCCCCCAAAACATTTCCACTGCATTTCAGCCCTGCCACAAAAGGACCAGCTGACATCATGTCAGTGATTCCCTCGAGTGTTGACGAGGACAAGGCTGGAGATCACTCTGTCATGCTGATTGAGTTTGAATAACAAACTGGAAGCTTCAAAAGGAGGGTGGTGTTTGGAATCATTGTTCTTCCTCTGTCAACCATGGTTACCTGCAAGGAAACAGGTGCCGTCATCATTGCTTTACACAAAAAGGGCCTCACAGGCAAGGATATTGCTGCCAGTAAGATTGCACCGAAATCAACCATTTATCAGATCATCAAGAACTTCAAGGAGAGCGGTTCAATTGTTGTGAAGAAGGCTTCGGGGTGCCCAAGAAAGTCCAGCAAGCGTCAGGACCGTCTCCTAAAGTTGATTCCGCTGCGGGATCGGGGCACCACCAGTACAGAGCTTGCTCAGGAATGGCAGCAGGCAGGTGTGAGTGCATCTGCACGCACAGTGAGGCGAAGACTTTTGGAGGATGGCCTGGTGTCAAGAAAGACAGCAAGGAAGCCACTTCTCTCCAGGAAAAACATCAGGGACAGACTGATATTCTGCAAAAGGTACAGGGATTGGACTGCTGAGGACTGGGGTAAAGTCATTTTCTCTGATGAATCCCCTTTCCGATTGTTTGGGGCATCCGGAAAAAAAAGCTTGTCCGGAGAAGACTACCGTCAGTCCTGTGTCATGCCAACAGTAAAGCATCCTGAGACCATTCATGTGTAGGGTTGCTTCTCAGCCAAGGGAGGTGGCTCACCTACAATTTTGCCTAAGAACACAGCCATGAATATAGAATGGTACCAACACATCCTCCGATTGCAGAGGTCTTGAAAAAGAAGGGTCAACACTGCAAATATTGACTCTGCATCAACTTAATGTAATTGTCAATAAAAGCCTATGACATTTATGAAATGCTTGTAATTATACTTCAGTATCCATAGTAACATCTGACAAAAAAATTCTAAAGACACTGAAGCAGAAAACTTTGTGGAAATGAATGTGTCATTCTGAAAACTTTTGGCCACGACTGCACATTATGCCCTGAATCTATTCTACCACGCCCAGAAATCTACTCCTTTTATTCTCTGTTCCCAACACACTAGACCACTACAACATTTTCCAACACGATAGAACTGCCAAAGGGGGCGGAATTGCAATCTACTGCAGGGATAGCCTGCAGAAAACTTGTGCTGCCTAGCAACTATCAAGAGTTTAAGAGCGTAGAGCGTGCTAATGTTGCCTCGGCATTATGGCTACGTTACATACTAAGCCGTAGGCAGAACTTGACCGAAATTATTACTAAGTCGTTTTGGCGGAAATAACAGTTGTATAACTATCAGATATAAAGAAAATGACTAAAAAAGTAAAGTTGGCAGGGAAAACGTCTTAGACTGAAAGGGATACAAGATATGTAACTTTCTACAACCTACGCAGGAATGGTTCACAGAAAGTATGTAATGGTCAACTCACTGTCCATAGTCTCATCTCTCTTCTTTAGTTCTTTGTACTTCTGGTTTCGTTCACCTGTTGGACAAAAAGTGAGTTGTTACTTGAGTATATAGTCTAACCGCTCTTAGAATTAGAGGTGACTTGTGGAACCCTGGAGATCTGCGAGGAACCACTGTTAGTCAATGGTTCATACTTGCACCTTTGGTTAGTTGAGAGGTTCTGGGAGGACCTTTAATGGATCAATATAGCAACAGGTTCATGGAAAAACCCTGGAGGGATTTGATTTATTAGGATCCCCGTTAGCCGACGCCAATGGTGACAGCTAGTTTTACTGGGGTCTGACACATAACGAACAAAAACATTACAGACAAAATACTTTACAATTTACATACATTTAAACAATATGTAGTGTGTGTGTGTGTGCTTCTATCAGTGGAGTGGGGGCGTGGCTTAGTAGGGGCGTGCCTTTAATCAATATATTTTTTGGGGCCACCTGTTATAGTAAATGTCTTCATCAGTTCTGTTGTATTGTCATTACGTTAAATTAAACACTGACAGTTTCATAGCGTCAATGAGGCTAACAGAGGTCTATGAGTTCCTCAAGAACCTATGCAAATCCTGAAGCTAGAATAGTTACCAATTTATTACTATATGTAATCAGCCATGTTAATATTAATAATATTACATTAAAATATGTCATATGCATAAATATTAAAGGAAAACTTAAATGTAAAGTGTACAAACTTAACATGATGAACAGGACTTACATTTATGCTAACGGGTTTGCCAAAAATACATTTGAACGCCACGCCTTCAATCTGATAGGCTGCCAAAACTGTAATATATTATTAAAAAGGTTCAAATTAGAACCCCTAGCATTCCAAAAAGGTTCCAGTTTGAACCTTTACACAGGGATTCCTCTAGGACCTTTTAACTGGAAAGATTCTGGCGGTGTGGCAACCCAAAAAGGTTCCGGTTTGAACCTTTACACAGGGGTTCCTCTAGGACCTTCTTTTAACTGGAAAGATTCTGGCGGTGTGGCAACCCAAAAAGCTTCCAGGCACCTTTACTTCTAGAGTCTATATGAAGTAAAGTGGAAGTAGTTAGTTCCAAACTAATGCTACTGGAAGGATGGCCTAGTCTAGTTGATTACTATGTTGGAGGAGTTTGGTGGAGAACAAATGGGACACAGTAGGCCACTTACCGTCTGGTCATGACGAGTCAGAGGATATGAGACAGAGATGAGGACAGGAAACAGTCAGAGAATATGAGACAGAGATGAGGACAGGAAACAGTCAGAGAATATGAGACAGAGATGAGGACAGGAAACAGTCAGAGGATATGAGACAGAGATGAGGACAGGAAACAGTCAGAGGATATGAGCCAGAGATGAGGACAGGAAACAGTCAGAGAATATGAGACAGAGATGAGGACAGGAAACAGTCAGAGGATATGAGACAGAGATGAGGACAGGAAACAGTCAGAGGATATGAGACAGAGATGAGGACAGGAAACAGTCAGAGGATATGAGACAGAGATGAGGACAGGAAACAGTCAGAGGATATGAGACAGAGATGAGGACAGGAAACAGTCAGAGGATATGAGACAGAGATGAGGACAGGAAACAGTCAGAGGATATGAGACAGAGATGAGGACAGGAAACAGTCAGAGGATATGAGCCAGAGATGAGGACAGGAAACAGTCAGAGAATATGAGACAGATGAGGACAGGAAACAGTCAGAGGATATGAGACAGATGAGGACAGGAAACAGTCAGAGGATATGAGACAGAGATGAGGACAGGAAACAGTCAGAGAATATGAGCCAAAGATGAGGACAGGAAACAGTCAGAGGATATGAGACAGAGATGAGGACAGGAAACAGTCAGAGAATATGAGCCAAAGATGAGGACAGGAAACAGTCAGAGGATATGAGCCAGAGATGAGGACAGGAAACAGTCAGAGGATATGAGCCAAAGATGAGGACAGGAAACAGTCAGAGGATATGAGACAGAGATGAGGACAGGAAACAGTCAGAGTATATGAGCCAGAGATGAGGACAGGAAACAGTCAGAGAATATGAGACAGAGATGAGGACAGGAAACAGTCAGAGAATATGAGACAGAGATGAGGACAGGAAACAGTCAGAGGATATGAGACAGAGATGAGGACAGGAAACAGTCAGAGGATATGAGACAGAGATGAGGACAGGAAACAGTCAGAGGATATGAGACAGAGATGAGGACAGGAAACAGTCAGAGGATATGAGCCAGAGATGAGGACAGGAAACAGTCAGAGGATATGAGCCAGAGATGAGGACAGGAAACAGTCAGAGGATATGAGCCAGAGATGAGGACAGGAAACAGTCAGAGGATATGAGACAGAGATGAGGACAGGAAACAGTCAGAGAATATGAGCCAGAGATGAGGACAGGAAACAGTCAGAGGATATGAGCCAGAGATGAGGACAGGAAACAGTCAGAGGATATGAGACAGAGATGAGGACAGGAAACAGTCAGAGGATATGAGACAGAGATGAGGACAGGAAACAGTCAGAGGATATGAGACAGAAATGAAGACAGGAAACAGTCAGAGGATATGAGACAGAGATGAGGACAGGAAACAGTCAGAGAATATGAGACAGAAATGAAGACAGGAAACAGTCAGAGGATATGAGCCAGAGATGAGGACAGGAAACAGTCAGAGGATATGAGCCAGAGATGAGGACAGGAAACAGTCAGAGAATATGAGACAGAGATGAGGACAGGAAACAGTCAGAGGATATGAGACAGAGATGAGGACAGGAAACAGTCAGAGGATATGAGACAGAGATGAGGACAGGAAACAGTCAGAGGATATGAGACAGAAATGAAGACAGGAAACAGTCAGAGGATATGAGCCAGAGATGAGGACAGGAAACAGTCAGAGGATATGAGACAGATGAGGACAGGAAACAGTCAGAGGATATGAGACAGAGATGAGGACAGGAAACAGTCAGAGGATATGAGACAGAGATGAGGACAGGAAACAGTCAG
The DNA here is from genome assembly GCF_023373465.1 of Oncorhynchus keta. Taxonomy (NCBI): domain Eukaryota; kingdom Metazoa; phylum Chordata; class Actinopteri; order Salmoniformes; family Salmonidae; genus Oncorhynchus; species Oncorhynchus keta. The sequence goes on from NC_068432.1 coordinate 55,165,847, forward strand.
AGGATATGAGACAGAGATGAGGACAGGAAACAGTCAGAGAATATGAGACAGAGATGAGGACAGGAAACAGTCAGAGGATATGAGACAGAGATGAGGACAGGAAACAGTCAGAGAATATGAGACAGAGATGAGGACAGGAAACAGTCAGAGGATATGAGACAGAGATGAGGACAGGAAACAGTCAGAGGATATGAGACAGAGATGAGGACAGGAAACAGTCAGAGGATATGAGACAGAGATGAGGACAGGAAACAGTCAGAGGATATGAGCCAGAGATGAGGACAGGAAACAGTCAGAGGATATGAGCCAGAGATGAGGACAGGAAACAGTCAGAGGATATGAGACAGAGATGAGGACAGGAAACAGTCAGAGGATATGAGACAGAGATGAGGACAGGAAACAGTCAGAGGATATGAGGACAGGAAACAGTCAGAGGATATGAGACAGAGATGAGGACAGGAAACAGTCAGAGGATATGAGACAGAGATGAGGACAGGAAACAGTCAGAGGATATGAGCCAGAGATGAGGACAGGAAACAGTCAGAGGATATGAGACAGAGATGAGGACAGGAAACAGACAGAGAATATGAAACAGAGATGAGGACAGGAAACAGTCAGAGAATATGAGACAGAGATGAGGACAGGAAACAGTCAAAAGGATATGAGACAGAGATGAGGACAGGATATGAGACAGAGATGAGGACAGGAAACAGTCAGAGAATATGAGACAGAGATGAGGACAGGAAACAGTCAGAGGATATGAGACAGAGATGAGGACAGGAAACAGTCAGAGGATATGAGACAGATGAGGACAGGAAACAGTCAGAGGATATGAGACAGATGAGGACAGGAAACAGTCAGAGGATATGAAACAGAGATGAGGACAGGAAACAGTCAGAGGATATGAGACAGATGAGGACAGGAAACAGTCAGAGGATATGAGACAGATGAGGACAGGAAACAGTCAGAGGATATGAGACAGATGAGGACAGGAAACAGTCAGAGGATATGAGACAGAGATGAGGACAGGAAACAGTCAGAGGATATGAGACAGATGAGGACAGGAAACAGTCAGAGGATATGAGGATAGGAAACAGTCAGAGGATATGAGACAGATGAGGACAGGAAACAGTCCGAGGATATGAGACAGATGAGGACAGGAAACAGTCAGAGGATATGAGACAGAGATGAGGACAGGAAACAGTCCGATCAAAAGCCTTGAAGTAAAGAAGTCTGATAGAACAACATGATGCAGTGTATATCAGGACAGAGTGAACAACAAGCATATTTAAGTTTCTACTTCCTCCAAGTATTGAGAGTTACAGTATGGATGCATCCCAAATGGCACCCTATTCCACCTTATAGTGCACTTTTACCAGGGCCCGGTGGCAATAGGGAATATGATGATCATGATGGCGCCGACAGACATGGAAGCTCTGCTACTAGCTCCTAAGACATGACAGACATGGAAGTTCTGCTACTAGCTCCTAAGACATGACAGACATGGAAGCTCTGCTACTAGCTCCTAAGACATGACAGACACGGAAGCTCTGCTACTAGCTCCTAAGACATGACAGACACGGAAGCTCTGCTATTAGCTCCTAATATATGACAGACATGGAAGCTCTGCTACTAGCTCCTAAGACATGACAGACATGGAAGCTCTGCTACTAGCTCCTAAGATATGACAGACACGGAAGCTCTGCTTCTGGCTCCTAACCAACTTTGCAGTATTTCGTTTTTTTGTGTGTTATTTCTAACGCTATTAGCCCAGAACATTTTTCATGTTATTACATTCAACTTGAAATAACTTTCAGATATCAGAGCGACGTTAACTCACCAGCATTACGACCAGAAATACAACAAACAACAAAAAAAAAGTACTCAAGTCCTTTTGTTCACCCAACATAGAATATATCACAATCAAATGCCGGCCATATTACCTCCCAAGAGAATTTTCTTTGCTTATAGTCACAGCCATGTATATTCCCTCTCAATCCGATACCAAAACAGAGCTACACTGGACTTTGTGCAAACTGGAAACCACATATCCTGATGCCACATTTATTGTAGTTGGGGATTTTAACAAAGCAAATTTGAGGGAAACGTTACAAAAGTTCTATCAACACATTGCCTGTTACTCTCCCTTCTGGGATGGCTAAAAGGCTCTCCCTTCGGCAAATCAGATCACGACTCCATTCTGCTCCTCCCTTCGTATAGGCAGAAACTCAAACAGGAAGTACACCCGTGCTAAGGTCTAGTCAACGCTGGTCTGACCAATCAGAATCCACACTTCAAGTTTGTTTTGATCACGCGGACTGGGATATGTTCCAGATTGCCTCTTGAGAATAACATTGACGTATACACGGACACGGTGACTGAGTTCATCAGGAAGTGTATAGGGGATGTTGTTCACACTGTGACTATTAAAACTGAAAGCGTGAACCACCGCATTTAACTAAGGCAAAGTGACTGGGAATATGGTCGAATACAAACAGTGTAATTATCCCCTCCGTAAGGCAATCAAACAGGCAAAACTCCAGTACAGAGACAAAGTGGAGTCGCAATTCAACGTCTTCGACACGAGACGTATGTGTCAGGGTCTACAGACGATCACGGACTACAAAGGGAAAACCAGCCACGTCGCAGACACTGCGTCTTGCTCCCGGACAAACTAAACACATTTTTGTCCGCTTTGAGGAGAATACAGTTCCACTGACGTGGCCCGTGGAGGCTGTGGGCTCTCCTTCTCCGTGGCCGACGTGAGTAAAACATTTAAACGTGTTAACCCTCGCTAGGCTGCCGGTCCAGACGGCATCCCCAGCCGCGTCCTCAGAGCATGTGCTGGCTGGTGTGTTTACGGACATATTCAATCTCTCCCCTATCCCAGTCTGCTGTCCCCACATGCTTCAAGATGTCCACCATTGTTCCTGTTCCAAAGAAAGCAATGATAACTGAACTAAATTACTATCGCTCCGTAGCAATCACCTCTCATCGTGAACTGCTTTGAGATGCTTGTTAAGGATCATATCACCTCCACCTTATCTACCACCCTAGACCCACTTCAATTTGCATACTGCCCCAAAAGATCAGACGATGCAATCGCCATCACACTGCACTATCCTACCTGGACAAGAGTAATACCTATGTAAGAATGCTGTTCATCGACTACAGCTCAGCCTTCATAACCATTGTACCTTCCAGCGCCCTGTACCACAGGGTCCTGGACTTCCTGACGAGCACCCCAGGTGGTGAATATGGGAAACAACACTTCCACTACACTGATCCTCAACACGGGGGCCCCTTTTCACCCATGACTGCGTGGCCTCGTACGCCTCCAACTCAATCATCATGTTTGCAGACGACACAACAGTAGTAGGCTTGATTACCAACAATGACGAGACGGACTACAGGGAGGAGGTGACGTTCCTGGTGGAGTGGTGCCAGGAAAATAACCTCTCACTCAACGACAACAAAGGAGCTGATTGTGGACTGCAGGAAACAACAGAGGGGGCATGCCCCATGCACATCAACGGGACCGCAGTGAAGGTGGAAAGGTGGAAAGCTTCAAGATCCTTGGTGTACACATCACTGACAATCTGAAATGGACCACCCACACAGGCAGTGTGGTGAAGAAGGGGCAACAGCGCCTCTTCAACCTCAGGAGACTCAAGAAATGTGGCTTGTCACCTAAAACCCTCACAAACTTCTACAAGGTACAATTGAGAGCATCCTGTTGGCCTGGTACGGCAACTGTTGAGCCCGCAACCCCAGGGCTCTCCAGAGGGTGGTGCAGTCTGTCCAATACATATCAACGGGGGCACACTGCCTGCCCTCCAGGACACACTGCCTGCCCTCCAGGACACCTACACCACTCGATGTCACAGGGAGGCCAAAAAGATCATCAAGGACATCAACCACCCGATTCACAGCCTGTTCACCCCGCTATCATCCAGAAGGTGAGGTCAGTACAGGTGCATCAAAGCTGGGACCGAGAGAATGAAAAACAGCTTGTAGCTCAAGGCCGTCAGACTGTTTAAATAGCCATCACTAGCCAGCTTCCACCTGGTTACTCAACCCTGCACCTTAGAGGTTGCTGCCCTATATACATCAAATCAAATTTTATTTGTCACATACACATGGTTAGCAGATGTTAATGCGAGTGTAGCGAAATGCTTGTGCTTCTAGTTCCGACAATGCAGTAATAACCAACAAGTAATCTAACTAACAATTCCAAAACTACTGTCTTATACACAGTGTAAGGGGATAAAGAATATGTACATAAAGATATATGAGTCAGTGATGGTACAGAGCAGCATAGGCAAGATACAGTAGATGGTATCGAGTACAGTATATACATATGAGATGAGTATGTAAACAAAGTGGCATAGTTAAAGTGGCTAGTGATACATGTATTACATAAGGATGCAGTAGATGATATAGAGTACAGTATATACGTATGCATATGAGATGAATAATGTAGGGTATGTAACATTATATTAGGTAGCATTGTTTAAAGTGGCTAGTCATATATTTTACATCATTTCCCATCAATTCCCATTATTAAAGTGGCTGGAGTTGAGTCAGTGTCAGTGTGTTGGCAGCAGCCACTCAATGTTAGTGGTGGCTGTTTAACAGTCTGATGGCCTTGAGATAGAAGCTGTTATTCAGTCCCTCGGTCCCAGCTTTGATGCACCTGTACTGACCTTGCCTTCTGGATGATAGCGGGGTGAACAGGCAGTGGCTCGGGTGGTTGTTGTCCTTGATGATCTTTATGGCCTTCCTGTAACATCGGGTGGTGTAGGTGTCCTGGAGGGCAGGTAGTTTGCCCCCGGTGATGCGTTGTGCAGACCTCACTACCCTCTGGAGAGCCTTACGGTTGTGGGCGGAGCAGTTGCCGTACCAGGCGGTGATACAGCCCGCCAGGATGCTCTCGATTGTGCATCTGTAGAAGTTTGTGAGTGCTTTTGGTGACAAGCCAAATTTCTTCAGCCTCCTGAGGTTGAAGAGGCGCTGCTGCGCCTTCTTCACGATGCTGTCTGTGTGAGTGGACCAATTCAGTTTGTCTGTGATGTGTATGCCGAGGAACTTAAAACTTACTACCCTCTCCACTACTGTTCCATCAATGTGGATAGGGGTGTTCCCTCTGCTGTTTCCTGAAGTCCACAATCATCTCCTTAGTTTTGTTGACGTTGAGTGTGAGGTTATTTTCCTGACACCACACTCCGAGGGCCCTCACCTCCTCCCTGTAGGCCGTCTCGTCGTTGTTGGTAATCAAGCCTACCACTGTTGTGTCGTCCGCAAACTTGATGATTGAGTTGGAGGCGTGCGTGGCCACGCAGTCGTGGGTGAACAGGGAGTACAGGAGAGGGCTCAGAACGCACCCTTGTGGGGCCCCAGTGTTGAGGATCAGCGGGGTGGAGATGTTGTTGCCTACCCTCACCACCTCACCACCCCGTCAGGAAGTCCAGTACCCAGTTGCACAGGGCGGGCCGAGACCCAGGGTCTCGAGCTTGATGACGAGCTTGGAGGGTACTATGGTGTTGAATGCCGAGCTGTAGTCGATGAACAGCATTCTCACATAGGTATTCCTCTTGTCCAGATGGGTTAGGGCAGTGTGCAGTGTGGTTGAGATTGCATCGTCTGTGGACCTATTTGGGCGGTAAGCAAATTGGAGTGGGTCTAGGGTGTCAGGTAGGGTGGAGGTGATATGATGACGGAAGTGGGCGGTAGTCGTTTAGCTCAGTTACCTTAGCTTTCTTGGGAACAGGAACAATGGTGGCCCTCTTGAAGCATGTGGGAACAGCAGACTGGTATAGGGATTGGTTGAATATGTCCGTAAACACACCGGCCAGCTGGTCTGCGCATGCTCTGAGGGCGCGGCTGGGGATGCCATCTGGGCCTACAGCCTTGCGAGGGTTAACACGTTTAAATGTTTTACTCACCTCGGCTGCAGTGAAGGAGAGTCCGCATGTTTTCGTTGCAGGCAGTGTCAGTGGCACTGTATTTTCCTCTAAGCGGGCAAAAGAGTTATTTAGTCTGCCTGGGAGCAAAACATCCTGGTCCGTGACTGGGCTGGATTTCTTCTTGTAGTCCGTGATTGACTGTAGACCCTGCCACATACCTCTTGTGTCTGAGCCGTTGAATTGAGATTCTACTTTGTCTCTGTACTGACGCTAAGCTTGTTTGATAGCCTTGCGGAGGGAATAGCTGCACTGTTTGTATTCGGTCATGTTACCAGTCACCTTGCCCTGATTAAAAGCAGTGGTTTGTGCTTTCAGTTTCACGCGAATGCTGCCATCAATACACGGTTTCTGGTTAGGGAATGTTTTAATCGTTGCTATGGGAACGACATCTTCAACGCACGTTCTAATGAACTCGCACACCGAATCAGCGTATTCGTCAATATTGTTATCTGACGCAATACGAAACATATCCCAGTCCACGTGATGGAAGCAGTCTTGGAGTGTGGAATCAGATTGGTCGGACCAGCGTTGGACAGACCTCAGCGTGGGAGCATCTTGTTTTAGTTTCTGTCTGTAGGCAGGGATCAACAAACTGGAGTCGTGGTCAGCTTTTCCCGAAAGGAGGGCCTTATATGGTCAGGAAGTTAGAATAACAATGATCCAACAATGATCCACCCTTTTTCCACCCCTGGTTGCCCCTGGTATGCTGATCGACTGATAGACATGGAATCACTGGTCACTTTAATAATGTTTACATAATGTTTTCTTTTCCACTGTATTTTAGTCAACGCCACTCTGATATTGATCATCCTAATATTTATATATTTTAATTATGTTCATTTACTTTTAGATTGTTAGATATTACTGCACTGTTGGAGCTAGGAACACAAGCATTTAGTTAGATACTACTGCACTGTTGGAGCTAGGAACACAAGCATTTAGTTAGATATTACTGCACTGTTGGAGCTAGGAACACAAGCATTTAGTTAGATACTACTGCACTGTTGGAGCTAGGAACACAAGCATTTAGTTAGACATTACTGCACTGTTGGAGCTAGGAACACAAGCATTTAGTTAGATACTACTGTTGGAGCTAGGAACACAAGCATTTAGTTAGATACTACTGCACTGTTGGAGCTAGGAACACAAGCATTTAGTTAGATACTACTGCACTGTTGGAGCTGGGAACACAAGCATTTAGCTAGATATTACTGTACTGTTGGAGCTAGGAACACAAGCATTTAGTTCACTGCACTGTTGGAGCCAGGAACACAAGCATTTAGTTAGATACTACTGCACTGTTGGAGCTAGAAACACAAGCCTTTAGTTAGATATTACTGCACTGTTGGAGCCAGGAACACAAGCATTTAGTTAGATACTACTGCACTGTTGGAGCTAGGAACACAAGCCTTTAGTTAGATATTACTGCACTGTTGGAGATAGGAACACAAGCATTTAGCAAGCACTGTTGGCACAAGCATTTAGCTAGATACTACTGCACTGTTGGAGCTAGGAACACAAGCATTTAGTTAGATACTACTGCACTGTTGGAGATAGGAACACAAGCATTTAGTTAGATATTACTGCACTGTTGGAGCTAGGAACACAAGCATTTCGCTATACCCGCAATAACATCTGCTAAATATGAGTATGTGACCCAATAACATCTGCTAAATATGAGTATGTGACCCAATAACATCTGCTATCTGCTAAATATGAGTATGTGACCCAATAACATCTGCTAAATATGAGTATGTGACCCAATAACATCTGCTAAATATGAGTATGTGACCCAATAACATCTGCTAAATAAGTATATGACCCAATAACATCTGTTAAATATGAGTATGGACCAATAACATCTGTTAAATATGAGTATGGACCAATAACATCTGCTAAATATGAGTATGTGACCCAATAACATCTGTTAAATATGAGTATGGACCAATAACATCTGCTAAATATGAGTATGTGACCCAATAACATCTGTTAAATATGAGTATGTGACCCAATAACATCTGTTAAATATGAGTATGTGACCCAATAACATCTGCTAAATATGAGTATGTGACCCAATAACATCTGCTAAATATGAGTATGTGACCCAATAACATCTGCTAAATATGAGTATGTGACCCAATAACATCTGCTAAATATGAGTATGTGACCCAATAACATCTGCTAAATATGAGTATGTGACCCAATAACATCTGCTAAATATGAGTATGTGACCCAATAACATCTGCTAAATATGAGTATGTGACCCAATAACATCTGCTAAATATGAGTATGTGACCCAATAACATCTGTTAAATATGAGTATGTGACCCAATAACATCTGCTAAATATGAGTATGTGACCCAATAACATCTGCTAAATATGAGTATGTGACCAATAACATCTGCTAAATATGAGTATGTGACCCAATAACATCTGTTAAATATGAGTATGTGACCCAATAACATCTGTTAAATATGAGTATGTGACCCAATAACATCTGCTAAATATGAGTATGTGACCCAATAACATCTGCTAAATATGAGTATGTGACCCAATAACATCTGTTAAATATGAGTATGTGACCCATAACATCTGCTAAATATGAGTATATGACCCAATAACATCTGCTAAATATGAGTATATGACCCAATAACATCTGTTAAATATGAGTATATGACCCAATAACATCTGTTAAATATGAGTATATGACCCAATAACATCTGCTAAATATGAGTATGTGACCCAATAACATCTGTTAAATATGAGTATGTGACCCAATAACATCTGTTAAATCCCAATAACATCTGTTAAATATGAGTATGTGACCCAATAACATCTGCTAAATATGAGTATGTGACCCAATAACATCTGTTAAATATGAGTATGTGACCCAATAACATCTGTTAAATATGAGTATGTGACCCAATAACATCTGCTAAATATGAGTATGTGACCCAATAACATCTGCTAAATCTGAGTATATGACCCAATAACATCTGTTAAATATGAGTATATGACCCAATAACATCTGTTAAATATGAGTATATGACCCATAACATCTGTGAGTATATGACCCAATAACATCTGTTAAATATGAGTATGGACCAATAACATCTGCTAAATATGAGTATGGACCAATAACATCTGTTAAATATGAGTATGGACCAATAATATCTGTTAAATATGAGTATGGACCAATAACATCTGCTAAATATGAGTATGGACCAATAACATCTGCTATCTGCTAAATATGAGTATGTGACCCAATAACATTTGATGTGAAGTGTAATTTGGGTGTGGTCATTCAGGCTTTCCTTCATTAAGTGTCCCCGGTGTGGGACTTCAAAACACCTCTCTACCATGGACCACCAGCCATGTTAACTTCCCCTCTGGAGTCTAACAATACAATAAACATCCCCATGGAGACCAGAGCAGCAGACAGACGTCTCACAGAGAGGCGTCTACAGGATGCCCGAGTCCCAAATGGCACCCTACGTCAGTGCACTAGGAAGGGAATAGGGATCCACTAGGAAGGGAATAGGGATCCACTAGGAAGGGAATAGGGTGCACTAGGTAGGGAATAAGGTGCACTAGGTAGGGAATAACGTGCACTAGGCAGGGAAGAGGGATCCCCTAGGTAGGGAATAACATGCACTAGGAAGGGAATAGGGATCCACTAGGAAGGGAATAGGGTGCACTAGGTAGGGAATAAGGTGCACTAGGTAGGGAATAACATGCACTAGGCAGGGAAGAGGGATCCCCTAGGTAGGGAATAACATGCACTAGGCAGGGGTAGAGGGATCCCCTAGGTAGGGAATAACATCCACTAGGCAGGGAAGAGGGATCCACTAGGCAGGGAATAACATGCACTAGGAAGGGAAGAGGGATCCACTAGGCAGGGAATAGAGTGCCATGTTGGGATGCAGGATATATGTGCTACCCTGGTCAGGACAGGATGCTGTAATCTATGCAGGCAAGGCGGAGCGGAGAGAGTCGTCTTGGACGGTATCCAGAGGCCTTGGATTTATATCCAATTCACTGAACTGTTACTGAACACAACTACAGGACAATGCTCCCGTCTCACCCCCCACCTCATTGGGACAAGTGCCCAAAACTCCCCCATCCACTCCACCCCAGTGCAAAGCTCTTGTACGAGACTGTGAATGTTCTAAAAATAACAAAAATGTCAAAACTCATCATCTCATTGTTCTATGGGACTATGAAACCCGTCAGATATAACATCTACGACCCCAGTGGAGAGATCAAAACAGTCCGTACCTTGGTGTTCCTCCATGTTATTGTCAAGTTGTCGGATCTCCTCGTTGATCAGGCTCATCTTCTCACACATCTCAGTCAACCTGTTAGAAACGTCACAGAGTTATAAAAACAGGAATATCACTTTGGTTGGCTCGGATAAGACTTTAAAAAGATCACAGAAACTACGTACTGTCTTTCCATGCTTGCTGTTTCCTGGTTGTCTTCTTTGACCTTGGAGAGCAAAACAAGGCCACATTTTGAAGCATAACACACAGATTCAACTCACTAAACCTTAAAATATACACCTCTTTACCCCCCCCCCAAAAATAAATGACATTGATGATTGTGACATCAGAGCAGTATTTAATAAGAATTTGGTGGGGTGCCCCCGCATGAGACGTGCCCAGAGAGTGAGGTCACGGCCTGGGTTACCATTGTACAGCACCACTGGGGACATTGAGTTTAAGTGTCTTGCTCAATGGCATAGCGGCAGCTTTTTGACCTTGTCGGCTCCGTGACTGGAACCAGCAGCCTTCAGGTTACTGGCCCAAAGCTCTAACCTCGAGGCCACCTGCCGCAGCCTTCCGGTTACTGGCCCAAAGCTCTAACCTCGAGGCTACCTGCCGCAGCATTCCGGTTACTGGCCCAAGGCTCTAACCTCGAGGCCACCTGCCGCAGCCTTCCGGTTACTGGCCCAAAGCTCTAACCTCGAGGCTACCTGCCTCAGCCTTCCGGTTACTGGCCCATAGCTCTAACCTCGAGGCTACCTGCCGCAGCCTTCCGGTTACTGGCCCAAAGCTCTAACCTCGAGGCCACCTGCCGCAGCCTTCAGGTTACTGGCCCAAAGCTCTAACCTCGAGGCCACCTGCCGCAGCCTTCCGGTTACTGGCCCAAAGCTCTAACCTCGAGGCTACCTGCCGCAGCCTTCCGGTTACTGGCCCAAAGCTCTAACCTCGAGGCCACCTGCCGCAGCCTTCAGGTTACTGGCCCAAAGCTCTAACCTCGAGGCCACCTGCCGCAGCCTTCCGGTTACTGGCCCAAAGCTCTAACCTCGAGGCTACCTACCTCAGCCTTCCGGTTACTGGCCCATAGCTCTAACCTCGAGGCTACCTGCCGCAGCCTTCCGGTTACTGGCCCAAAGCTCTAACCTCGAGGCCACCTGCCGCAGCCTTCCGGTTACTGGCCCAAAGCTCTAACCTAGAGGCCACCTGCCGCAGCCTTCCGGTTACTGGCCCAAAGCTCTAACCTCGATGCCACCTGCCACAGCCTTCCGGTTACTGGCCCAAAGCTCTAACCTCGAGGCTACCTGCCGCAGCCTTCCGGTTACTGGCCCAAAGCTCTAACCTCGAGGCCACCTGCCGCAGCCTTCCGGTTACTGGCCCAAAGCTCTAACCTCGAGGCTACCTGCCGCAGCCTTCCGGTTACTGGCCCAAAGCTCTAACCTCGAGGCTACCTGCCGCAGCCTTCCGGTTACTGGCCCAAAGCTCTAACCTCGAGGCTACCTGCCGCAGCATTCCGGTTACTGGCCCAAAGCTCTAACCTCGAGGCTATCTGCCGCAGCCTTCCGGTTACTGGCCCAAAGCTCTAACCTCGAGGCTACCTGCCACAGCCTTCCGGTTACTGGCCCATAGCTCTAACCTCGAGGCCACCTGCCGCAGCCTTCCGGTTACTGGCCCAAAGCTCTAACCTCGAGGCTACCTGCCGCAGCCTTCCGGTTACTGGCCCAAAGCTCTAACCTCGAGGCCACCTGCCGCAGCCTTCCGGTTACTGGCCCAAAGCTCTAACCTCGAGGCTACCTGCCGCAGCATTCCGGTTACTGGCCCAAAGCTCTAACCTCGAGGCTACCTGCCTCAGCCTTCCGGTTACTGGCCCAAAGCTCTAACCTCGAGGCTACCTGCCGCAGCCTTCCGGTTACTGGCCCAAAGCTCTAACCTCGAGGTTACCTGCCGCAGCCTTCCGGTTACTGGCCCAAAGCTCTAACCTCGAGGCTACCTGCCGCAGCCTTCCGGTTACTGGCCCAAAGCTCTAACCTCGAGGCTACCTGCCGCAGCCTTCCGGGTACTGGCCCAAAGCTCTCCCCTCTCCCCTCACCTGTTTAAACAGCCTGTCCCTCTCCTCACCTGTTTAAACAGCCTGTCCCTCTCCTCACCCTCTCCTCACCTGTTTAAACAGCCTGTCCCTCTCCTCACCTGTTTAAACAGCCTGTCCCTCTCCTCACCCTCTCCTCACCTGTTTAAACAGCCTGTCCCTCTCCTCACCTGTTTAAACAGCCTGTCCCTCTCCTCACCCTCTCCTCACCTGTTTAAACAGCCTGTCCCTCTCCTCACCCTCTCCTCACCTGTTTAAACAGCCTGTCCCTCACCCTCTCCTCTCCTGTTTAAACAGCCTGTCCCTCTCCTCACCCTCTCCTCACCTGTTTAAACAGCCTCACCCTCTCCTCACCTGTTTAAACAGCCTGTCCCTCTCCTCACCCCCTCCTCACCTGTTTAAACAGCCTGTCCCTCTCCTCACCCTCTCCTCACCTGTTTAAACAGCCTCACCCTCTCCTCACCTGTTTAAACAGCCTGTCCCTCTCCTCCTGGGGCGATCCCATGCTCTTGTCCTCTGCCACCATGGCGTCTCTCTTCAGCTCCAGCTCCTGAAGCTTCTCGTGTAGTAACACAGCTTCCCGTTTCACCTGGGAGTGATACAGCTCCTACGGACATCACACAGGACAGAGGGGACAGAAGGGATTGAGTCAGTGTGGATGGACGGGTCTAACTACCTGTTTGGTGGAAGGCCCTGACTCCCTCTATGGGACCAATGACATCTACCCTGGTTTAATACAACCACGATGGCAACAGACTAAAAGGTGTGTCTGACTAAAATAAACATTTTGGGGGTTTTCAGGTAATACAGTACCCAATCTATAACCATTAAAACATGCTCTTCAAACCTGGTCATTATAATGGATATGATTCAGCCCATGAGTGAATGAGCTTGTTGATTCAGCCCATGAGTGAGTGAGCTTGTTGATTCAGCCCATGAGTGAATGAGCTTGTTGATTCAGCCCATGAGTGAGTGAGCTTGTTGATTCAGCCCATGAGTGAATGAGCTTGTTGATTGAGCCCATGAGTGAATGAGCTTGTTGATTCAGCCCATGAGTGAATGAGCTTGTTGATTCAGCCCATGAGTGAATGAGCTTGTTGATTCAGCCCATGAGTGAATGAGCTTGTTGATTCAGCCCATGAGTGAGTGAGCTTGTTGATTCTGCCCATGAGTGAGTGAGCTTGTTGATTCTGCCCATGAGTGAGTGAGCTTGTTGATTCTGCCCAGCCCAGATAACAAGGTGAGACAACCACATATCACAGTCATAGTCAGTACATTAATCTTCAGATAGCTAGGTGAACCAGTCATAGTCAGTACATTCATCTCCAGATGAGCTTGTGGACCAGCCTGAGTGAGTACATTCATCTTCAGATGAGTGAATGACCAGTCATATTCAGTACATTCATCTCCAGATAGCTTGTTGACCAGCCATGAGTCAGTACATTCATCTTCCCAGATGAGTGAGCTTGTTGATTCAGCCACATATCACAGTCAATGAGCTCAGTACATTCATCTCCAGATAGCTAGTGGACCAGTCATGATTCAGCCCATTCATCTGAATGAGCTTGGTGACCAGTCATGAGTGAGTACATTCATCTCCAGATAGCTAGGTGGACCAGTCATAGTCAGTACATTCATCTCTGAGATAGCTAGGTGGACCAGTCATGTCAGTACATTCATCTTCAGATAGCTAGGTGGGACAACCACATATCACAGTCATAGTCAGTACATTCATCTCCAGATAGCTAGGTGGATTCAGCCATGAGTGAGTGAGCATTCATCTCCAGATGAGTGGTGGACCAGTCATAGTCAGTACATTCATCTCCAGATAGCTGAATGGTGGACCAGTCATAGTCAGTACATTCATCTTCAGATAGCTAGGTGGACCAGTCATAGTCAGTACATTCATCTTCAGATAGCTAGTGGACCAGTCATAGTCAGTACATTCATCTCCAGATAGCTAGATAACAAGTCAGACATTCATCTCCAGATAGCTAGGTGGACCAGTCATAGTCAGTACATTCATCTGCAGATAGCTAGGTGGACCAGTCATAGTCAGTACATTCATCTCCAGATAGCTAGGTGGACCAGTCATAGTCAGTACATTCATCTCCAGATAGCTAGGTGGACCAGTCATAGTCAGTACATTCATCAGATAGCTAGGTGGACCAGTCATAGTCAGTACATTCATCTTCAGATAGCTAGGTGGACCAGTCATAGTCAGTACATTCATCTCCAGATAGCTAGGTGGACCAGTCATAGTCAGTACATTCATCTCCAGATAGCTAGGTGGACCAGTCATAGTCAGTACATTCATCTCCAGATAGCTAGGTGGACCAGTCATAGTCAGTACATTCATCTCCAGATAGCTAGGTGGACCAGTCATAGTCAGTACATTCATCTTCAGATAGCTAGGTGGACCAGTCATAGTCAGTACATTCATCTCCAGATAGCTAGGTGGACCAGTCATAGTCAGGACATTCATCTCCAGATAGCTAGGTGGACCAGTCATAGTCAGTACATTCATCTTCAGATAGCTAGGTGGACCAGTCATAGTCAGTACATTCATCTCCAGATAGCTAGGTGGACCAGTCATAGTCAGTACATTCATCTCCAGATAGCTAGGTGGACCAGTCATAGTCAGTACATTCATCTCCAGATAGCTAGGTGGACCAGTCATAGTCAGTACATTCATCTCCAGATAGCTAAGTGGACCAGTCATAGTCAGTACATTCATCTTCAGATAGCTAGGTGGACCAGTCATAGTCAGTACATTCATCTCCAGATAGCTAGGTGGACCCAGTCATAGTCAGTACATTCATCAGATAGCTAGGTGGACCAGTCATAGTCAGTACATTCATCTCCAGATAGCTATGTGGACCAGTCATAGTCAGTACATTCATCTCCAGATAGCTAGGTGGACCAGTCATAGTCAGTACATTCATCTCCAGATAGCTAGGTGGACCAGTCATAGTCAGTACATTCATCTCCAGATAGCTAGGTGGACCAGTAATAGTCAGTACATTCATCTCCAGATAGCTAGGTGGACCAGTCATAGTCAGTACATTCATCTTCAGATAGCTAGGTGGACCAGTCAGTCAGTACATTCATCAGATAGCTAGGTGGACCAGTCATAGTCAGTACATTCATCAGATAGCTAGGTGGGTCAACCACATATCACAGTCATAGAAAGTACATTTCAAATTAGTAGCTATTAGTAGTATCAGAGCTAGAGGGGGGGTCAAGTGCAAGTGCTGCTTAATTATTCTAATATTTTTGGGGGTGGGGGGGTCAAGGGGAGGAGGAGGATAATTAAAATATACTCTTTGAAGGGAATAGGGTGTCACTCGGGATGCACCCTGCCACTCACTGCTTCAAACGTCTCCTTCCGTGTTATGAGGGTGTCCAGCTCTTCCTGACGACCATCCAGCTCCTGAGAGAAAGACACACACAGGAGAACTTTAGTCCTTGATACTGACACCTGTTTAGCACGAGGCCGTCTGTCGTTGTTATCTATACAGCCAGCAGGGGCTGAGTCATGCAGCTTTACTTACTAACAGTTCTCACTGGGCATCAAGGACTGCTGTCTGATTGGGTAGCTACGGCTGTCTGATTGGGTAGCTACGGCTGTCTGATTGGGTAGCTACGGCTGTCTGATTGGGTAGCTACGGCTGTCTGATTGGGTAGCTACTGCTGTCTGATGGGGTAGCTACTGCTGTCTGATGGGGTAGCTACGGCTGTCTGATGGGGTAGCTACGGCTGTCTGATGGGGTAGCTACGGCTGTCTGATGGGGTAGCTACGGCTGTCTGATGGGGTAGCTACTGCTGTCTGATGGGGTAGCTACTGCTGTCTGATGGGGTAGCTACTGCTGTCTGATGGGGTAGCTACTGCTGTCTGATGGGGTAGCTACGGCTGTCTGATGGGGTAGCTACTGCTGTCTGATGGGGTAGCTACTGCTGTCTGATGGGGTAGCTACTGCTGTCTGATGGGGTAGCTACTGCTGTCTGATGGGGTAGCTACGGCTGTCTGATGGGGTAGCTACTGCTGTCTGATGGGGTAGCTACGGCTGTCTGATGGGGTAGCTACTGTTTCTGATAGGGTAGCTACTGCTGTCTGATAGGGTAGCTACTGCTGTCTGATGGGGTAGCTACTGCTGTCTGATAGGGTAGCTACTGCTGTCTGATAGGGTAGCTACTGTTTCTGATGGGGTAGCTACTGCTGTCTGATGGGGAAGCTACTGCTGTCTGATCAAGGGGAGCTACTGCTGTCTGATGGGGTAGCTCACGGCTGTCTGATGGGAAGCTACTGCTGTCTGATGGGAACAAGCTACTGGGGGAACTGTCTGATGGGGGAAGCTACTGCTGGGAACTGATCAAGGGGAACGTAGGGGGAACTGTCAATGGGGGAAGCTACTGCTGTCTGATGGGGTAGCTACTGCTGTCTGATGGGGAACTAGCTCATAGGGGGAACAAGCTGTCAAGGGGTAGTTTCTAAAAGGCATCTGTCTTCATTAAGATGTAAAACTAAACTGTCTGTCTGACCTAGGCTCGTAGCTACTGCTGTCTGATAGGGCGTAGCTACTGTTTCTCTGTCTTTTTGATGATGTAGCTACTGCTGTCCCTGATCTCCTCCTCCAGGGATCAGCTACTGCTGTCTGATAGGGTAGGTGTGTATATACGGCTAAGGAAAAAAATCTAGTGAATAAAATGTTGAATTCAGGCTGTAACACAACAAAATGTGGAACAAGTCAAGGGGGAACAAGTCAAGGGGGAACAAGTCAAGGGGGAACAAGGTCAAGGGGGAACCAGTCAAGGGGGAACAAGTCAAGGGGTGTGAATAGTTTCTAAAAGGCATCTCATTCATTAAGATGTAAAACACCAAACTAATCCTGAATCAGCTCGGACCTGTAGCAGCTCGTCGTTGCTGGCCTTCATGGCAGCGTACTGGTCCTGTTTCTCTGGAGACATCTTTTTGATGATGTCATCAGCGGCCTGCTTCTCCCTCTCCATCTCCTCCTCCACCGCACGGATCATCTCCTCCTTCCTAAAGAAACCAGAGGTAGGAGAACGTCTTCCTTCCTATAGAAACCAGAGGTAGGAGAACGTCTTCCTTCCTATAGAAACCAGAGGTAGGAGAATGTCTTCCTTCCTATAGAAACCAGAGGTAGGAGAACGTCTTCCTTCCTATAGAAACCAGAGGTAGGAGAACGTCTTCCTTCCTATAGAAACCAGAGGTAGGAGAACGTCTTCCTTCCTATAGAAACCAGAGGTAGGAGAACGTCTTCCTTCCTATAGAAACCAGAGGTAGGAGAACGTCTTCCTTCCTATAGAAACCAGAGGTAGGAGAACGTCTTCCTTCCTATAGAAACCAGAGGTAGGAGAACGTCTTCCTTCCTATAGAAACCAGAGGTAGGAGAACGTCTTCCTTCCTATAGAAACCAGAGGTAGGAGAACGTCTTCCTTCCTATAGAAACCAGAGGTAGGATAATGTCTTCCTTGTTGACTACTGGAGGAGCTGGGACTGAGGACCAACTGTTGATTATGGGAGGAGCTGGGACTGAGGACCAATTGTTGATTATGGGAGGAGCTGGGACTGAGGACCAACTGTTGATTATGGGAGGAGCTGGGACTGAGGACCAATTGTTGATTATGGGAGGAGCTGGGACTGAGGACCAACTGTTCCTTATGGGAGGAGCTGGGACTGAGGACCAATTGTTGATTATGGGAGGAGCTGGGACTGAGGACCAACTGTCCTGATTATGGGAGGAGCTGGAGGACCAATTGTTGATTAGAACGTGGGAGGAGCTGGGACTGAGGACCAACTGTTGATTATGGGAGGAGCTGGGACTGAGGACCAACTATTGATTATGGGAGGAGCTGGGACTGAGGACCAATTGTTGATTATGGGAGGAGCTGGGACTGAGGACCAACTGTTGATTATGGGAGGAGCTGGGACTGAGGACCAATTGTTGATTATGGGAGGAGCTGGGACTGAGGACCAATTGTTGATTATGGGAGGAGCTGGGACTGAGGACCAATTGTTGATTATGGGAGGAGCTGGGACTGAGGACCAACTGTTGATTATGGGAGGAGCTGGGACTGAGGACCAATTGTTGATTATGGGAGGAGCTGGGACTGAGGACCAACTGTTGATTATGGGAGGAGCTGGGACTGAGGACCAACTGTTGATTATGGGAGGAGCTGGGACTGAGGACCAACTGTTGATTATGGGAGGAGCTGGGACTGAGGACCAACTGTTGACTACTGGAGGAGCTGATGACTTCACAAGGTGTTAATGACTAGACTATATAACACAGTGGTATGAGGAGGTGTTAATGACTAGACTATATAACACAGTGGTATGAGGAGGTGTTAATGACTAGACTATATAACACAGTGGTATGAGGAGGTGTTAATGACTAGACTATATAACACAGTGGTATGAGGACTGAGGACCAACTTAATGACTAGACTATATAACACAGTGGTATGAGGAGGTGTTAATGACTAGACTATATAACACAGTGGTATGAGGAGGTGTTAATGACTAGACTATATAACACAGTGGTATGAGGAGGTGTTAATGACTAGACTATATAACACAGTGGTATGAGGAGGTGTTAATGACTAGACTATATAACACAGTGGTATGAGGAGGTGTTAATGACTAGACTATATAACACAGTGGTATGAGGAGGTGTTAATGACTAGACTATATAACACAGTGGTATGAGGAGTGTTAATGACTAGACTATATAACACAGTGGTATGAGGAGGTGTTAATGACTAGACTATATAACACAGTGGTATGAGGAGGTGTTAATGACTAGACAATATAACACAGTGGTATGAGGAGGTGTTAATGACTAGACTATATAACACAGTGGTATGAGGAGGTGTTAATGACTAGACTATATAACACAGTGGTATGAGGAGGTGTTAATGACTAGACTATATAACACAGTGGTATGAGGAGGTGTTAATGACTAGACTATATAACACAGTGGTATGAGGAGGTGTTAATGACTAGACTATATAACACAGTGGTATGAGGAGGTGTTAATGACTAGACTATATAACACAGTGGTATGAGGAGGTGTTAATGACTAGACTATATAACACAGTGGTATGAGGAGGTGTTAATGACTAGACTATATAACACAGTGGTATGAGGAGGTGTTAATGACTAGACTATATAACACAGTGGTATGAGGAGGTGTTAATGACTAGACTATATAACACAGTGGTATGAGGAGGTGTTAATGACTAGACTATATAACACAGTGGTATGAGGAGGTGTTAATGACGAGACTACATACCACAGTGGTATGAGGAGGTGTTAATGACTGGACTATATAACACAGTGGTATGAGGAGGTGTTAATGACTAGACTATATAACACAGTGGTATGAGGAGGTGTTAATGACTAGACTATATAACACAGTGGTATGAGGAGGTGTTAATGACTAGACTATATAACACAGTGGTATGAGGAGGTGTTAATGACTAGACTATATAACACAGTGGTATGAGGAGGTGTTAATGACTAGACTATATAACACAGTGGTATGAGGAGGTGTTAATGACTAGACTATATAACACAGTGGTATGAGGAGGTGTTAATGACTAGACTATATAACACAGTGGTATGAGGAGGTGTTAATGACTAGACTATATAACACAGTGGTATGAGGAGGAGTTAATGACTAGACTATATAACACAGTGGTATGAGGAGGTGTTAATGACTAGACTATATAACACAGTGGTATAAGGAGGAGCACTCTAAGCAGATCTCGAAGACACCAGGGCCCTTTACTCATTAAGCGTCTCGGAGTATTAGTAATGATTTAGGATCAGTGCTGCATTTTAGTTCCTAATGAATAATATGACATGGACACGGGCAACCTGATCCTAGATCAGCACTGCTACCCTGAGACAGGAGGCTTATTGCCTCTATTGACACTGTGGTATGAGGAGGCCCAAGTCCTGAGGAGACGTTAAGCTTGAGGCCTTGGATCCTGGCCTAACTGACGGGCCGCCCCCAGGTGGTGAAGGTAGGAAACAACACCTGCACTTCACTGATCCTCAACACTGGGGCTGGTGTTGGGCTATATCACCGCCTGGTACGGCCACTGCGCCGCCCACAACAGAAGGGCTATCCAGAGGGTGGTGCGGTCTGCACAATGCATCACCAGGGGGCAAATTACCTGCTCTCCATGACACCTACAGCACCCGATGTCACAGGAAGGCCATTCCCTACCCCAGGCATTGTCCCATTCAGTGGGATGACTGGCTGTCTGTTTGCTCCTATCCCTCTCCCAGACATAGTCTCCAACAGGTCAATCATACTGGAGGTCAGGGGTCTCCAACAGGTCAATCATACTCGAGGTCAGGGGTCTCCAACAGGTCAAACATAGTAGAGGTCAGGGGTCACCAACAGGTCAAACATAGTGGAGGTCAGGGGTCTCCAACAGGTCAAACATAGTGGAGGTCAGGGGTCTCCAACAGGTCAAACATACTGGAGGTCAGGGGTCACCAACAGGTCAAACATAGTAGAGGTCAGGGGTCTCCAACAGGTCAAACATAGTAGAGGTCAGGGGTCTCCAACAGGTCAATCATAGTAGAGGTCAGGGGTCTCCAACAGGTCAAACATAGTAGAGGTCAGGGGTCTCCAACAGGTCAAACATAGTAGAGGTCAGGGGTCTCCAACAGGTAATATAATATAATAATATCAAACATAGTCAGGGGTCTAATCAAACATAATAATAATATATCATTTAGGGGTCTTTTATCCAACAGGTCAATCATGTGTACATTCTCAGGGGGTCTCCAAACAGGTCAAACATAGTTGAACTGAGCTCAGGGGTCTCCAACAGGTCAAACATACTGGAGGTCAGGGGTCTCCAACAGGTCAAACATAGTAGAGGTCAGGGGTCTCCAACAGGTCAAACATAGTAGAGGTCAGGGGTCTCCAACAGGTCAAACATAGTTGAGGTCAGGGGTCTCCAACAGGTCAAACATAGTAGAGGTCAGGGGTCTCCAACAGGTCAAACATAGTAGAGGTCAGGGGTCTCCAACAGGTCAAACATAGTTGAGGTCAGGGGTCTCCAACAGGTCAAACATAGTGGAGATCAGGGGTCTCCAACAGGTCAAACATAGTGGAGGTCAGGGGTCTCCAACAGGTCAAACATAGTGGAGGTCAGGGGTCTCCAACAGGTCAAACATAGTGGAGGTCAGGGGTCTCCAACAGGTCAAACATAGTGGAGGTCAGGGGTCTCCAACAGGTCAAACATAGTGGAGGTCAGGGGTCTCCAACAGGTCAAACATAGTGGAGGTCAGGGGTCTCCAACAGGTCTCCAACAGGTCAAACATACTGGAGGTCAGGGGTCTCCAACAGGTCAAACATACTGGAGGTCGGGGTCTCCAACAGGTCAAACATACTGGAGGTCGGGGGTCTCCAACAGGTCAATCATAGTAGAGGTCAGGGGTCTCCAACAGGTCAAACATAGTAGAGGTCAGGGTTCTCCAACAGGTCAAACATACTGGAGGTCAGGGGTCTCCAACAGGTCAATCATTGTAGAGGTCAGGGGTCTCCAACAGGTCAAACATACTGGAGGTCAGGGGTCTCCAACAGGTCAATCATTGTAGAGGTCAGGAGTCTCCAACAGGTCAGGTTGGAGACCCCCTGGTGTAGGTTGGAGACCCCTGGTGTAGGTTGGAGACCCCTGGTGTCATATTAAATAAATGTTTGAGTACTTACTCCCGTCTTTCTGTGAATATGACATCCATACTTTGAGCCTCTCGGTCGTTCTGTGCTTTCAACTACACAAAACACAGTATGTAAACAGTCAGGGTTAGGACTGAAACTAAACGTATTCTATCTCGGAGATAATTCACGTATAAAACTGTTTGCTGAAATGATCAAATGTAGTCACCATATTGAAGTCATTTATCACTTCCTCCATCTCAGTGTTGGTGTTCAACTTGTCAACGAGCTGAAATTCAGAACAAACAAGCAGAGGGGTAAACAGCAGTGTTTAGTACATCCTAAAAGAATAACATCGTAGCGTCTTCATCAAATAGAACCATGTGTACCATGTTGTAATCAGCCAGTTGTCCCTGTAGATCTTTCAGTTCACCAGCAAGTCCTTCTGCTCTGCAGGGGGTAAAACAACAGGACCATTAGAGACCATCCATATAAACGTTGGATGATGAGAACATGAGAACCAATTGAGGATTAAACAACATCAATAAGGGGTGTCTCTGAGTTGTCGACACAAAACAACCCGTAGGCCTATTTGTGCATCGTGTATTTCCTATCTGATTACTTTACCTTTTCTCATAGGAGAGGTAAACAGAGTTCTCCTGATTGAAGGTGTCAATCTCCTTCTGCAGTTTGCTGGTCTCCGTTGTCAGTTCGTTGATCTTACTCCTGTTGAGACACATGGCACATGACGATACAGTATACAACACGTGGTTCTATATGTTCTATTCAGGCTTACCTGAGAAGGCCAAGGTAGTAGGATTTATCCAGAATCTGCCTCTGAGGTCCTGGAAAATAAGAGCGAGAGAGAGAGAGAGAGAGAAAGATCTCATGTCATGACAGACAGATTAGAAAATAATTTGTGTGTGAGACAAGACTTCGATACCAAAATCATCACATTACAAGGTTGTGTTTTTATTTGGAGGTTCTAAACCGTCGTATGTTTATATTTTAGCAGAGAGGGAGCGAAGGACATATTTTGGGGACTGTGCCACACATTAACGTGGACTGATGTCCGAGGAAAGATATGGCTGGTGAATACAATGATCGTACAAAACATTAAGAACACCTGCTCTTTCCCATGACATACAGACTGTTCAGGTGAATCCAGGTGAAGGATATCATCCCCAATTGAAGTCACCTGTTAAATCCACTTCAAAATCAGTGTAGATGAAGGGGAGGAGACCGGGTTAAAGATGAAGGGGAGGAGGAACTTAAAGATGAAGGGGGTGTCCCGGTTAAAGATGAAGGTTCATGCTCTACAACATCCGAAGAGGATGACCCTGCCTTAAAGATGAAGGGGCAGGTTAAAGATGAAGGCAGGAGTCATCTCCCGTCTAAAGATGAAGGCTGTTGGCTGGGCTAAAGATGAAGGCCATTAAACCCCTTAAACTCATGAAGAAGGCTGCAGCCCGGGTGTTAAAGATTCCCAAGGGGAGGAGGACGTCACCCCGCTTAAAGATGAAGGGGAGGGGACTGGCTTCCAGTTGAAGTCGCATCCGGGTGGAACAAATCCCTCACGGGAGGAGGACAGGGAGTCAATCAAGATGAAGGGAGACAGAAACCCCACCTTTTAAAATATGAAGGGTAAGAGGACCCCCTAAAGATGAAGGGGACTCAAGGAATACCCCCCCTAGACGGGGTTAAAGATGAAGGTGTATGCACCAATTTAAAGATGAAGGGGAAGAGACGGGTTAAATGATGAAATGTAAATGATGAAGGGGATGTAAACAAAGATGAAGGGGTGTGTCTGGTTAAAGATGAACAAAACAACCCGTAGGCCTATTTGTGATGAAGGGAGGAGACGGGGTTAAAGATGAAGGGGATCTGAGACTTTACCTTTAAAGATGAAGGAGAGGTAAACAGAGTTCTCCTGATTGAAAATCTCCTTCTGCAGTTTGCTGGTTAAAAATGAAGTCAGTTCGTTAAAAATGAAGGGGAGGAGACATGGCAAATGAAGGGGAGGAACACGGGTTAAAGATGAAGGGGAGGCTTACCTGAGGGCCAAAGATGAAGGGGAGGATCCAGAATCTGCCTCTGAGGTCCTGGTTAAATAAGGGAGGAGACGGGGTTAAAGATGAAGGGGAGAGACGAGGGTTAAAGATGAAGGGGAGGACAGACAGATTAAAAATGAAGGGGTGAGACAAGACTTAAAGATGAAAAATCATTAAATTATGAAGGTTGTGTTTTTATTTGGAGGTTCTAAACCGGGTTTATATTTTAGAAGAGAGGGAGCGAAGGACATATTTTGGGGACTGTGCCACACATTAAAGATGAACTGATGTCCGAGGAAAGATATGGCTGGTGAATACAATGATTAAAGATGAGGGGAACACCTGCTCTTTCCCATGATATATATATTAAATGAATTTAGCAGACGCTTTTAAAGATGAAGTCATGTGTGCATACATTCTAAAGATGGGTGGTCCCGGGGTTAAAGATGAACCCACTACCCTGGGTTAAAGATGAAGGGGAGCGCCATGGTTACCAACTGAGCTACAGAAGGACCACATGACATACAGACTGTTCAGGTGAATCCAGGTGAAGGATAAAGATGAAGGGAAGTCACCTGGTAAATCCACTTCAAATCAGATGAGAGGGGAGGAGACCGGGTTAAAGATGAAGGGGAGGAGGGGTTAAAGATGAGGAGGAGACGGGGTTAAAGATGAAGGGGAGGAGACCGGGTTAAAGATGAAGGGGAGGAGACCGGGTTAAAGATGAAGGGGAGGAGACCGGGTTAAAGATGAAGGGGAGGGGAGGAGACCGGGTTAAAGATGAAGGGGAGGGGAGGAGACCGGGTTAAAGATGAAGGGGAGGGGAGGAGACCGGGTTAAAGATGAAGGGGACGAGACCGGGTTAAAGATGAAGGGGAGGAGACCGGGTTAAAGATGAAGGGGAGGAGACCGGGTTAAAGATGAAGGGGAGGAGACCGGGTTAAAGATGAAGGGGAGGAGACCGGGTTAAAGATGAAGGGGAGGAGACCGGGTTAAAGATGAAGGGGAGGAGACCGGGTTAAAGATGAAGGGGAGGAGACCGGGTTAAGGATGAAGGGGAGGAGACCGGGTTAAAGATGAAGGGGAGGAGACCGGGTTAAAGATGAAGGGGAGGAGACCGGGTTAAAGATGAAGGGGAGGAGACCGGGTTAAAGATGAAGGGGAGGAGACCAGGTTAAAGATGAAGGGGAGGAGACCAGGTTAAAGATGAAGGGGAGGAGACCAGGTTAAAGATGAAGGGGAGGAGACCAGGTTAAAGATGAAGGGACGGAGACCAGGTTAAAGACGAAGGGGAGGAGACCAGGTTAAAGATGAAGGGGAGGAGACCAGGTTAAGGAGACCAGGTTAAAGATGAAGGGGAGGAGACCAGGTTAAAGATGAAGGGGAGGAGACCAGGTTAAAGATGAAGGGGAGGAGACCAGGTTAAAGATGAAGGGGAGGAAACCAGGTTAAAGATGAAGGGGAGGAGACCAGGTTAAAGATGAAGGGGAGGAGACCAGGTTAAATATGAAGGGGAGGAGACCAGGTTAAATATGAAGGGGAGGATACGGGTTAAATAAGGATTTATAAGCCCTGAGACAATGGAGACATGGACTGTGTATGTGTGCTATTCAGAGGGTGAACGGGCAAGACAAAATATATTTAAGTGTCTTTGAACGGGTTATGGTAGTAGGTGCCAGGCGCACCGGTTTGTGTGTGTCAAGAACTGCAACGTTGCTGGGTTTTTCCACACTCAACAGTTTCCTGTGTGTATCAAGAATGGTCCACCCTACCACCCAAAGGACATCCAGCCAACTTGACACAACTGTGGGAACATCTTTTAGTCAACTTGGGCCAGCATCCCTGTGGAATTGAGGCTGTTCTGAGGGCAAACGGAGGTGCAACACAATATGTTTTGTACACTCAGCGTATAACAGGTGTATAATACAGGTGAATAACACAGGTTTATAATTCCGTCTTTCGGATGGGACGTTAAACAGGTGTCCTGACTCTCTGAGGTCATTAAATATCCCATGGTACTTATCGTAAGATTAGGAGTGTTAACCCTGGTGTCCTGACTCTCTGAGGTCAGTAAAGATCACATGACACTTATGGTAAGAGTAGGTGTGTTAACCCTGGTGTCCTGACTCTCTGAGGTCAGTAAAGATCCCATAGCACTTATGGTAAGAGTAGGTGTGTTAACCCTGGTGTCCTGGCTAAATTCCCCAGGTCTGGCCCTCAAACCTTCTCAGTCACCTAATGATCCCCAGTTTACAATTGTCTTATTCATCCCCCTCCTCCTCTCCCCTGTAACTATTCCCCAGGTCGTTGCTGCAAATGAGAACGTGTTCTCAGTCAACTTACCTGGTAAAATAACGAATAAATTATAATACAGGTGTATAATACGGGTGTATAGTACAGGTGTATAATACGGGTGTATAATACAGGTGTATAATACGGGTGTATAATACAGGTGTATAATACGGGTGTATAATACAGGTGTATAATACGGGTGTATAATACAGGTGTATAATACGGGTGTATAATACAGGTGTATAATACAGGTGAATAATACAGGTGTATAATACAGGTGAATAATACAGGTGAATAATACAGGTGAATAATACAGGTGTATAATACAGGTGTATAATACAGGTGAATAATACAGGTGTATAATACAGGTGTATAATACAGGTGTATAATACAGGTGTATAATACAGGTGAATAATACAGGTGTATAATACAGGTGAATAATACGGGTGTATAATACAGGTGAATAATACAGGTGTATAATACGGGTGAATAATACGGGTGAATAATACGGGTGAATAATACGGGTGAATAATACAGGTGAATAATACGGGTGAATAATACGGGTGAATAATACGGGTGAATAATACAGGTGAATAATAATAATAGGTGTATAATACAGGTGAATAATACAGGTGAATAATACAGGTGAATAATACGGGTGAATAATACAGGTGTATAATACAGGTGAATAATACAGGTGAATAATACGGGTGTATAATACAGGTGAATAATACAGGTGAATAATACAGGTGAATAATACAGGTGAATAATACGGGTGAATAATACAGGTGAATAATACAGGTGTATAATACAGGTGTATAATACAGGTGTATAATACAGGTGTATAATACAGGTGTATAATACGGGTGTATAATACGGGTGTATAATACGGGTGTATAATACGGGTGAATAATACAGGTGAATAATACAGGTGTATAAT
Source organism: Oncorhynchus keta (assembly GCF_023373465.1). Lineage (NCBI taxonomy): Eukaryota > Metazoa > Chordata > Actinopteri > Salmoniformes > Salmonidae > Oncorhynchus > Oncorhynchus keta. The sequence goes on from NC_068432.1 coordinate 55,193,148, forward strand.
ACAGGTGAATAATACAGGTGAATAATACAGGTGTATAATACAGGTGAATAATACAGGTGTATAATACGGGTGAATAATACAGGTGTATAATACGGGTGTATAATACAGGTGTATAATACAGGTGTATAATATGAGTGTATAATACGGGTGTATAATACAGGTGTATAATACAGGTGTATAATAATAATAATATAATACAGGTGTATAATATGGGTGAATAATACAGGTGTATAATACGGGTGAATAATACAGGTGTATAATACAGGTGTATAATAATACAGGTGTATAATATGGGTGAATAATACAGGTGTATAATACGGGTGTATAATACAGGTGTATAATACGGGTGTATAATACGGGTGAATAATACAGGTGTATAATACGGGTGTATAATACAGGTGAATAATACAGGTGTATAATATGGGTGAATAATACGGGTGAATAATACAGGTGTATAATATGGGTGAATAATACAGGTGTATAATACAGGTGTATAATATGGGTGTATAATACAGGTGAATAATATGGGTGAATAATACAGGTGTATAATACAGGTGTATAATACAGGTGTATAATACAGGTGTATAATACAGGTGAATAATATGGGTGTATAATACAGGTGTATAATACGGGTGAATAATACAGGTGTATAATATGGGTGTATAATACAGGTGAATAATACAGGTGTATAATACGGGTGTATAATACGGGTGTATAATACAGGTGTATAATACGGGTGAATAATACAGGTGAATAATACAGGTGAATAATACAGGTGTATAATATGGGTGAATAATACAGGTGTATAATACAGGTGTATAATACAGGTGTATAATATGGGTGAATAATACAGGTGTATAATATGGGTGAATAATACAGGTGTATAATATGGGTGAATAATACAGGTGTATAATACAGGTGTATAATACAGGTGTATAATACGGGTGAATAATACAGGTGTATAATACGGGTGAATAATACAGGTGAATAATACAGGTGAATAATACAGGTGAATAATACAGGTGTATAATATGGGTGAATAATACAGGTGTATAATACAGGTGTATAATACGGGTGTATAATATGGGTGAATAATACAGGTGTATAATATGGGTGAATAATACAGGTGTATAATATGGGTGAATAATACAGGTGTATAATACAGGTGTATAATATGGGTGTATAATACAGGTGTATAATACGGGTGTATAATATGGGTGTATAATACAGGTGAATAATACAGGTGTATAATACAGGTGTATAATACGGGTGAATAATACAGGTGTATAATACGGGTGAATAATACAGGTGTATAATACGGGTGAATAATACAGGTGAATAATACAGGTGTATAATATGGGTGAATAATACAGGTGTATAATATGGGTGAATAATACAGGTGTATAATATGGGTGAATAATACAGGTGTATAATATGGGTGAATGATATGGGTGAATAATACAGGTGTATAATATGGGTGAATAATACAGGTGTATAATATGGGTGAATAATACAGGTGTATAATATGGGTGAATGATACAGGTTTATAATACAGGTGAATAATAATACTGTACCCTTCATGCCAGTCTTCATGCCGCTCAGGCCCTGCTGGGTGACTGGCCGGTCGGCCACTTTAATTTGAGCAGAGAGAACACCAGGGGTCCCTAGGGCTCCTCCTCTGGTTCCAGGACGCCCAGTACCCGGAACAATCTACACATTACACACAAGACATTATTCAACTAGAAATGTTGCTTAGATTCCACTTTAAAATTAACTAGAAAGGAGCTACAATTTATAAAGGATTTTAAATAGCTAACGTACATCATGTCTTGGTAAGCACTACCTATCTACTTGAAATCATCTCTAAGCACACAGGGTTCTCCCAGGATTTTTTAACAAGGTGGTACTGCTAAGTACAGTGGGGGGAGGGGGAGGCCTGAAGGTGGGCCATGACCCCTCTTGGACTCAGAGATGTTATTTATTTATTTTTAACACCTGTAACTGCCATTTCCTGCAATATAGAGCAACAAAATGGCCTTAAATGATAACGGATGAAGTTTAAATAACGGCGCACGCAGCCAGTCCACAAGGTGGCGCAGTCCCCCTCTTACATTCTTTGGGGAGAACCCTGCTACAGTGTGAAAGTCTAGACACCCCTTGCATTTGTCACATTTTCCTGCATTAAATTGAAATCTAAAAAGGATCACTTTTTTCTTCTTCTGATCTTCACAACCTGCTCCACATTTTCAAAGTGAAAGAAAAAATATAAAACATTTTCAAAATTAATAAACTATATATCTTTTTTTAAATGAAGATGTCTTGAATGTGTATAGTGCCTTGCAAAAGTATTCATCCACCTTGGCATTTTTCCTATTTTGTTGTATTACAACCTGTAATTTAAATTGATTTTTATTTGGATTTAATATAACGTACATGCACAAAATAGTCAAAATTGGTGAAGTGAAATTAAACATTTTTACTTGTTTCAAAAAATTCATTTTTTTTTTTTTAAAGTAAAGATGGTGGGTGCATATGTATTCACCCCCTTTGATATGAAGCCCCTAAATAAGATCTGGTGCAACCAATTACCTTCAGAAGTCACATAATAAAGTCCACCTGTGTGCAATCTACGTGTCCCATGATCTGTCACATGATCTCAGTATATATACACATCTGTTCTGAAAGGTCCCAAAGTCTGCAACACCACCAAGCAAGCGGCACCATGAAGACCAAAGAGCTCTCCAAACAGGTCAGGGACAAAGTTGTGGAGAAGTATAGATCAGTTTTTGGGTTATAAAAAAATATCAGAAACTTTGAACATCCCACGGAGCGTCATTAAATAAATTATTTTAAAAAATGGAAAGAATATGGCACCACAACAAACCTGTCAAGAGAGAGCCGCCCACCAGGCAACAAAGAGACCAAAGATAACCCTGAAGTAGCTGCAAAGCTCCACAGCGGTGATTGGAGTATCTGTCCATAGGACCACTTTAAGTCTCACACTCTACAGAGCTGGGCTTTACGGAAGAGTGGCCAGAAAAGAAACATTGCTTAAAGAAAAAAATAAGCAAGCATGTTTGGTGTTCGCCAAAAGGCATGTGGGAGACTCCCCAAACATATGGAAGAAAGTACTCTGGTCAGGTGAGACTCAACTGTAGCTTTTTGGTCATCAAGGAAAACGCTATGTCTAGCACAAACCCAACACCTCTCATCACCCGAGAGCACCATCCCCACAGTGAAGCATGATGGTGGCAGCATCATGCAGTGGGGATGTTTTTCCATCAGCAGGGACTGTGAAACGCTAAATATCAATCAAATTCAATCAAATTTTATTTATATAGCCCTTCGTACATCAGCTGATATCTCAAAGTGCTGTACAGAAGCCCAGCCTAAAACCCCAAACAGCAAGCAATGCAGGTGTAGAAGCACAAATACAGGGAAATGCTTGAGGGAAACCTGTTTCAGTCTTCCAGAGATTTGAGACTGGGGCGGAGGTTCACCTTCCAGCAGGACAATGACCCTAAGCATACTGCTAAAGTATTTTGCATCTTCAAAGTGGTAGGTATGTTGAGTAAATCAAATGAGACAACCCCCCCCCCAAAAATCCATTTTAATTCCAGGTTGTAAAGCAACAAAATAGGAAAAATACCAAAGGGTGAATACTTTCACAAGCCACTGTATGTTTTCAAACGAGTCAATACTTGGTGGAAGCACCTTCAGCAGCAATTACTGCTGTAAACTAAATTTAAACTATTCAGACCCTTTACTTAGTACTTTGTTGAAGCACCTTTGGCAGCAATTACAGCTTTGAGTCTTCTTGGGTATGACGCTACAAGCTTGGCACACCTGTATTTGGGGAGTTTCTCCCATTCTTCTCTGTAGATCCTCTCAAGCTATGTCAGGTTGGATAAGGAGCATTGCTACAGATATTTTAAGGTCTCTCCAGAGATGTTCAAATCGGTTCAAGTCCGTGCTCCGGCTGGGCCACTCAAGGACATTCAGAGACTTGTCCCAAAGTCACTCCTGCGTTTTCTTGGCTGTGTGCTTATGGTCGCCCCAGTCTGAGGTCCTGAGCGCTCTGGGGCAGGTTTTTCATCAAGGATCTCTCTGTACTTTGCTCCATTCATCTTTCCCTCGATCCTGACTAGTCACTGCCGCTGAAAAACATCCCCACAGCATGGTACTGCCACCACCATGCTTCACCGTAGAGATGGTGCTAGGTTTCCTCCAGACATGACGCTTGGCACTCCTAATTGTCCCTAGAATTTCTGAGGAAACAGCTGGAGGCAGGGCTTTCTCCTATAGAACTCAATTTTTATGGAACGGTCTGCCTACCCATGTAAGAGACACAAACTCGGTCTCAACCTTTAAGTCTTTACTGAAGACTCATCTCTTCAGTGGGTCATATGATTGAGTGTAGTCTGGCCCAGGAGTGGGAAGGTGAACGGAAAGGCTCTGGAGTAACGAACCGCCCTTGCTGTCTCTGCCTGGCCGGTTCCCCTCTTTCCACTGGGATTCTCTGCCTCTAACCCTATTACAGGGGCTCACTGGCTTACTGGGGCGCTTTCATACCGTCCCTGGGAGGGGTGCGTCACCTGAGTGGGTTGAGTCACTGATGTGATCTTCCTGTCTGGGTTGGTTATCCCTCTAGTGGTGTGGGGGCTGTGCTTTGGCAAAGTGGGTGGGGTTATATCCTTCCTGTTTGGCCCTGTCCGGGGGTGTCCTCGGATGGGGCCACAATGTCTCCTGACCCCTCCTGTCTCAGCCTCCAGTATTTATGCTGCAGTAGTTTACGTGTCGGGAGGCTAGGGTCAGTTTGTTATATCTGGAGTACTTCTCCTGTCCTATTCGGTGGCCTGTGTGAATTTAAGTGTGCTCTCTCTAATTCTCTCTTTCTTTCTCTCTCTCAGAGGACCTGAGCCCTAGGACCATGCCTCAGGACTACCTGACATGATGACTCCTTGCTGTCCCCAGTCCATCTGGCCGTGCTGCTGCTCCAGTTTCAAATGTTCTGGCTTATTATTATTGGACCATGCTGGTCATTTATGAACATTTGAACATCTTGGCGGCAGGGTAGCCTAGTGGTTAGAGCATTGGACTAGTAAACGAAAGGTTGCAAGTTCAAATCCCCGAGCTGACAAGGTACAGATCTGTCGTTCTGCCCTTGAACAGGCAGTTAAACCCACTGTTCCTAGGCAGTCATTGAAAATAAGAATTTGTTCTTAACTGACTTGCCTAGTAAAATATATATATATTTTTTTAAATTGGCCATCTTCTGTTATAATCTCCACCCGGCACAGCCAGAAAAGGACTGGCCCCCCCACATAGCCTGGTTCCTCTCTAGGTTTTGGCCTTTTTAGGGAGTTTTTCCTAGCCACCATGCTTCTACACCTGCATTGCTTGCTGTTTGGGGTTTCAGGCTGAGTTTCTATACAGCACTTTGAGATATCAGCTGATGTACGAAGGGCTATATAAATACATTTGAGTTGATTCAGGCCAAAGAGTTCAATATTGGTTTCTTCAGACCAGAGAATCTTGCTTCTCATGGTCTGAGAGTCCTTTAGGTGCCTTTTGGCAAACTCCAAGCGTGCTGTCATTTGCCTTTTACTGAGGAGTGGCTTCCGTCTGGCCACTCTACCATAAAGGCTTGCTTGGTGAAGTGCTGCAGAGATGGTTGTCCTTCTGGAAGACACTCCCATCTTCACAGAGGAACTATGGAGCACTGTCAGAGAGACCATTGGGTTCTTGGCCACTCCCTGACCAAGGCCCTTCTCCCCCGATTGTTCAGTTTGGTCGGACGGCCAGCTCTAGGAAGAGTCTTGGTGGTTCCAAACTTCTACCATTTAAGAATGATGGAGGCCACCGTGTTCTTGGGGACCTTCAAATGCAACAACATTATTTTTGGTACCCTTCTCCTGATCATGCCTCGACACAATCCTGCCTTTGACCTGATGGCTTGGTTTTTGCTCTGACATGCAATGTCAACTGTGGAAACTTATATAGACAGGTGTGTGTCTTTCCAAATTATGTCAAATCTATTGAACTTACCACAGGTGGACTCCAATCAAGTTGTAAAAACAACCCAAGGATGATCAATGGAAACAGGATGCACCTGAGCTTAATTTCAAGTGTCATAGCGATGGGACTGAATACTTGTACATAATATGTAATACTATGTACATTTTGAAGAACCTGTTTTCTCTTTGTCAATATGGGGTGTCGTGTGTGTCGTTTGATGAGGAACATGTTTTATTTCGTCCCTTTTAGAATAAGGCTGTAATGTAACAAAATGTGGGAAAGTCAAGGGGTCTGAATATTTTACTTCTTTTTTATATTTAACTAGGCAAGTCAGTTAACAACAAATTCTTATTTACAATGACGGCCTACCCCAGCCAAACTCAGACGACGCTGGGCCAATTGTGCGCCGCCCTATGGGACACCCAATCACAGATGTGATGCAGCCTGGATTCGAACCAGGTACTGCAATGACGCCTCGTGTACTGAGATGCAGTGTCTTAGACCACTGCACCACTCTGGTGCCCTGAGTGCACAGTAAATCTGTTTGAAAATCAGAAACCATTTTTGTATATTGCTGACCATCAATGATTCTCAACTAAACTCAATAAGCTTGAGAAAATTTGACAACAACAATGGATATATGTTGCCAGTGGAGTTGTCCAGAGTTGGTAGGATCATATTCAAAGTGTTTTTCAGCTGTATTTTCTGCCAAAGGTGCTTGCACCAAGTATTAACTCTGGGTTGTGAAGACATCTTTGTTTATTTATTTTTAGAAAATATTCTCTACTTTTTCATTAACTTTGAAAATGTGGCGCAGGAAGTGTAGATCTGTAGGGGAAACATTGTCAATTTTAATTCCTTTTTAGATTGAATCCCTTTTTTGGACTTTCATTATGAACTGTACTGTATGTCCCATACGCTACATTAGGTGTGTAACAGGGTGATGATAGTTAGTCAGGGATCTGCAAGAAAACATCAAAACTGTGACTTGGCTTTACCCCAGTTCCGACCCTAACGGCTGTGGGTGGAGGTCTGATGGCAGTTGGAGGTCTTCCAGTCCCTGGTACAAGAGACCCCCGACTCATCGGTCTACCTGACGGTGGCCTCTGGCTCGCCATCTCTTCACACTGGTTTCTCTCCTCTCCACAAAATCCTGCAGGAGAAAATCAGTCTTTCAACGACAAGCAACTGCCTGGAGTAACGTTGGCAAAGCTAAACTAAACAGAGGCATGGTGCATTTCCGAGCGAAGTACCGTTAGTTAGCTAAGTTACTAGTAACGTGTTAGCTAGCTAGGCTAATGTTAGCTGGATGTTGCTAGCTAGTTTGCAAATGAAACAGTTGTCTCTTTTCTCGGGGCAATTTCAAGGTAGCTATAATGCATAATATAAGTGTACCAACTTACCTCGTGTTTTGTATAGGTGTCAAACCGCTCAATATGACTTGACTGTGAATTGATTGTTTGTATTTTGTTGTAGCAAGCAAGCGAGCGAGCGGTGCACTTCTTTTGACGTTACCACAGCAACCAACCATTACCGCGAGACTTTGGGGGAAATCTCGGAGAAGTGGAATCCCTCTGCAAAACCCTACCCCTCGTGACCACTGACGTATGACACGTTTACTAACACATCAAAGACATTCTTCTCTAGTCCAGTGGAGGGCGCAACCTGTCTACATTTTTATATCGCCTCTAATTTATGAGGGCGAGGGTTAAAAATACTACTGCGCATGTACGTGCACTATGCTCCGCCAGCCAGTGGGGTAATCGTCTTCCTCTTTGGAGAGAACTTCGCCTGCCTATGCATTGGATTTGATGATACTTGTGTTTCGGTCCTCGGTATGGACTCTCAAAAAGTAAGTGTACCCGGTGTATTAGGAACCGATATCGATGACGATTCGGTCGTCAGCTGTGCATGCCGTAATGCTGGCAACATTGTGTACGGCTTTCAAGCTTCACGGCTAGTCGAAGTGATAGTTAGTTGTATGTAACGAGACGAGCTTGTTGAGAACAAACATTAGTCCAACATTACGTGATTTAAAAAAAAAAAAAAAAAATTGTAATTGTTTATCACTAATATGCGTGATGTTTTAGGGCTGGGAACATGTTCACCTTCGTTCTGTTGCTTAAGAAGAATCTGTTGACTTGGAAACTAGATATTTTCTGATACGTTCTCTCGAACGTTTCCTTCTGGTTATTCAGCAATGACTGGTATTCACACGTCTTTCCCGTGACCGGGACAGAGCTCCTCTACACATCAATGCTTTGGCATTGATCTTGTTCTTGAATATGATGACACCGGTGTACTCTTAATTCACTTCCTCATTTCTATTGTGGTTTTGACAGTCACAGTAGGTGTCGAAGTCATTCATGTCTTTTATTATACAGCTTTGCCCGTCCTATAGGCCGTTTGTTTGTCTGTTACTGTTATTATAACAAAACGTATCATTATAAAGTCAATATTTGTGCTCACACGTCTTTCGGGGACTTGTCATGCATCTCAGATTATTACAATATTTTTGAAGTCATCCTGAAAAAATAAACATCAAATGTGTTATGAAATGTCAGACACGTTGCTTTAAGTCTGTTGTCAAGGGCCTATAGCAACAGGACGGTCTTATCGTTTGTCTTTGTTTTCTGTTTTGTTATCAGCATAACGAGGGTGTGACTATCAAACAGGAAATGACCTGTATGGCTACCCCTCCTTTCTACCGAAATAAAAGGAGGAAGGAAAGATGTACATGAAAAAGAGAGTATAGCCTTTAGCACGTGCTGTCAATCTAAGCTTCTTCTAAGTCTATTACACAGTCAGAGGGAGAGAGAGAGGTCACCCCAGTGGCACAGGTCTATTATAACCCTCAGTCAGAGAGGAGAGGTGTGACATCACTCAAGAAGGAAGTGGCACTAGTTGTGAGCCAGCACCTCAGACCAATGGGAAGACAGACATTATATTTGCAATCATATTCTGACTTTACAACATTAATCCATTTTGATTATTATTCTTTTTTTTAAAGTAGTTGTCAATCTCCAATAGAAACCATTACAGTCACCACCTTCCGGAGACACCTGTAACCCCACCTCTTTAAGGAATACCTAGGATAGGATAAGTAATCCTTCTCACCCCCCCCCCCTTTAAGATTTAGATGCACTATTGTAAAGTGACTATTCTACTGGATGTCATAAGGTGAATGCACCAATTTGTAAGTCGCTCTGGATAAGAGCTTCTGCTAAATGACTTAAATGTAAATGTACAGTTCCATTTGGCTGGGGTTTGAGTTAGTCGTTCATCAATGTTTTGTATTTTTGTTAAGTACTAGAGAGTAGTGTTCAGTAAAGGAACTTCCTACAGCCACACACCTGAAAAATCATTTTAGTTTCAGATTAATTTGTGTTGTTGTTGATTCAAACCACCTTTTACTTCCTTCCACTTTGTCTTTTAGAACCAACTCCCCATGTTTGAGCTCTGTCATTTTAGGGTCCTACGTTTTGACAGTTTTACAGTATCCATTGGGCTGAACAGAATGCTACTGAAATAGATACAGGCCTGAGGCCAGCATTGAGTTGACATGTGTCTCCTAGGCAGGGGCCTTTGCTGTGGTTACAGTATCCAGTCCACTACTACTGGTAGTGGCCACAGCTCAAATAGTAGTAGTATTTCTATTCGCAGCATAAAATCACTAGTAGACTGTTTCTGAGTACTGCAGATCCTGCTCTCTTTTTTTTTTTTTAAGAGCCAATTAGGCGTACATGTCAAACATCCTTCCTCCAGAGGACCTCGTTAGCCTCTTAACTTACTCCATGTTGAGTTCCTCCAACTACTATGGGTTCAGGTCAAAAACAGTGCATCTCTATATTGACTAAATAGGTTTCCATACCAGACACAGCCCTGGGGAATGTCCACACAGGGTTTTGCTGTGTGTCTCTACTGTGAAATAGCTTGTTGAGAGTAGTTTTAAGTCCTGTTAAACCCCTGCCTTTGTAGCTGGCGTGTATCTGCTTCTGCTGTAACACTGCTGCCATACGACCTACTGCTGTTATGTGGAGGCCTATGAGCTACTGCTGTTATGTGGAGGCCTATGAGCTACTGCTGTTATGTGGAGGCCTATGAGCTACTGCTGTTATGTGGAGGCCTATGAGCTACTGCTGTTATGTGGAGGCCTATGAGCTACTGCTGTTATGTGGAGGCCTATGAGCTACTGCTGTTATGTGGAGGCCTATGAGCTACTGCTGTTATGTGGAGGCCTATGAGCTACTGCTGTTATGTGGAGGCCTATGAGCTACTGCTGTTATGTGGAGGCCTACGAGCTACTGCTGTTATGTGTAGGCCTATGAGCTACTGCTGTTATGTGGAGGCCTATGAGCTACTGCTGTTATGTGGAGGCCTACGAGCTACTGCTGTTATGTGGAGGCCTACGAGCTACTGCTGTTATGTGGAGGCCTATGAGCTACTGCTGTTATGTGGAGGCCTATGAGCTACTGCTGTTATGTGGAGGCCTATGAGCTACTGCTGTTATGTGGAGGCCTATGAGCTACTGCTGTTATGTGGAGGCCTATGAGCTACTGCTGTTATGTGGAGGCCTATGAGCTACTGCTGTTATGTGGAGGCCTATGAGCTACTGCTACACCATTGTTATGGAACCTCATGTTCATCTGAGTTAGTTGTTGCCAAGTAGCATGCGGTTCTCTATCGGTTATCTATCGGTTGAGTTGGATGGGTAGGGATGGGTAGGCTATAGTCCAAGGTCAACGTTAAGCCTGTCCTGTTCAGAGGACACAGACAAGGTCCTACTGTACTGTTCAAACTGTCAAATCCTCTCACATCTACATAGTGCCTAGGAGTTAAGGACCAGGAGATATGGGGGGGGGGGGTCTATATTAGTAGGTCAGAAGACGTTTGTAGGGTTAGCCGACCTAATGCATTAAAGATAATCATCAGTCTGTGGTGTCATGCAACAGCTGTAAATAGAAGTGAAGGCCAATCCTCCAATCTGCCTAATCATGTTGTGTTGCTCAGTAGTATGGTCCCTCGTTCAGCAGGTCGGTCCCTCCCCGGGAACCAACAGACATCTGCCTAATCATGTTGTGTTGCTCAGTCATGGTCCCTCGTTCAGCAGGTCTGTTGCCAAGTAGCATCCCTATCGGAACCAAGTTGGATGGGTAGACATCTGCCTAATCATGTTGTGTTGCTCAGTAGTATGGTCCCTCTCACATCTACAGTGCCTAGGAGTTAAGGACCAGTATGGGGGGTCTATCCCTCCCAGAAGACGTTTGTAGGGTTAACCAAAGACATCTAAAGATAATCATGTCTGTGTTGCTCATGCATGGTCCCTGTAAATCAGCAGGAAGGCCAATCCTCCAATCTGCCTAATCATGTTGTGTTGCTCAGTAGCATGGTCCCTCGTTCAGCAGGTCTGTCCCTCCCCGGGAACCAACAGACATCTGCCTAATCATGTTGTGTTGCTCAGTAGTATGGTCCCTCGTTCAGCAGGTCGGTCCCTCCCCGGGAACCAACAGACATCTGCCTAATCATGTTGTGTTGCTCAGTAGCATGGTCCCTCGTTCAGCAGGTCGGTCCCTCCCCGGGAACCAACAGACATCTGCCTAATCATGTTGTGTTGCTCAGTAGCATGGTCCCTCGTTCAGCAGGTCGGTCCCTCCCCGGGAACCAACAGACATCTGCCTAATCATGTTGTGATGCTCAGTAGCATGGTCCCTCGTTCAGCAGGTCGGTCCCTCCCCGGGAACCAACAGACATCTGCCTACATTCACATGATATACAGAAACACAAACATTTCTGTACACTGTCCAAGACAATACACATACAGTACTGTGTATCTACACGGAGTGGACAAAACATTAGGAACGCCTTCCTAATATTGAGTTGCACTCCCCTTTAGCCCTCAGAACAGCCTCAATAGATCAGGACATGGACTCTAGGAGGTGTCGAAAGCGTTTCACAGGGATGTTGACTCCAAGGCTTCCCACAGTTGTGTCAAGTTGCCTGGATGGCCTGTGGGTGGTGGACCGTTCTTGATACACATGGGGAAACTGATGAGCGTGAAAAACTCAGCAGTGTTGCAGATCTTGACACACTCAATCCAGTACACCTGGCACCTACTACCATACCCCGTTTAAAGGCATGTAAATCTTTTGTCTCGCCCATTCACCCTCTGAATGGCAAACATTCACAATCCACGTCTCAAATGTCTCAGGGCTTAAACATCCTTCTTTAACGTGTCTCCTCCCCTTCATCTACATATCTCCTCCCCTTCATCTACATGTCTCCTCCCCTTCATCTACACTGATTGAAGTGGATTTAACAAGAGACATCAATAAGGGATCATATCCTTCACCTGGATTCACCTGGTCAGTCTATGTCATGGAAAGAGCAGGTGTTCTTAATGTTTTGTACACTCCGTGTATATTGTATATCTTATTGTACAGTGGATATCTGATATTAGTTGGATGTGGAAACTGAACTGGGGCAATGTCTCCTCAGAGTCAGTGGATTATTATATATCTATGATTCTGTTTGTCCTGTTCGATGTATAGCCTGGTATTGAGGTGTTTTCTGTTTGTCCTGTTCAATGTATAGCCTGGTATTGAGGTGTTTTCTGTTCGTTCTGTTTGATGTATAGCCTGGTGTTTTCTGTTCGTTCTGTTTGATGTATAGCCTGGTATTGAGGTGTTTTCTGTTCGTTCTGTTTGATGTATAGCCTGGTGTTGAGGTGTTTTCTGTTCGTTCTGTTCGATGTATAGCCTGGTATTGAGGTGTTTTCTGTTTGTCCCTTTTGATGTATAGCCTGGTGTTTTCTGTTCGTTCTGTTCGATGTATAGCCTGGTATTGAGGTGTTTTCTGTTCGTTCTGTTCGATGTATAGCCTGGTATTGAGGTGTTTTCTGTTCGTCCTGTTGATGTATAGCCTGGTATTGAGGTGTTTTCTGTTCGTCCCTTTTGATGTATAGCCTGGTATTGAGGTGTTTTCTGTTCGTCCCTTTTGATGTATAGCCTGGTATTGAGGTGTTTTCTGTTCGTCCCTTTTGATGTATAGCCTGGTATTGAGGTGTTTTCTGTTCGTCCCTTTTGATGTATAGCCTGGTATTGAGGTGTTTTCTGTTCGCCCCTATTGCTGTATTATTGAGTGTTTTCTGCCCCAGTTGATGTATAGCCTGGTATTGCTCTTAGCCCCAGTTTTCTGTTTGTCCTGTTCAATGTATAGCCTGGTATTGAGGTGTTTTCTGTTTGTCCCAGTTTTGATGTATAGCCTGGTATTGCTCTTAGCCCCAGTTTTCTGTTCACCCAGTTTGATGTATAGCCTGGTCTGGTGAGGTGTTTTCTGTTTGTCTGTTCAATGTATTGCCTGGTATTGAGGTCACACACTTTCTGTTAGCCCCAGTCTGATGTATAGCCTGGTATTGAGCCCCAGTTTTCTGGTCACACACTGCATTGCTCTTAGCCCCAGTCTGGACTGGTCACACACAGTATTGCTCTTAGCCCCAGTCTGGACTGGTCACACACAGTATTGCTCTTAGCCCCAGTCTGGACTGGTCACACACAGTATTGCTCTTAGCCCCAGTCTGGACTGGTCACACACAGTATTGCTCTTAGCCCCAGTCTGGACTGGTCACACACTGCATAGCTCTTAGCCCCAGTCTGGACTGGTCACCCACAGCATTGCTCTTAGCCCCAGTCTGGTCTGGTCACACACTGCATTTGTTAACCCCAGTCTGGTCTGGTCACACACTGCATTTGTTAACCCTGAGCTAACAGACAAACACAACCAGTGTCAATAAGCAATAAGACATTTTAATAATCTATTACTTCTTGCTTCTAGCCTGGCAATTGATTTCCAACAGTGATTGTTGTATATAAACTTTGCTGTTTGTCTGTCCCACATCGGAAACAATGTCAACAAAACCCCCATTTCCATCGTGGTCCTGTCAGTTACTGTAGTCAATACTGTAGGCCATATTGACACTGCACACTAATTAAATTGACAGGAGGGCGACGGAGGTCCTAATGAACAGAATTAGCTTATAACTCGTGGTGTTGGGGCCTTTTGTCTGCTTGTGTCGACATGAACTCTGCATGTCAATCTCCAAGTAAGAGGAGAGATTGACTGCATCACTACATGTCTTTTGTGAGAGGTATTGACATGTTGAAAGCACAGAGCTGTCTGTGTTTAGACGGCTAGTGCACAGCTCAGACACCCATGCATACCCCCCCCCCCCCCACTCTTAAATTCAAGTCAAACTAAATGCATGCTCTTCAACCGATTTACTGCCCGCTCGTCCAGCATCACTACTCTGGATGGTTCTGACTTAGAGTATGTGGACATCTACACATACCTAGGTGTCTGATTAGACTGTAAACTCTCCTTCCAGACTCGCATCAAACATCTCCAATCCAAAATTAAATCTAGAATCGGCTTCCTATATTGCAAAAAAGCATCCTTCACTCACGCTGCCAAACACACCCTCGTAAAACTGACTATCCTACCGATCCTCGACTTCAGTGATGTCATTTATAAAATAGCCTCCAACACTCTACTCAACAAATTGGATGCAGTCTATCACAGTGCCATCCGTTTTGTCACCAAAGCCCCATATAATACCCACCACTGCGACTTGTACACTCTCGTTGGCTAGCCCTCGCTTCATATTCGTCGCCAAACCCACTGGCTCCAGGTCATCTGTAAGTCTCTGCCAGGTAAAGCCCCGCCTTATCTCAGCTCACTGGTCACCATAGTAGCACCCACTTGTAGCACGTGCTCCAGTAGGTGTATCACACTAGTCACCCCAAGCCAATTCCTCCTTTGGTCTTTCCTTCCAGTTCTCTGCTGCCAATGACTGGAACAAACTGCAAAAATCACTGAAGCTGGAGACTCACATCTCCCTCACTAACTTTAGGCATCAGCTGTCAGAGCAGCTCACAGATCACTACACCTGTACATAGCTCATCTGTAAATAGCCCATCCAACTCCCTCATCCCCATACTGTATTTATTTATTTTGCTCCTTTGCACCCCAGTATCTCTACTTGCACATTCATCTTCTGCACATCTGTCACTCCAGTGTTTAATTGCTATATTGTAATTACTTCGCCACCATGGCCTATTTATTGCCTTACCTCCCTACAGTATGTAGTGGTGTTGTATTGTAGGTACAGTATGTAGTGGTGTTGTATTGTAGGTACAGTATGTAGTGGTGTTGTATTGTAGGTACAGTATGTAGTGGTGTTTTATTGACTGTATGTTTGTTGTATTGTAGGTACAGTATGTAGTGGTGTTGTATGTACCGTATGTAGTGGTGTTGTATTGTAGGTACTATGTAGTGGTGTTGTATTGTAGGTACAGTATGTAGTGGTGTTGTATTGTAGGTACAGTATGTAGTGGTGTTGTATTGTAGGTACAGTATGTAGTGGTGTTGTATTGTAGGTACAGTATGTAGTGGTGTTGTATTGTAGGTACAGTATGTAGTGGTGTTGTATTGTAGGTACAGTATGTAGTGGTGTTGTATTGTAGGTACAGTATGTAGTGGTGTTGTATTGTAGGTACAGTATGTAGTGGTGTTGTATTGTAGGTACAGTATGTAGTGGTGTTGTAGGTACAGTATGTAGTGGTGTTGTATTGTAGGTACAGTATGTAGTGGTGTTGTATTGTAGGTACAGTATGTAGTGGTGTTGTATTGTAGGTACAGTATGTAGTGGTGTTGTATTGTAGGTACAGTATGTAGTGGTGTTGTATTGTAGGTACAGTATGTAGTGGTGTTGTATGTAGGGGTGTTGTATTGTAGGTACAGTATGTAGTGGTATAATAATGTATTGTAGATACAGTATGTAGTTGTGTTGTATTGTAGGTACAGTATGTAGTGGTGTTGTATTGTAGATACAGTATGTAGTGGTGTTGTAGATACAGTATGTAGTGGTGTTGTAGGTACAGTATGTAGTGGTGTAATAATGTATTGTAGATACAGTATGTAGTGGTGTTGTATTGTAGATACAGTATGTAGTGGTGGTGTATTGTAGATACAGTATGTAGTGGTGGTGTATTGTAGGTACAGTATGTAGTGGTGTTGTGTTGTAGGTACAGTATGTAGTGGTGTTGTATTGTAGGTACAGTATGTAGTGGTGTTGTAGGTACAGTATGTAGTGGTGTTGTATTGTAGGTACAGTATGTAGTGGTGTTGTATTGTAGGTACAGTATGTAGTGGTGTTGTATTGTAGGTACAGTATGTAGTGGTGTTGTATTGTAGGTACAGTATGTAGTGGTGTTGTATTGTAGGTACAGTATGTAGTGGTGTTGTATTGTAGGTACAGTATGTAGTGGTGTTGTATTGTAGGTACAGTATGTAGTGGTGTTGTAGTAGGTACAGTATGTAGTGGTGTTGTAGGTACAGTATGTAGTGGTGTTGTATTGTAGGTACAGTATGTAGTGGTGTTGTATTGTAGATACAGTATGTAGTGGTGTTGTAGGTACAGTATGTAGTGGTGTTGTATTGTAGGTACAGTATGTAGTGGTGTTGTGTTGTAGGTACAGTATGTAGTGGTGTTGTGTTGTAGGTACAGTATGTAGTGGTGTTGTGTTGTAGGTGACAGTATGTAGTGGTGTTGTATTGTAGGTACAGTATGTAGTGGTGTTGTAGGTACAGTATGTAGTTGTATTGTAGATACAGTATGTAGTGGTGTTGTATTGTAGGTACAGTATGTAGTGGTGTTGTATTGTAGGTACAGTATGTAGTGTTGTGTTGTGGTACAGTATGTAGTGGTGTTGTAGGTACAGTATGTAGTGGTGTTGTTGTGTTGTAGGTACAGTATGTAGTGGTGTTGTATTGTAGGTACAGTATGTAGTGGTGTTGTAGGTACAGTATGTAGTGGTGTTGTATTGTAGGTACAGTATGTAGTGGTGTTGTATTGTAGGTACAGTATGTAGTGGTGTTGTAGTGTGTAGTGGTGTTGTAGGTACAGTATGTAGTGGTGTTGTATTGTAGGTACAGTATGTAGTGGTGTTGTGTTGTAGGTACAGTATGTAGTGGTGTTGTATTGTAGGTACAGTATGTAGTGGTGTTGTATTGTAGGTACAGTATGTAGTGGTGTTGTATTGTAGGTACAGTATGTAGTGGTGTTGTATTGTAGGTACAGTATGTAGTGGTGTTGTGTTGTAGGTACAGTATGTAGTGGTGTTGTATTGTAGGTACAGTATGTAGTGGTGTTGTATGGTGTTGTATTGTAGGTACAGTATGTAGTGGTGTTGTATTGTAGGTACAGTATGTAGTGGTGTTGTATTGTAGGTACAGTATGTAGTGGTATGTTGTAGGTACAGTATGTAGTGGTGTTGTATTGTAGGTACAGTATGTAGTGGTGTTGTATTGTAGGTACAGTATGTAGTGGTGTTGTATTGTAGGTACAGTATGTAGTGGTGTTGTATTGTAGGTACAGTATGTAGTGGTGTTGTATTGTAGGTACAGTATGTAGTGGTGTTGTATTGTAGGTACAGTATGTAGTGGTGTTGTATTGTAGGTACAGTATGTAGTAGGTACAGTATATGTAGTGGTGTTGTATTGTAGGTACAGTATGTAGTGGTGTTGTATTGTAGGTACAGTATGTAGTGGTGTTGTATTGTAGGTACAGTATGTAGTGGTGTTGTACAGTATGTAGTGGTGTTGTATTGTAGATACAGTATGTAGTGGTGGTGTATTGTAGATACAGTATGTAGTGGTGGTGTATTGTAGATACAGTATGTAGTGGTGGTGTATTGTAGATACAGTATGTAGTGGTGGTGTATTGTAGGTACAGTATGTAGTGGTGTTGTATTGTAGGTGCAGTATGTAGTGGTGTTGTATTGTAGGTGCAGTATGTAGTGGTGTTGTATTGTAGGTACAGTATGTAGTGGTGTTGTATTGTAGATGCAGTATGTAGTGGTGTTGTATTGTAGGTGCAGTATGTAGTGGTGTTGTATTGTAGGTGCAGTATGTAGTGGTGTTGTATTGTAGGTACAGTATGTAGTGGTGTTGTATTGTAGGTACAGTATGTAGTGGTGTTGTATTGTAGGTACAGTATGTACAGTATGTAGGTACAGTGTAGTGGTGTGTTGTAGGTACAGTATGTAGTGGTGTTGTAGGTACAGTATGTAGTGGTGTTGTACAGTATGTAGTGGTGTTGTATTGGGTACAGTATGTAGTGGTGTTGTATTGTAGGTACAGTATGTAGTGGTGTTGTAGTAGGTACAGTATGTAGTGGTGTTGTAGTAGGTACAGTATGTAGTGGTGTTGTAGGTAGTGGTACAGTATGTAGTGGTGTTGTATTGTAGGTACAGTATGTAGTGGTGTTGTATTGTAGGTAGGTACAGTATGTAGTGTAGTAGGTGTTGTATTGTAGGTACAGTATGTAGTGGTGTTGTATTGTAGGTACAGTATGTAGGTACAGTATGTAGTGGTGTTGTATTGTAGGTACAGTATGTAGTGGTGTTGTTGTAGGTACAGTATGTAGTGGTGTTGTTACAGTATGTAGTGGTGTTGTATTGTAGGTACAGTATGTAGTGGTGTTGTATTGTAGGTACAGTATGTAGTGGTGTTGTATTGTAGGTACAGTATGTAGTGGTGTTGTATTGTAGGTACAGTATGTAGTGGTGTTGTATTGGGTACAGTATGTAGTGGTGTTGTATTATGTAGTGGTACAGTATGTAGTGGTGTTGTATTGTAGGTTATGTAGTGTACAGTATGTAGTGGTGTTGTATTGTAGGTACAGTATGTAGTGGTGTTGTATTGTAGGTACAGTATGTAGTGGTGTTTGTAGGTTGTAGGTACAGTATGTAGTGGTGTTGTATTGTAGGTACAGTATGTAGTGGTGTTGTATTGTAGGTACAGTATGTAGTGGTGTTGTATTGGGTACAGTATGTAGTGGTGTTGTATTGTAGGTACAGTATGTAGTGGTGTTGTATACAGTATGTAGTGTGTTGTATTGTAGGTACAGTATGTAGTGGTGTTGTATACAGTATGTAGGTACAGTATGTAGTGGTGTTGTATTGTAGGTACAGTATGTAGTGGTGTTGTATTGTAGGTACAGTATGTAGTGGTGTTGTATTGTAGGTACAGTATGTAGTGGTGTTGTATTGTAGGTACAGTATGTAGTGGTGTTGTATTGTAGGTACAGTATGTAGTGGTGTTGTATTGTAGGTACAGTATGTAGTGGTGTTGTATTGTAGGTACAGTATGTAGTGGTGTTTGTAGGTACAGTATGTAGTGGTGTTGTACAGTATGTAGTGGTGTTGTAGGTACAGTATGTAGTGGTACAGTATGTAGTGGTGTTGTAGGTAGGTGTATTGTAGTATGTAGTGGTGTTGTATTGGGTACAGTATGTAGTGGTGTATGTAGTTGTGTTGTATTGTAGGTACAGTATGTAGTGGTGTTGTATTGTAGGTACAGTATGTAGTGGTGTTGTAGGTACAGTATGTAGTGGTGTTGTATTGGGTACAGTATGTAGTGGTGTTGTATTGTAGGTACAGTATGTAGTGGTGTTGTATTGTAGGTACAGTATGTAGTGGTGTTGTATTGTAGGTACAGTATGTAGTGGTGTTGTATTGTAGGTACAGTATGTAGTGGTGTTATGTAGTGGTGTAGGTACAGTATGTAGTGGTGTTGTATTGTAGGTACAGTATGTAGTGGTGTTGTATTGTAGGTACAGTATGTAGTGGTGTTGTAGGTACAGTATGTAGTGGTGTTGTATTGTAGGTACAGTATGTAGTGGTGTTATTGTAGGTACAGTATGTAGTGGTGTTGTATTGTAGGTACAGTATGTAGTGGTGTTGTAGGTACAGTATGTAGGTGTTGTACAGTATGTAGTGGTGTTGTATTGTAGGTACAGTATGTGTTGTATTGTGGTGTATGTGTGTTGTATTGTAGGTACAGTATGTAGTGGTGTTGTATTGTAGGTACAGTATGTAGTGGTGTTGTATTGTAGGTACAGTATGTAGTGGTGTTGTATTGTAGGTACAGTATGTAGTGGTGTTGTATTGTAGGTACAGTATGTAGTGGTGGTGTTGTATTGTAGGTACAGTATGTAGTGGTGTTGTATTGTAGGTACAGTATGTAGTGGTGTTATGTAGTGTATTGTAGGTACAGTACAGTATGTAGTGGTGTTGTATTGTAGGTACAGTATGTAGTGGTGTTGTATTGTAGGTACAGTATGTAGTGGTGTTGTATTGTAGGTACAGTATGTAGTGGTGTTGTATTGTAGGTACAGTATGTAGTGGTGTTGTATTGTAGGTACAGTATGTAGTGGTGTTGTATTGTAGGTACAGTATGTAGTGGTGTTGTATTGTAGGTACAGTATGTAGTGGTGTTGTATTGTAGGTACAGTATGTAGTGGTGTTGTAGGTACAGTATGTAGTGGTGTTGTATTGTAGGTACAGTATGTAGTGGTGTTGTATTGTAGGTACAGTATGTAGTGGTGTTGTATTGTAGGTACAGTATGTAGTGGTGTGTTGTATTGTAGGTACAGTATGTAGTGGTGTGTTGTATTGTAGGTACAGTATGTAGTGGTGTGTTGTATTGTAGGTACAGTATGTAGTGGTGTGTTGTATTGTAGGTACAGTATGTAGTGGTGTGTTGTATTGTAGGTACAGTATGTAGTGGTGTGTTGTATTGTAGGTACAGTATGTAGTGGTGTGTTGTATTGTAGGTACAGTATGTAGTGGTGTTGTATTGTAGGTACAGTATGTAGTGGTGTTGTATTGTAGGTACAGTATGTAGTGGTGTTGTATTGTAGGTACAGTATGTAGTGGTGTGTTGTATTGTAGGTACAGTATTGTAGGTACAGTATGTAGTGGTGTTGTATTGTAGGTACAGTATGTAGTGGTGTTGTATTGTAGGTGCAGTATGTAGTGGTGTTGTATTGTAGGTGCAGTATGTAGTGGTGTTGTATTGTAGGTACAGTATGTAGTGGTGTTGTATTGTAGGTACAGTATGTAGTGGTGGTGTATTGTAGATACAGTATGTAGTGGTGTTGTAGATACAGTATGTAGTTGTATTGTAGATACAGTATGTAGTGGTGTTGTATTGTAGGTACAGTATGTAGTGGTGTTGTATTGTAGATACAGTATGTAGTTGTATTGTAGGTACAGTATGTAGGGGTGTTGTATTGTAGGTGCAGTATGTAGTGGTGTTGTATTGTAGGTACAGTATGTAGTGGTGTTGTATTGTAGGTACAGTATGTAGTGGTGTTGTATTGTAGGTACAGTATGTAGTGGTGGTGTATTGTAGGTACAGTATGTAGTGGTGTTGTAGGTACAGTATGTAGTTGTATTGTAGATACAGTATGTAGTGGTGTTGTATTGTAGGTACAGTATGTAGTGGTGTTGTATTGTAGATACAGTATGTAGTTGTATTGTAGGTACAGTATGTAGTGGTGTGTTGTATTGTAGGTACAGTATGTAGTGGTGTTGTATTGTAGGTACAGTATGTAGTGGTGTGTATTGTAGGTACAGTATGTAGTGGTGTTGTATTGTAGGGTACAGTATGTAGTGGTGTTGTATTGTAGATACAGTATGTAGTGGTGTTGTATTGTAGGTACAGTATGTAGTGGTGTTGTATTGTAGATACAGTATGTAGTGGTGTTGTATTGTAGGTGCTATGTATGTTTGTATTGTAGCTACAGTATGTCAGTGTGTTGCTATGTTGTAGGTACAGTATGTAGTGGTGTTGTATTGTAGGTACAGTATGTAGTGGTGCTACCATGTTGTAGTGCTACCATGTTGTCATGTGTATTGTGATACCATGTTGTCATGTGTAGCTACCATGTATGTCAGGGTGTTGCTGCCATGTTGTCATATGGTGGTACCATGTTGTGGTGCTACCATGTTGTCATGTGGTGCTACCATGTTGTCATGTGGTGCTACCATGTTGTCAGTATGTAGTGTGCTGCCATGTTGTCATGTAGTGCTACCATGTATGTGTGGTGCTGTACCATGTTGTCATGTGGTGCTGCCATGTTGTCATGTGTGTGCTGCCATGTTGTCATGTGGTGCTACCATGTTGTGTAGGTGCTACCATGTTGTGGTGCTACCATGTTGTTGTGGTGCTACCATGTTGTCATGTGGTGCTACCATGTTGTGGTGCTACCATGTTGTGGTGCTACCATGTTGTGGTGCTACCATGTTGTGGTGCTACCATGTTGTCATGTGGTGCTACCATGTTGTCATGTGGTGCTGCCATGTTGTCATGTGTTGCTACCATGTTGTGGTGCTACCATGTTGTCATGTGGTGCTGCCATGTTGTCATGTGTGGCTACCATGTTGTGGTGCTACCATGTTGTCATGTGGTGCTACCATGTTGTGGTGCTACCATGCTATGTTGTTGTCTTAGGTATCGCTTTATGTTGTGTTGTCTCTTGTTGTGAATTGTGTTTTGTCCTATATATTTATTTTATTTTAAATTTTTAATCCCAGCAGGAGGCCTTTTGCCTTTTTGGTAGGCCGTCGTTGTAAATGGGGCGGCAGGGTAGCCTAGTGGTTAGAGCGTTGGACTAGTAACCGAAAGGTTGCAAGTTCAAACCCCCGAGCTGACAAGGTACAAATCTGCTATTCTGCCCCTGAACAGGCAGTTAACCCGCTGTTCCCAGGCCGTCATTGAAAATAAGAATTTGTTCTTAACTGACTTGCCTAGTAAAATAAAATTTAAAAACTAAAACATGAGATGTGGGATTATGATTTGAAAAAGTTGCAAAAAAAAAAAAGAAGCAAACTGGGCATCAAGTGATAATAATATAATAATAATAATAATAATAATTATAATAATATATGCCAAGCAAACTGGGCATCATGTGATAATATTGTCCCCCATCACACTATTGTTGATTTAATCTGGTCTTTACCTGTATTACATAATACAGTGCCTTCGGAAAGTATTCAGACCCCTTGACTTTCTCCACATTTTGTTACTTATTCTAAAATGTATTTTAAAAAATAAAATAAAAATGTCCTCATCCATCTACACATGATACCCCATAATGACAAAATAAAAACGGATTTTTAGAAATGTTTTCAAATGTATTGAAAATAAAACTGAAATAATTGATTTACATAAGTATTCAGACCCTTTACTCAGTACTTTGTTGAAGCACCCTTTGGCAGCGATTACAGCCTCAAGTCTTCTTGGGTTTGACGCTACAAGCTTGACACACCTGTATTTGGGGAGTTTCTCCCATTCTTCTCTACAGATCCTCTCAAGCTCTGTCAGGTTGGATGGGGAGAGTTGCTACACAGCTATTTTCAGGTCTCTCCAGAGATGTTTGATCGGGGTCAACTCCAAGCTCCGGTTGGGCCACTCAAGGACATTCAGAGACTTGTCCCGAAGCCACTCCTGCGTTGTCTTGGCTGTGTGCTTAGGATCGTTGTCCTGTTGGAAGGTGAACCTTCGCCCCAGTCTGAGAACCTGCTCCAGAGTGCTCAGGACTTCATCAAGGATCTCTCTGTACTTTGCTCCATTCATCTTTCCCTTGATCCTGACTAGTTTCCCAGTCCCTGCAGTTGAAAAACATCCCCACAGCATGATGCTGCCAACACCATGCTCCACCGTAGGGATGGTGCCAGGTTTCCTCCAGATGTGACACTTGGCATTCAGGCCAAAGAGTTCAATCTTGGTTTCATCAGACCAGAGAATCTTGTTTCTTGTTTCTGGTCTGAGAGTCTTTAGGTGCCTTTTGGCAAACTCCAAGTGGGCTGTCATGTGCCTTTTTACAGAGGAGTGGGTTCCGTTTGGCTATTCTATCAGAAAGGCCTGATTGGAGGAGTGCTGCAGAGGTGGTTGTCCTTCTGGAAGGTTCTCCAATCGCCACATTGGGTTCTTGGTCACCTCTCTGACCAAGGCGCTTCTCCCCCGATTTCTCAGTTTGGCCAGGATGCCAGCTCTAGGAAGAGTCTTGGTGATTCCAAACTTCTTCCATTTATGAATGATTGATGCCACTGTGTTCTTGGGGACCTTCAATGCTGCAGAAATGTTTTGGTACCCTTCCCCAGATCTGTGCCTCGACACAATCCTGTCTCTGAACTTTACAGACCAATTACCTCGACCGCATGGCTTTGTTTTTGCACTGTCAACTGTGGGGCCTTATATAGACAGGTGTGTGCCTTTCCAAATCATGTCCAATCAATTTAATTTACCACAGGTGGACTCCAATCAAATTGTAGAAACATCTCAAGGATGGAAACAGGATGCACCTGAGCTCAATTTCAAGTCTCATAGCAAAGGGTCTAAATACTTATGTAAATAACAGAATGACTTTTTCTTTATTTTTATAAAAAAATAAAAAATAAATCTAAACCTTTTTTCACTTCGTCATTAAGGGATATTGTGTTTTAGATTCATGAGGACTAAATATTATTTCATCCATTTTTAGAATAAGGCTGTAAAATGTGGAAAAAGTCAAGGGGTCTGAATATTTTCCAAATGCGATTTATATGTGTAAAATTAGTTTTGATTTAGAATTTTTTTTATTTTATTTTACCTTTATTTAACCAGGCAAGTCAGTTAAGAACAAATTCTTATTTTCAATGACGGAGGAAGGAACAGTGGGTTAACTGCCTGTTCAGGGGCAGAACGACAGATTTGTACCTTGTCAGCTTGGGGGTTTGATCTCGCAACCAACTCTAACCACTAGGCTACCCTGCCGCCCCGACCATTATCATTATATGTCTTAAATAACGGATGGGGGAAGCTTTTCCCTTGGTTCATTCTCATGCCAGCCAGCTAGGCTATACTCCTGTTGTAAAGCGAAACAATTAGCTTTAATATTCTGAAAGTTGATCAATAATTATAATATGCCTAGCCTATAGAAAGCTGATGGGATCTTCCTCTTTTTAATAGAGGCCATCACTCTGTTTTCTCACTCAATTGCATAGCCTATAGAAATGTTGCACAACATGAGCTCATGGGCTCATAAAAAGTTTGATTAGATTCAGAGGGACAGTAGAGTCCTGAGTACCAGGCAGTCAGCAAGTTTGGTAGACTACTAATGACCATCAGCATCCTCAGAGCTGGGAGAAACCTAGTTACTGTGAGGTCATGACCCGTGACTGCCGGTTTGATGGTAATACGGTCACCACAAAAGCCCTAATCTTGATACTGTGTTCATTTTGGCATGTTTACCCATTTGTTGTGTGCGTAGATAGCAAGTCAATGGAGCTAACTGGCTAGCTACTACTGTTAGCTAGCCAGATAGCCACAAATCCTTTTTAGCTAAGCTCGCTAACCACAAAGAATTTACATTTACCTTGCATAACATTATATTGAGGTCATTTTTGCCTGTTTTAACTAGCTAGATAGCTAGAAACACCACCTATATTCTACTTAGAGCTTTGACATTCCTGTGTAATGAACGGCGTGTATTATTATAAATGGATTATTTATTTTTTAATGTTTTGTTTTGCAGGAGGCCTTACAGAGAATAATAACCACATTGGCCAATAAAAATGAGGAGCTCCATAACTTCATGGAAACACTTAGTCACTCTCTGGCTGGTGTCCAGGTAAGACATATATATTTATTTATATATTTATTTATTTATATATATTTTATTTATACATATTTTATTTATTTATATACATATTTTATTTATTTATATACATATTTTATTTATTTTTATTTATATATATTTATTTATTATATTTATTTACTTATATTTATTTATATTTATATATTTATATTTATTTATATTTATTTATATTTATTTATATATATATTTTTTTTAATTTTTAACTATGCAAGTCAGTTAAGAACACATTCTTATTTTCAATGACAGGCTAGGAACAGTGTGTTAACTGCCTGTTCAGGGGCAGAACGACAGATTTTGTACCTTGTCAGCTCTGGGATTTGAACTTGCAACCTCGGTTACTAGTCCAACGCTCTAACCACTAGGCTACCCTGACGCCCCATATATACATAACACTCAGTCAATTACATTAAACATAACATACAGCAATAATAATGTTGATATTACAATCTTGTACAGTAATTTCCATTTACCAAATATGCCATGTTGATCCATCTATAGACTCTTGTGATGCAGAGATACGGTTCTGGGTTCAGAGGATAATCTATATGTGTGTGTGTGTGTGTGTGTGTGTGTGATTTATTTCCAAGGTGAACTCCCCACAGGCAGTGTCCGACCTGGAGGAGGAGTTTGACAGGTTATTCACCATCCTGGTTGAGATGAAGGAGAGCATGATCAACACCATCAAACAGGAAGGGGCCAAGAAGACACAGGAACTGCAGGTACCTGACCCCTAACCCCTGACCCCTAACCCCTGACCCCTAACCCAACACCATCAAACAGGAAGGGGCCAAGAAGACACGGGAACTGCAGGTACCTGACCCCTAACCCCTGACCCAACATCATCAAACAGGAAAGGGCCTAGAAGACACAGGAACTACAGGTACCTGACCCCTGACCCTAACCCAACACCTTCAAACAGGAGGGGGCCAAGAAGGCACAAGAACTACAAGTACCTGACCCCTAACCCCTGACCCTAACCCAACACCTTCAAACAGGAGGGGGCCATGAAGGCTCTACAGGTACTATACACCTTTGGGATGAATTGAAACGCCGACTACGAGCCAGCCCTAAGGGCCCAACATCAGTGCCCTTGGAAGCAAGTCCCCGCAGCAATGTCCCAACATCTAGTGGAAAGCCTGCCCAGAAGAGTGGAGGCTGTTATAGCAGCAATGTTCCAACATCTAGTGGAAAGCCTTCCCAGAAGAGTGGAGGCTGTTATAGCAGCAATGTTCCAACATCTAGTGGAAAGCCTTCCCAGAAGAGTGGAGGCTGTTATAGCAGCAATGTACCAACATCTAGTGGAAAGCCTTCCCAGAAGAGTGGAGACTGTTATAGCAGCAAAGGGGAGGGGGACCAACTCCATATTAATGCCCATGATTATGGAATGAGATGTTTGACAAGCAGATGGCCACATACTATTGGTCATGTAGTGTATACACTCACTATACACGTATACACTCACTGGCCAGTTTATTAGATTCACCCATCTAGTCCCGAGTCTGAGGTACTGGATCAGGCATGCCTGGCACCGATGATCACACCACGCTCAAAGCCCTTGTAGGTCACTAGTTTTACACAATTCTAACGTTCAATGGAACAGTAACTGAATTTCTCGACGGCTTACTGCTTTATATAGCAAACCACGACTCACTGTCTGTAGGTATAGGAAAATGGATGCCTCCGAAAAAGTATTTAGTCTTAGTGCCAGCATCGGTTTGGTAAATAGACGGCTGCAAATAATATAGATGCGAACTATGTTGGTACAGTAGGGCAAAAAAGTTGTCAGCCACCAATTGGGCAAGTTCTCCCACTTAAAGATGAGAGAGGCCTGTAATTTTCATCATAGGTACACTTCAACTATAACAGACAAAATGAGAAGAAAAAAATCCAGAAAATCACATTGTAGGATTTTTTTATGAATTTATTTGCAAATTATGGTGGAAAATAAGTATTTGTTCACCTAAAAACAAGCAAGATTTCTGGCTCTCACAACCTTCTTTAAGAGGCTCCTCTGTCCTCCACTCGTTACCTGTATTAATGGCACCTGTTTGAACTTGTTATCAGTATAAAAGACACCTGTCCACAACCTCAAACAGTCACACTCCAAACTCCACTATGGCCAAGACACCAGAAACAAAATTGTAGACCTGCACCAGGCTGGAAAGACTGAATCTGCAATAGGTAAGCAGCTTGGTTTGAAGAAATCAACTGTGGGAGCAATTATTAGGAAATGGAAGACATACAAGACCACTGATAATCTGCCTCGATCTGGGGCTCCACGAAAGATCTCACCCCGTGGGGTCAAAATGATCACAAGAACGGTGAGCAAAAATCCCAGAACCACATGGGGGGGACCTAGTGAATGACCTGCAGAGAGCTGGGACCAAAGTAACAAAGCCTACCATCAGTAACACACTACGCCGCCAGGGACTCAAATCCTGCAGTGCCAGATGTGTCCCCCTGCTTAAGCCAGTACATGTCCAGGCACGTCTGAAGTTTGCTAGAGAGCATTTGGATGATCCAGAAGATGATTGGGAGAATGTCATATGGTCAGATGAAACCAAAATATAACTTTTTGGTATAAACTCAACTTGTCGTGTTTGGAGGACAAAGAATGCTGAGTTGCATCCAAAGAACACCATACCTACTGTGAAGCATGGGGGTGGAAACATCATGCTTTGGGGCTGTTTTTCTGCAAAGGGACCAGGACTACTGATCCGTGTAAAGGAAAGAATGAATGGGGCCATGTATCGTGAGATTTTGAGTGAAAACCTCCTTCCATCAGCAAGGGCATTGAAGATGAAACGTGGCTGGGTCTTTCAGCATGACAATGATCCCAAACACCTATGATGATAAATTACAGGCCTCTCATCTTTTTAAGTGGGAGAACTTGCACAATTGGTGGCTGACTAAATAATGATTAGCCCCACTGTATATTGGATGAACCATGACTAGAATACAGTATATACATATGAAATGAGTAAACCAGTATGTAAACAATATTAAAGTGACCAGTGATTCCATGACTATGTACATTGGGCAGCAGTCTCTAAGGTGCAGGGTTGAGTAACCAGGGGGTAGCCGGCTCGTAACAGTGACTAAGATTCAGGGCAGGGTACTGGGTGGTAGTCGGCTAGTAACAGTAACTAAGATTCAGGGCAGGGTACTGGGCGGTAGTCGGCTAGTAACAGTAACTCAGGTTCAGGGCATGGTACTGGGCGGAGGCTGGCTGTGGTGACTATTTAACAGTCTGATGGCCTGGAGATGGAACCTGTTTCTCAGTCTCTCAGTCCCCTGCTTTGATGCACCTGTACTGACTCCGCCTTCTAGATGGTAGCAGGGTGAACATGCCAGGGCTCGGGTGGCTGAGGTCCTTGATGAACTTCTAGATGGTAGCGAGGTGAACATGCCAGGGCTCGGGTGGCTGAGGTCCTTGATGAACTTCCAGATGGTAGCGAGGTGAACATGCCAGGGCTCGGGTGGCTGAGGTCCTTGATGAACTTCCAGATGGTAGCGAGGTGAACATGCCAGGGCTCGGGTGGCTGAGGTCCTTGATGAACTTCTAGATGGTAGCGAGGTGAACATGCCAGGGCTCGGGTGGCTGAGGTCCTTGATGACCTTTTTAGATGGTAGCAGGGTGAACATGCCAGGGTGGCTGAGGTCCTTCATCTTCTTGGCCTTCCTGTGACACCGAGTGCTGTAGGTGTCCTGGAGGGCAGGCAGTGTGCCCCCGGTGATGAGTTGGGCAGACCACACCATCCTCTGGAGAACCCTACGGTTGCGGACTGTGGAATTGCTGTACCAGGCAGTGATACAGGCCGACAGGATGCTCTCAATTGTGCATCTGTAAATGTTCTTGAGGGTCTTAGGTGCTCCTGAGGTTGAAGAGGCGCTGTTGGAGTGAATGGACCATTTCAGATCCTTGGTGATGTGCACGTCAAGGAGCATTTGACCCCTCTCCTCTGCGGCCCCGTCGATGTGGATGGGGGCGTGCTCCCATCTCCTGTTGTCCACGATCAGCTCCTTTGTTTTGCTGACGTTGAGGGAGAGGTTATTTTCCCGGGCACCACTCCTCCAAGACTCTCACCTCCTCCAGGACTCTCACCTCCTCCAGGACTCTCACCTCCTCCAGGACTCTCACCTCCTCCAGGACTCTCACCTCCTCCAGGACTCTCACCTCCTCCAGGACTCTCACCTCCTCCAGGACTCTCACCTCTTCCCTGTAATTCCACTCCTCCAGAACTCTCACCTCCTCCAGGACTCTCACCTCCTCCCTGTAACTCACCTCCTCCTGGACTCTCACCTCCTTCAGGACTCTCACCTCCTCCCTGTGACTCCACTCCTTACCACTAGTGTTCGTTATGGGTGTTGTTGTAGTGCCTCCATACACCCTTCCCAGCCTGGGGTCTCTCTCTCTCTCTCTCTCTCTCTCTCTCTCTCTGTCTCTCTGTCTCTGTCTCTCTGTGTGTGTGATATTGGTAGTGATAGATGTTGTTGTGGTTCTTGGTTAGTGTATACCCCTCTCTCAGGCAGTCTGCGGTGTGTGTGTTATATTGGTAGTGATAGATGTTGTTGTGGTTCTTGGTTAGTGTATACCCCTCTCTCAGGCAGTCTGCGGTGTGTGTGTGATATTGGTAGTGATAGATGTTGTTGTGGTTCTTGGTTAGTGTATACCCCTCTCTCAGGCAGTCTGGCTTGGTTAGTGTATACCCCTCTCTCAGGCAGTCTGCGGTGTGTGTTATATTGGTAGTGATAGATGTTGTTGTGGTTCTTGGTTAGTGTATACCCCTCTCTCAGGCAGTCTGCGGTGTGTGTGTGATATTGGTAGTGATAGATGTTGTTGTGGTTCTTGGTTAGTGTATACCCCTCTCTCAGGCAGTCTGCGGTGTGTGTGTTATATTGGTAGTGATAGATGTTGTTGTGGTTCTTGGTTAGTGTATACCCCTCTCTCAGGCAGTCTGCGGTGTGTGTGTGTGATATTGGTAGTGATAGATGTTGTTGTGGTTCTTGGTTAGTGTATACCCCTCTCTCAGGCAGTCTGCGGTGTGTGTGTGATATTGGTAGTGATAGATGTTGTTGTGGTTCTTGGTTAGTGTATACCCCTCTCTCAGGCAGTCTGCGGTGTGTGTGTGATATTGGTAGTGATAGATGTTGTTGTGGTTCTTGGTTAGTGTATACCCCTCTCTCAGGCAGTCTGCGGTGTGTGTGTGATGTCATCATGCTGCTATGGCAGTTTCCTAGCCAACTCTCTAAATCCATTGAGCAGGAAACAAAAAGTGTCTGAAATTACCCCCAGATAAGAGATTACCACTTTATCCCTCTCTGATGTTGACCACTGCCTGGTACTGCCTGGTATGCTGGTCCTCATTACGTCAAGCTCACTCAGTTGGTAGAGAATGGCGCTTGTAATGCCAGGGTAGTGGGTTCGATTCCCGGGACCACCCATACGTAAAATGTATGCATGACTGACGGTAGATGACTGTGGATAAAAGCCTCTGCTTCTTGGCATATATTATATTAAAATATACACTCGTTGGCCAGTTTATTAGGTACACCATCCTGTTCATGAAAATGTTTCGCTCCTGCAGGAAGTGGAGTCTTGTGGCTTGTTATATAAAGCAGGTAGACAGGCATCGAGGCTTTTAGTTACTGTTCGATTAAACATCAGACCGGACAAAACTAGTGCCCTAAGTGACTGAGCCCGGTATGATCAGTGCCTGGTGCACCCAGGTTCCAGTACCTTTTACAGAAACGGCCTCCTGGGCTGGTTGATGAGAGGTTGAAGGAGAATAGGAAGAATCACGCAGCAGCACAGTGTCTCGGGTTTACTGAGAATGATGCAACAAACCAAAACATCCAGTCAGCAGCAGTCCTGTGGGTGAAAACAGCTGGTTGATGAGAGGTTGAAGGAGAATAGGAAGAATCATCCAGTCAGCAGCAGTCCTGTGGGTGAAAACAGCTGGTTGATGAGAGGTTGAAGGAGAATGGGAAGAATCATCCAGTCAGCAGCAGTCCTGTGGGTGAAAACAGCTGG
Source organism: Oncorhynchus keta (assembly GCF_023373465.1). Classification (NCBI taxonomy): domain Eukaryota; kingdom Metazoa; phylum Chordata; class Actinopteri; order Salmoniformes; family Salmonidae; genus Oncorhynchus; species Oncorhynchus keta. The sequence continues at coordinate 55,224,740 of NC_068432.1, forward strand.
TTGATGAGAGGTTGAAGGAGAATGGGAAGAATCATCCAGTCAGCAGCAGTCCTGTGGGTGAAAACAGCTGGTTGATGAGAGGTTGAAGGAGAATGGGAAGAATCATCCAGTCAGCAGCAGTCCTGTGGGTGAAAACAGCTGGTTGATGAGAGGTTGAAGGAGAATGGGAAGACTCATGCAAGTTAACAGGTGGGCCACAAACAGACAAATCCCGGTGCAGGACAACAGTGGTGTGCAGAACGACATCTCAGAACCCACAACTCGTCGAGAGGCCCGTTATCAGCAACCATCACTCCTGTGTTCCAATGACACGTTGTGTTAGCTAATCCAAGTTGATCATTTTAAAAGGCTAATTGATCATTAGAAAACATTTTTGCAATTATGTTAGCACAGCTGAAAACTGTTGTACTGATTTAAAAAAAGCAATAAAACTGGCCTTCTTTAGACTAGTTGAGTATCAACATTTGTGGGCTGGTCACGGGTGCACCTCAGCCACGCTCAAGGTCCTAAACGATATCATAACCGCCATCGATAAGAGACAGTACTGTGCATCTGTCTTCATGGACCTGGCCAAGGCTTTCAACTCTGTCAATCACCACATTCTTATCGGCAGACTCAACAGCCTTGGTTTCTCTAATGACTGCTTCACCAACTACTTCTCAGAGTTCAGTGTGACAAATCGGAGGGCCTGTTGTCCGGACCTCTGGCAGTCTCTATTGGGGCGCCACAGGGTTCAATTCTCGGGCCGACTCATACAATGCTGTATACTACTCCCTTCACAGAACAGCGTAATCTGTCTCTAACCAGAATAGAAAGAGGAGTGTGAGGCCCCGGTGCACAACTGAGCAAGAGGACAAGTACATTAGAGTGTCTAGTTTGAGAAACAGACGCCTCACAAGTTCTCAACTGGCAGCTTCATTAAATAGTACCAGTAAAACACCAGTCTCAACGTCAACAGTGAAAAGGCGACTCTGGGATGCTGCCCTTCTAGGTTTCCAGCTACAATCGTAATTTACAACATTAACAATGTTTACACTGTATTTCTGATCAAATTGATGTTATTTTAATGGACAACAAATTCTTTTCTTTCAAAAACAAGAATTTCTAAGTGACCCCAAACTTTTGCACAGTGTATGTTTTCATCATGTGACCCATGGAAACACAGATGTTCGTCATGTGACCCATGGAAACACAGATGTTCGTCATGTGACCCATGGAAACACAGATGTTCGTCATGTGACCCATGGAAACACAGATGTTCGTCATGTGACCCATGGAAACACAGATGTTCGTCATGTGACCCATGGAAACACAGATGTTCGTCATGTGACCCATGGAAACACAGATGTTCGTCATGTGACCCATGGAAACACAGATGTTCGTCATGTGACCCATGGAAACACAGATGTTCGTCATGTGACCCATGGAAACACATACACCTGTGTTTTTATTTCATCAAAGTTATTAACGTGTCAGTGGCATTTTAATAACAGACTAACTGTTGTTCATGATTGGTTTTAACAGTTAAATACATGATTTCTTCTAAGATTTGCCCTTTTAAGCTGTTTTGCCAGCATATACTATTGTTATGAGTTTGTCTGTCAGCTGATGAACCAACATGTTATTGTGTCACTGTGAGCTCAGCTAGCCTTCCCAAAACCAAGCAGGTGTTTGGTTACGTTTCCCCCTCTCTGGTCCCCTCTCCTTGGGGTACTCTCTCTGTTACCTTTCCCCCTCTCTGGTCCTCTCTCCTTGGGGTACTCTCTGTTACCTTTCCCCCTCTCTGGTCCTCTCTCCTTGGGGTACTCTCTGTTACCTTTCCCCCTCTCTGGTCCCCTCTCCTTGGGGTACTCTCTGTTACCTTTCCCCCTCTCTGGTCCTCTCTCCTTGGGGTACTCTCTGTTACCTTTCCCCCTCTCTGGTCTTCTCTCCTTGGGGTCCTCTCTGTTACCTTTCCCCCTCTCTGGTCCTCTCTCCTTGGGGTACTCTCTGTTACCTTTCCCCCTCTCTGGTCCCCTCTCCTTGGGGTCCTCTCTGTTACCTTTCCCCCTCTCTGGTCCTCTCTCCTTGGGGTCCTCTCTGTTACCTTTCCCCCTCTCTGGTCCTCTCTCCTTGGGGTACTTTCTGTTACCTTTCCCCCTCTCTGGTCCTCTCTCCTTGGGGTACTCTCTGTTACCGTTCCCCCTCTCTGGTCCTCTCTCCTTGGGGTACTCTCTGTTACCTTTCCCCCTCTCTGGTCCTCTCTCCTTGGGGTACTCTTTGTTACCTTTCCCCCTCTCTGGTCCTCTCTCCTTGGGGTCCTCTCTGTTACCTTTCCCCCTCTCTGGTCCTCTCTCCTTGGGGTACTCTCTGTTACCTTTCCCCCTCTCTGGTCCTCTCTCCTTGGGGTACTCTCTGTTACCTTTCCCCCTCTCTGGTCCTCTCTCCTTGGGGTCCTCTCTGTTACCTTTCCCCCTCTCTGGTCCTCTCTCCTTGGGGTCCTCTCTGTTACCTTTCCCCCTCTCTGGTCCCCTCTCCTTGGGGTACTCTCTGTTACATTTCCCCCTCTCTGGTCCTCTCTCCTTGGGGTACTCTCTCTGTTACCTTTCCCCCTCTCTGGTCCTCTCTCCTTGGGGTCCTCTCTGTTACCTTTCCCCCTCTCTGGTCCTCTCTCCTTGGGGTACTCTCTGTTACCTTTCCCCCTCTCTGGTCCCCTCTCCTTGGGGTACTCTCTGTTACCTTTCCCCCTCTCTGGTCCTCTCTCCTTGGGGTACTCTCTGTTACCTTTCCCCTCTCTGGTCTTCTCTCCTTGGGGTCCTCTCTGTTACCTTTCCCCCTCTCTGGTCCTCTCTCCTTGGGGTACTCTCTGTTACCTTTCCCCTCTCTGGTCCCCTCTCCTTGGGGTCCTCTCTGTTACCTTTCCCCCTCTCTGGTCCTCTCTCCTTGGGGTCCTCTCTGTTACCTTTCCCCCTCTGGTCCTCTCTCCTTGGGGTACTTTCTGTTACCTTTCCCCCTCTCTGGTCCTCTCTCCTTGGGGTACTCTCTGTTACCGTTCCCCCTCTCTGGTCCTCTCTCCTTGGGGTACTCTCTGTTACCTTTCCCCCTCTCTGGTCCTCTCTCCTTGGGGTACTCTTTGTTACCTTTCCCCCTCTCTGGTCCTCTCTCCTTGGGGTACTCTTTGTTACCTTTCCCCCTCTCTGGTCCTCTCTCCTTGGGGTCCTCTCTGTTACCTTTCCCCCTCTCTGGTCCTCTCTCCTTGGGGTACTCTCTGTTACCTTTCCCCCTCTCTGGTCCTCTCTCCTTGGGGTCCTCTCTGTTACCTTTCCCCCTCTCTGGTCCTCTCTCCTTGGGGTCCTCTCTGTTACCTTTCCCCCTCTCTGGTCCCCTCTCCTTGGGGTACTCTCTGTTACATTTCCCCCTCTCTGGTCCTCTCTCCTTGGGGTACTCTCTCTGTTACCTTTCCCCCTCTCTGGTCCTCTCTCCTTGGGGTCCTCTCTGTTACCTTTCCCCCTCTCTGGTCCTCTCTCCTTGGGGTACTCTCTGTTACCTTTCCCCCTCTCTGGTCCCCTCTCCTTGGGGTACTCTCTGTTACCTTTCCCCCTCTCTGGTCCCCTCTCCTTGGGGTACTCTCTGTTACCTTTCCCCCTCTCTGGTCCTCTCTCCTTGGGGTTCCTGGAACCTAAGAGGAGGCTTAGCAATAGCAGCTGATCGTCTTCCTGATAGCTGACCATTAGAAGACCTTGTAGCTAACATTGTCCTGTGGGAAGGACGGTTATGAGAGCCTGTTCAGCCTCCTGGCTACTTTGAAGAATCTCAAATATAAAATATATTTAGATTTGTTTAACACTTTTTTTTTTTTTGTGGGGTTACTACATGATTCCATATGTGTTATTTCATAGTGTTGATGTCTTCACTATTAATCTACAATGTAGAAAATAGTAAAAACAAAGAAAGACCCTTCGAATGTGTCGATGTGACCAAACTCTTGACTGGTACTGTGTGTGTTTTTATTTATATATATATTATATTATATTATATTTATATTTATATATATATATATATATAACACACACAGTACCAGGGAAGGCTAGCTGAGCTCACAGTGACACAATAACATGTTGGTATATTTTATATATATATATGCTTTTAGTTAGTTGTATTGAAATCGGGCTTCAACATGAGGTATCAAGGTCAATTACATTGTGTTGTAACAGCTCACCCTTCTGAAATGTCTTTTCCTCTGTTTGTTCCACAGCATCAGCTGACACAGAGCGGCAGTGCCTTGAAGAGTGCAGTGGAGCTGCTGGGGTTTGCCAACAATGCTCTGGATATTAAAGACGAGGATGAGTTCACTAAGGTAGAGGCTGCTGTTCTCTAGGGCTAGGACAAAAAAAAATTTTTTTATAATTGGGTGTGAAAGTATGAAGTGATTTCAGTGCCAACAGACATTTTAATTCCATGGGATATTGAATTATAATTTTTATAATTTTTTTTGCATTGTGTGCACATTGAAGCGTAGAATTCTTCAGTTGGACTTGTATTTCATGATTTGAAACTGAATTGAGTGAATATTGCATTCGGTTTTCAAATATTCAAATTTAAAATAGTATATATTCAGTTTCAATATGGTAGATATTTTATTCATTGTCTGTGTATTAAGTCAAAGTTTCATGTATTCAACTTTTCAGATTCAAAACCAGAGTCAACATCCTGGTACTTTGCAGGCCATAAACCTGAAATTATAGTTTGTCAACTGGATACACAGACAATGAATGCAATATCTACCATATTTAAACGGAATATATAAATATTGCATTTGAATATTCAATTAAATTGTGCATTCCAAATTCAAAAATGTCAAATTCGATGTCCCAATACAAATGATGGAAAAAGTAATCCTTCTCACCCCTTCTCACCCCCCTTAAAAGATTTAGATGCACTATTGTAAAGTGGCTGTTCCACTGGATGTCATAAGGTGAATGCACCAATTTGTAAGTCGCTCTGGATAAGAGCGTCTGCTAAATGACTTAAATGTAATTCAAATACACTTTGTTGGCACTGAAATCCCTCCATTTGTCAGCGTTAGACAATAACATTATTTGAATGTGATCAGCTGACGAGGACGACCAGGAAGTGAATGAAGGTCAACGTTGATTTACGAGTCGGGAGCCTCGTATAGTAACCATAGGTTGTATTATGTATTCAACCTAAAGTGAAACGACATGGAGTTTCTTTGGTTATTTTTGGAATACTTTCAAAGTGTCGATACTATAATAGTAGTGTTCTCCTAAACTAACACATGATTTTCCTTCTCAACGTCCTATAAAACAGTAACAGAATCTTCAGTTAAAAGTCACGCTGCTTTTTCTGTGTTTGACGTTGTTCACCGTGCTCTCCTCTGCTTCTCACTGTGTGTGTGTGTGTGTGTGTGTGTGTGTGTGTGTGTGTGTGTGTGTGTGTGTGTGTGTGTGTGTGTGTGTGTGTGTGTGTGTGTGTGTGTGTGTGTGAGAGTTTGGCGAGCGTGCGAGTGTCCAGTCCGACTGCATGTACCCCAGCTCGTGGTTAGTTGTTCTCCCCGTCCCGTGTCCGTTACCCCATCCTGTGCCCGTACCCCGTCCCGTTACCCCATCTCGTGACCCCATCCCGTGTCCCGTACCCCGTCCCGTGCCTCCATGGCTGTACTAACTATGATATATCTCTATTGTACTAACGGTCCCACTTCTTCTTTCTCCTCCTCTTCCTCTCCTCTTCTTCCAAGGCTGCCAAGCAGATCAAAGATAGGTACGGTACTTCCCTTCTTCAGTCTCTGGACATGCCTGGAAACCCAACGTTAAAATTGCATTGAATTCGAAGTAGTGCAGCAATGACTGTTTATGAATCAGGAAAGTTCACAACCTTTTTTCAAGCCGGAAAATAATATGTTAACATACTTTGATGGTTGTCTGTGCGGTTTGTCCTTTTGGCGGTAGGACTTTCCACAGGAATGTAGAATTAAATCAACTTTTCAAAGCGCTGGTAGTGTACACATTCAGATTTCTATCACCTGGACCATGTGTGCAGTAGATCCAAATATGTGCATGAGACACATGAGACCCATACTAGCAGAGCTGGTGTACGTGTTTACATGGTTCCGGGCGTGCTTCGGGTGTTCGAAATATGAACGCCACTACCAGCGCTTTGTCCATGTAATTATACTTTGCTGTGGATATATTATCTCACATTCCTACCGCCAATAGGACCAACCGTACGGATAACCGGTAAAGTAAGTTAGAAACAACATTCTGCTGTGTTCATGGCTGTCACTACATATAAGGACACGAAGGTCCGGACGGACCTTGGACATTTTTTTTTTTTCCTCATTTGAAAAATAAATCATAATTAAAAAAATAAAGCTATATTGTACACAATAAAGAGAATCTATTACAAGGTCAACATCTACACATTTCATCCCACCGTTGATCAAAGCTCAGAACGCTTTTATTCTTCATCTGACTTGAGTTCTAATCGCGTCTACCTCTTTGTGACCCAATGGTTAGTTATGTTCTCCTGCCTCAATGAGACCCAGTGATTAGTTAGTTATGTTCTCCTGCCTCTTAGTGACCCAGTGGTTAGTTAGTTATGTTCTCCTGCCTCTTAGTGACCCAGTGGTTAGTTATGTTCTCCTGCCTCTTAGTGACCCAGTGGTTAGTTAGTTATGTTCTCCTGCCTCTTAGTGACCCAGTGGTTAGTTAGTTTATGTTCTCCTGCCTCTTAGTGACCCAGTGGTTAGTTAGTTATGTTCTCCTGCCTCTTAGTGACCCAGTGGTTAGTTAGTTATGTTCTCCTGCCTCATTGTGACCCAGTGGTTAGTTAGTTATGTTCTCCTGCCTCATTGAGACCCAGTGGTTAGTTAGTTATGTTCTCCTGCCTCATTGAGACCCAGTGGTTAGTTAGTTATGTTCTCCTGCCTCTTAGTGACCCAGTGGTTAGTTAGTTTATGTTCTCCTGCCTCTTAGTGACCCAGTGGTTAGTTAGTTATGTTCTCCTGCCTCTTAGTGACCCAGTGGTTAGTTAGTTATGTTCTCCTGCCTCATTGAGACCCAGTGGTTAGTTAGTTATGTTCTCCTGCCTCATTGAGACCCAGTGGTTAGTTAGTTATGTTCTCCTGCCTCATTGAGACCCAGTGGTTAGTTAGTTATGTTCTCCTGCCTCATTGAGACCCAGTGGTTAGTTAGTTATGTTCTCCTGCCTCATTGAGACCCAGTGGTTAGTTAGTTATGTTCTCCTGCCTCATTGAGACCCAGTGGTTAGTTAGTTATGTTCTCCTGCCTCATTGAGACCCAGTGGTTAGTTAGTTATGTTCTCCTGCCTCATTGAGACCCAGTGGTTAGTTAGTTATGTTCTCCTGCCTCATTGAGACCCAGTGGTTAGTTAGTTATGTTCTCCTGCCTCTTAGTGACCCAGTGGTTAGTTAGTTATGTTCTCCTGCCTCATTGAGACCCAGTGGTTAGTTAGTTATGTTCTCCTGCCTCATTGAGACCCAGTGGTTAGTTAGTTATGTTCTCCTGCCTCTTAGTGACCCAGTGGTTAGTTAGTTATGTTCTCCTGCCTCATTGAGACCCAGTGGTTAGTTAGTTATGTTCTCCTGCCTCATTGAGACCCAGTGGTTAGTTAGTTATGTTCTCCTGCCTCATTGAGAACCAGTGGTTAGTTAGTTATGTTCTCCTGCCTCTTAGTGACCCAGTGGTTAGTTAGTTATGTTCTCCTGCCTCTTAGTGACCCAGTGGTTAGTTAGTTATGTTCTCCTGCCTCATTGAGACCCAGTGGTTAGTTAGTTTATGTTCTCCTGCCTCATTGAGACCCAGTGGTTAGTTAGTTATGTTCTCCTGCCTCATTGAGACCCAGTGGTTAGTTAGTTATGTTCTCCTGCCTCATTGAGACCCAGTGGTTAGTTAGTTATGTTCTCCTGCCTCTTAGTGACCCAGTGGTTAGTTAGTTATGTTCTCCTGCCTCTTAGTGACCCAGTGGTTAGTTAGTTATGTTCTCCTGCCTCATTGAGACCCAGTGGTTAGTTAGTTTATGTTCTCCTGCCTCATTGAGACCCAGTGGTTAGTTAGTTTATGTTCTCCTGCCTCATTGAGACCCAGTGGTTAGTTTGTTATGTTCTCCTGCCTCTTAGTGACCCAGTGGTTAGTTAGTTATGTTCTCCTGCCTCATTGAGACCCAGTGGTTAGTTAGTTATGTTCTCCTGCCTCATTGAGACCCAGTGGTTAGTTAGTTATGTTCTCCTGCCTCTTAGTGACCCAGTGGTTAGTTAGTTATGTTCTCCTGCCTCATTGAGACCCAGTGGTTAGTTAGTTATGTTCTCCTGCCTCTTAGTGACCCAGTGGTTAGTTAGTTATGTTCTCCTGCCTCATTGAGACCCAGTGGTTAGTTAGTTATGTTCTCCTGCCTCATTGAGACCCAGTGGTTAGTTAGTTTATGTTCTCCTGCCTCATTGAGACCCAGTGGTTAGTTTGTTATGTTCTCCTGCCTCTTAGTGACCCAGTGGTTAGTTAGTTATGTTCTCCTGCCTCATTGAGACCCAGTGGTTAGTTAGTTATGTTCTCCTGCCTCATTGAGACCCAGTGGTTAGTTATGTTCTCCTGTGTCTCCTTTAGCAACACATTCACCACTCTATCAAACGGCTAACTCCACCCTCTCGCGGCAGAGGCCCCGGGCGACGTGAAACGAACTACCCGGCTCGCAGTCGGCTCAATACGCAACTAGTCTAGAGATGCTGCTGACGGTGTGTTGGCGATGAGCAAAAAATATGCTACCGAGTTCTCATAATAACTTTGCTTTACAGAGAGTAGGTTACTGAGATATACAGTGATGTGGTGAGACTGAGGCAGGCTGCAATGCATGTAGGAAGAAGCAGAGGAGACAGAGAGAGGTTAGTACTGTGGTTCCCCGAACTTGACGAAATCTGTACTGATCTAATGAATCGGAACTTTAAAAAATAACATACCGTATGTATCAATATAAACAACTTCCCTATAGGGAACATTAAAATAAAAACGATCCATTTAAAAAAAAAAAATTGTTTCGTTGCTGATGCTTCGTGTCAGTGTGAATTCGCACTCCCCCTTTATAACATTAGTTGCTATAGCTACGTGTTTGTAGCTGGACTGAGGGGAATGAACCTATAGCAGCCAAGGTGATAATGACCGGGGTCATTTTTACTCGTTTTTACTCTTCTCCAAAGTTTTTGGCTTCCGTCCGGACCTCAGTAAAAAATTTAAACTCTAGTTGTGGCCCTAAAATAGAGGGCGTGAGAGGGAACTTCCTGATTCAAATGGTAAATTCTGCCCCGATTCAACGTTGGGTTTCCAGGGCGATGGCCATGCCTGGTAACATGCTGCTGCAGTGGTGTGAGAAGCCTAGTTTAGTGCACGGTTCAGAGCCAGATCTGGTCAAAGAGTTACAGGTCTTGTTTCATGTGCTTTACTAACTAGATGTCTTTTTTTTGTAGTTGTTTTCTTCATGTAGTCAGCGATCTGGTCAGACATCGGCGAACTAAAAGTAGCATGCATTTAGTGTGTCAATATGTGTGTGAGTCTTTGTTTGCTGTTGCTGACCCCAAGGTAAGTGACGTTAGGCAGGTTTCCATTGAGGTTTTTGCGACGTGTAAATGGAAAGGGCGGTTATAGTTATTATTATTATTATAGTTGATGTTTTCTACATTTTTATCCGCTATTCGTTTTTTGTTTAACTTTTATTTATTGCGACAAATTATGATTAAAACTGTGTTTTCGGGAAAACACAATGAGCGCTGACAAATAATTTTGAAGGTACGCAGGGGGGCACATGATGTTAATGCATAGCCTAACTATGAAGCTCCACATGTTATATCTCAATGCCTACTGCTTGTTAAATCTATCTTTCACAATAAATAAATAAATGTTTCTTTGCAGGATCCTTGTCCTGACTTTCAAGAATGCATGAAATTGCTTCGACTTGCTTTTCTGATTGGCTTGGATGCAAATTTCACCAACCAATTATTTCAGATAAAGTGAGGGGGAAAGTATTTGATCCCCTGCTGATTTTGTACGTTTGACAAAGAAATTATCTGTCTATAATTTTAATGGTTTATTTGAACAGAGAGAGACAGAATAACAACATCAAAACATCCAGAAAAACGCATGTTAAAAATGTTATAAATTGAGTTGCATTTAAATGAGGAAAATAAGTGTTTGACCCCTGTGCAAAACATGACTTAGTGCTTGGTGGCAAAACCCTTGTTGGCAATCAGAGGTCAGACGTTTCTTGTAGTTGGCCATCAGGTTTGCACACATCTCAGGAGGGATTTTGTCCCACTCCACTTTGAAGATCTTCTCCAAGTCATTAAGGTTTCAAGGCTGGCGTTTGGCAACTCGAACCTTCAGCTCCCTCCACAGATTTTCTATGGGATTAAGCTCTGGAGACTGGCTAGGCCACCCCAGGACTTTAATGTTCTTCTTCTTGAGCCACTCCTTTGTTGCCTTGGCTGTGTGTTTTGGGTCATTGTCCCAAACTGCTATAGACCTATATCCATCCTGCCCTGCCTATCTAAGGTCTTCGAAAGCCAAGTCAACAAACAGGTCACTGACCATCTCGAATCCCACCGTACCTTCTCCGCTGTGCAATCTGGTTTCCGAGCCGGTCACGGGTGCACCTCAGCCACACTCAAGGTACTAAATGATATCATAACCGCCATCGATAAAGACAGTACTGTGCAGCCGTCTTCATCGACCTCGCCAAGGCTTTCGACTCTGTCAATCACCAAATTCTTATCGGCAGACTCAACAGCCTCGGTTTTTCGGATGACTGCCTTGCCTGGTTCACCAATTACTTTGCAGACAGAGTTCAGTGTGTCAAATCAGAGGGCATGCTGTCCGGTCCTCTGGCAGTCTCTATGGGGGTGCCACAGGGTTCAATTCTCGGGCCGACTCTTTTCTCTGTATATATCAATGATGTTGCTCTTGCTGCGGGCGATTCCCTGATCCACCTCTACGCAGACGACACCATTCTATATACTTTCGGCCCGTCATTGGACACTGTGCTATCAAACCTCCAAACGAGCTTCAATGCCATACAGCACTCCTTCCGTGGCCTCAACTGCTCTTAAACGCGAGTAAAACCAAATGCATGCTTTTCAACCGATCGCTGCCTGCACCCGCATGCCCGACTAGCATCACCACCCTGGATGGTTCCGACCTTGAATATGTGGACATCTATAAGTACCTAGGTATCTGGCTAGACTGCAAACTCTCCTTCCAGACTCACATCAAACATCTCCAATCAAAAATCAAATCCAGAGTCGGCTTTCTATTCCGCAACAAAGCCTCCTTCACTCACGCTGCCAAGCTTACCCTAGTAAAACTGACTATCCTACCGATCCTCGACTTCGGCGATGTCATCTACAAAATGGCTTCCAACACTCTACTCAGCAAACTGGATGCAGTCTATCACAGTGCCATCCGTTTTGTCACTAAAGCACCTTATACCACCCACCACTGCGACTTGTGTGCTCTAGTCGGCTGGCCCTCACTACATATTCGTCGCCAGACCCACTGGCTCCAGGTCATTTACAAGTCCATGCTAGGTAAAAGCTCCGCCTTATCTCAGTTCACTGGTCACGATGGCAACACCCATCCGTAGCACGCGCTCCAGCAGGTGTATCTCACTGATCATCCTAAAGCCAACACCTCATTTGGCCGCCTTTCGTTCCAGTACTCTGCTGCCTGTGACTGGAACGAATTGCAAAAAAATCGCTGAAGTTGGAGACTTTTATCTCCCTCACCAACTTCAAACATCAGCTATCCGAGCAGCTAACCGATCGCTGCAGCTGTACATAGTCTATAGGTAAATAGCTCACCATTTTTCACCTACCTCATTCCCATACTGTTTTTATACTGTTTTTATTTATTTACTTTTCTGCTCTTTTGCACACCAATATCTCTACCTGTACATGCCCATCTGATCATTTGTCACTCCAGTGTTAATCTGCAAAATTGTATTATTCGCCTACCTCCTCATGCCTTTTGCACACATTGTATATAGACTGCCCATTTTTTTCTACTGTGTTATTGACTTGCTAATTGTTTACTCCATGTGTAACTCTGTGTTGTCTGTTCACACTGCTATGCTTTATCTTGGCCAGGTCGCAGTTGCAAATGAGAACTTGTTCTCAACTAGCCTACCTGGTTAAATAAAGGTGAAATAAAAATAAAATAAAAAAAATTGTCATGCTGGAATACCCATCCACGACCCATTTTCAATCCCCTGGCTGAGGGAAGGAGGTTCTCACCCAAGATTTGACGGGACATGGCCCCTTCCATCGTCCCTTTGATGCGGTGAAGTTGTCCTGTCCCCTGAGCAGAAAAACACCCCCAAAGCATAATGTTTCCATCTCCATGTTTGATGGTGGGGATGGTGTTCCGGTCACAACTTGCAGGCTTGTTTTCAATGCTGTGCGTTTTGTTGCCAACCTATTTTGCTACCTGACAACTTTACGGGTTTCACTTTTTAATTACCGTTCATATATTTATTTATTTTTTCCTCAACTTTTTCACTCCGGACGCTTTATCTGGACACGATTCGTCAGGACCTCCAACAGCCGAAGCTAAGTAGTAACATTAACATGATGCCTTCTAATTGCAGCCGCTGTGGCCTTACGGCGAGGATAGCTGTACTGCAAGCCCAGCTTCAGACGCAATCGTTAGGCAAGGGTAATTTCAGTGTAGGAAAGGATGAAACAGCGTCTGTGCCACCAGTAAGTACAGATAGTAGTATAAATCCCCTGGCACAGTCCCCGCAGCGGACAACTTTCTCACGGTTTCTGGAAGGAAATGCTGTAGGAACGCTCAACCGGTGTCGCTCATTCAGCAGACAGAAACTTTCAACCGGTTTTCCCCATTAAGCAGCGGGTCGGAGTCAGAGACCGAGTCTTCTCTGGTCTCTACTCCTCCCGTTACGGGTCTGAGACGCCGAAGCTTCCCACCATTAGCTCTGACAAATTGAAAACTCTAGTCATTGGCGACTCCATTACCCGCAGTATTAGACTTAAAGCGAATCATCCAGCGATCATACACTGTTTACCCGGGGGCAGGGCTACCGACGTTAAGGCTAATCTGAAGATGGTGCTGGCTAAAGCTAAAACTGGCGAGTGTAGAGAGTATAGAGATATTGTTATCCACGTCGGCACCAACGATGTTAGGATGAAACAGTCAGAGATCACCAAGCGCAACATAGCTTCTGCGTGCATATCAGCTAGAAAGATGTGTCGGCATCGAGTAATTGTCTCTGGCCCCCTCCCAGTTAGGGGGAGTGATGAGCTCTACAGCAGAGTCTCACAACTCAATCGCTGGTTGAAAACTGTTTTCTGCCCCTCCCAAAAGATAGAATTTGTAGATAATTGGCCCTCTTTCTGGGACTCACCCACAAACAGGACCAAGCCTGACCTGCTGAGGAGTGACGGACTCCATCCTAGCTGGAGGGGTGCTCTCATCTTATCTACGAACATAGACAGGACTATAACTCCCCTAGCTCCACAATGAAATAGGGTGCAGGCCAGGCAGCAGGCTATTAGCCAGCCTGCCAGCATAGTGGAGTCTGCCACTAGCATAGTCAGTGTAGTCAGCTCAGCTATCACCATTGAGACCGTGTCTGTGCCTCGACCTAGGTTGGGCAAAACTAAACATGGCGGTGTTCGCCTTAGCAATCTCACTAGGATAAAGACCACCTCCATTCCTGTCATTATTGAAAGAGATCATGATACCTCACATCTCAAAATAGGGCTACTTAATGTTAGATCCCTTACTTCAAAGGCAATTATAGTCAATGAACTAATCACTGATCATAATCTTGATGTGATTGGCCTGACTGAAACATGGCTTAAGCCTGATGAATTTACTGTGTTAAATGAGGCCTCACCTCCTGGCTAAACTAGTGACCATATCCCCCCCGCAAAGGCGGAGGTGTTGCTAACATTTACGATAGCAAATTTCAATTTACAAAAAAAAAAATGACGTTTTCGTCTTTTGAGCTTCTAGTCATGAAATCTATGCAGCCTACTCAATCACTTTTTATAGCTACTGTTTACAGGCCTCCTGGGCCATATACAGCGTTTCTCACTGAGTTCCCTGAATTCCTATCAGACCTTGTAGTCATTGCAGATAATATTCTAATCTTTGGTGACTTTAATATTCACATGGAAAAGTCCACAGACCCACTCCAAAAGGCTTTTGGAGCCATCATCGACTCAGTGGGTTTTGTCCAACATGTCTCTGGACCCACTCACTGTCACAGTCATACGCTGGACCTAGTTTTGTCCCATGGAATAAATGTTGTGGATCTTAATGTTTTCCTCATAATCCTGGACTATCGGACCACCATTTTATTACGTTTGCAATTGCAACAAATAATCTGCTCAGACCCCAACCAAGGAACATCAAAAGTCGTGCTATAAATTCACAGACAACACAAAGATTCCTTGATGCCCTTCCAGACTCCCTCTGCCTACCCAAGGACGCCGCCAGAGGACAAAAATCCGTTAACCACCTAACTGAGGATCTCAATTTAACCTTTGCGCAATACCCTAGATGCAGTTGCACCCTAAAAACTAAAAAAATGTCTCATAAGAAACTAGCTCCCTGGTACACAGAAAATACCCGAGCTCTGAAGCAAGCTTCAGAAAATGGAACGGAAATGGCGCCACACCAAACTGGAAGTCTTCCGACTAGCTTGGAAGGACGGTACCGTGCAGTACCGAAGAGCCCTTACTGCTGCTCGATCGTCCTATTTTCTAACTTAATTGAGGAAAATAAGAACAATCCGAAATTCCTTTTTGATACTGTGGAAAAGCTAACTAAAAAGCAGCATTCCCCAAGAGAGGATGACTTTCACTTTAGCAGTGATAAATTCATGAACTTCTTTGAGGAAAAGATTATGATTATTAGAAAGCAAATTACGGACTCCTCTTTAAACCTGCGTATTCCTCCAAACCTCAGTTGTCCTGAGTCTGCACAACTCTGCCAGGACCTAGGATCAAGAGAGACGCTCAAGTGTTTTAGTACTATATCTCTTGACACAATGATGAAAATAATCATGGCCTCTAAACCTTCAAGCTGTATACTGGACCCTATTCCAACTAAACTACTGAAGAGCTGCTTCCTGTGCTTGGCCCTCCTATGTTGAACATAATAAACGGCTCTCTATCCACTGGATGTGTACCAAACTCACTAAAAGTGGCAGTAATAAAGCCTCTCTTGAAAAAGCCAAACCTTGACCCAGAAAATATAAAAACTATCGGCCTATATCGAATCTTCCATTCCTCTCAAAGATTTTAGAGAAGGCTGTTGCGCAGCAACTCACTGCCTTCCTGAAGACAAACAATGTATACGAAATGCTTCAGTCTGGTTTTAGACCCCATCATAGCACTGAGACGGCACTTGTGAAGGTGGTAAATGACATTTTAATGGCATCGGACCGAGGCTCTGCATCTGTCCTCGTGCTCCTGACCTTAGTGCTGCTTTTGATACCATCGATCACCACATTCTTTTGGAGAGATTGGAAACCCAAATTGGTCTACACGGACAAGTTCTGGCCTGGTTTAGATCTTATCTGTCGGAAAGATATCAGTTTGTCTCTGTGAATGGTTTGTCCTCTGACAAATCAACTGTACATTTCGTGTTCCTCAAGGTTCTGTTTTAGGACCACTATTGTTTTCACTATATATTTTACCTCTTGGGGATGTTATTCGAAAACATAATGTAAACTTTCACTGCTATGCGGATGACACACAGCTGTACATTTCAATGAAACATGGTGAAGCCCCAAAATTGCCCTCGCTAGAAGCATGTGTTTCAGACATAAGGAAGTGGATGGCTGCAAACTTTCTACTATTAAACTCGGACAAAACAGAGATGCTTGTTCTAGGTCCCAAGAAACAAAGAGATCTTCTGTTGAATCTGACAATTAATCTTAATGGTTGTACAGTCGTCTCAAATAAAACTGTGAAGGACCTCGGCGTTACTCTGGACCTGATCTCTCTTTTGAAGAACATATCAAGACCATTTCGAGGACAGCTTTTTTTCCATCTACGTAACATTGCAAAATCAGAAACTTTCTGTCCAAAAATGATGCAGAAAAATTAATCCATGCTTTTGTCACTTCTAGGTTAGACTACTGCAATGCTCTATTTTCCGGCTACCCGGATAAAGCACTAAATAAACTTCAGTTAGTGCTAAATACGGCTGCTAGAATCCTGACTAGAACCAAAAAATTTGATCATATTACTCCAGTGCTAGCCTCTCTACACTGGCTTCCTGTCAAAGCAAGGGCTGATTTCAGGTTTTACTGCTAACCTACAAAGCATTACATGGGCTTGCTCCTACCTACCTCTCTGATTTGGTCCTGCCGTACATACCTACACGTACGCTACGGTCACAAGACGCAGGCCTCCTAATTGTCCTAGAATTTCTAAGCAAACAGCTGGAGGCAGGGCTTTCTCCTATAGAGCTCCATTTTTATGGAACGGTCTGCCTACCCATGTCAGAGACGCAAATCGGTCTCAACCTTTAAGTCTTTACTGAAGACTCATCTCTTCAGTGGGTCATATGATTGAGTGTAGTCTGGCCCAGGAGTGGGAAGGTGAACGGAAAGGCTCTGGAGCAACGAACCGCCCTTGCTGTCTCTGCCTGGCCGGTTCCCTCTTTCCACTGGGATTCTCTGCCTCTAACCCTGTTACGGGGCTGAGTCACTGGCTTGCTGGGGCTCTCTCGTGCCGTCCCTGGGGGGGGGGGGTGCGTCACCTGGGTGGGTTGATTCACTGTTGTGGTCGGCCTGTCTGGGTTGCCCCCCTTGGGTTGTACCGTGGCGGAGATCTTTGTGGGCTATACTCAGCCTTGTCTCAGGATGGTAAGTTGGTGGTTGAAGATATCCCTCTAGTGGTGTGGGGGATGTGCTTTGGCAAAGTGGGTGGGGTTATATCCTTCCTGTTTGGCCCTGTCCGGGGGTGTCCTCGGATGGGGCCACAGTGTCTCCTGACCCCTCCTGTCTCAGCCTCCAGTATTTATGCTGCAGTAGTTTATGTGTCGGGGCTAGGGTCAGTTTTTTATATCTGGAGTACTTCTCCTGTCCTATTCGGTGTCCTGTGTGAATCTAAGTGTACGTTCTCTAATTCTCTCCTTCTCTCTTTCTTTCTCTCTCTCGGAGGACCTGAGCCCTAGGACCATGTCCCAGGACTACCTGACATGAGGACTCCTTGCTGTCCCCAGTCCACCTGGCCATGCTCCTGCTCAGTTTCAACTGACCTGAGCCCTAGGACCGTGCCCCAGGACTACCTGACATGAAGGCTCCTTGCTGTCCCCAGTCCACCTGACTGTGCTGCTGCTCAGTTTCAACTGTTCTGCCTTATTATTATTCGACCATGCTGGTCATTTATGAACATTTGAACATCTTGGTCATGTTCTGTTATAATCTCTACCCGGCACAGCCAGAAGAGGACTGGCCACCCCACATAGCCCGGTTCCTCTCTAGGTTTCTTCCTAGGTTTTGGCCTTTCTAGGGAGTTTTCTAGCCACCGTGCTTTTACACCTGCATTGTTTGCTGTTTGGGGTTTTAGGCTGGGTTTCTGTACAGCACTTTGAGATATCAGCTGATGTACGAAGGGCTATATAAATAAATTTGATTTGATTTGATTTGATTTGATTTCTTGGGGTCATAGGCAGCATTCCTCCTCCTCCAAACACGGCGAGTTGAGTTGATGCCAAAGAGCTCCATTTTTGGTCTCATCTGACCACAACACTTTCACCCAGTTGTCCTCTGAATCATTCAGATGTTCATTGGCAAACTTCAGATGGGCATGTATATGTGCTTTGTTGAGCAGGGAACCTTGCGGACGCTGCAGGATTTCAGTCCTTCACGGCGTAGATTTCAGTCCTTCGCAGCGTAGTGTGTTACCAATTGTTTTCTTGGTGACTATGGTCCCAGCTGCCTTGAGATCATTGACAAGATCCTCCCGTGTAGTTCTGGGCTGATTCCTCACCGTTCTCATGATCATTGCAACTCCACGAGTGAGATCTTGCATGGAGCCCCAGGCCGAGGGAGATTGACAGTTCTTTTGTGTTTCTTCCATTTGCGAATAATCGCACCAACTGTTTCACCTTCTCACCAAGCTGCTTGGCGATGGTCTTGTAGCCCATTCCCAGCCTTGTGTGGTCTACAATCTTGTCCCTGACATCCTTGGAGAGCTCTTTGGTCTTGGCCATGGTAGAGAGTTTGGAATCTGATTGATTGATTGCTTCTGTGGACAGGTGTCTTTTATACAGGTAACAAACTGAGATTAGGGCACTTCCTTTAAGAGTGTGCTCTAATCTCAGCTAGTTACCTGTGTAAAAGACACCTAGGAGACAGAAATCTTTCTGATTGAGAGGGGGGGTCAAATACTTATTTCCCTCATTAAAATGCAAATCAATTTATACCATTTTTGACATGCGTTTTTGTTAATATTCTGTATCTCACTGTTCAAATAAACCTACCATTTTAAAATTATAAAAATCAGCAGGGGATCAAATGCTTTTTCCCCCTCACTGTATACAGGAGAGCAAGTCTCACCATGGCGACCACGTACCGTGGCGAACAGTTGACACATGAGAATGATTTAGAATATAGCAAATATTAATACATTTATTGCAGTCTGTCAATGCTGGCTTTGGCGGCCTACCTGAGCCAGGGAAGCGGATCTTGTGTGGGAGGGCAGACTGGGGCGGTTGCCAATTTAATTATTTTGCAATCTGCCTAAATGGATAATGGAAACTTAACATTAACTTCTTGCGACTAGCAAACCCGTATCCGGTATCATGGCTTCAAAAGCATTAGCATAACGCAGCGGACATAAATACGCAACAAACGCAAATGAAATAAATATATTCAAACACAAGCTTAGCCTTTTGTTAACAACACTGTCATCTCAGATTTTCAAAATATGCGTTACAACAGTGTAAGTTTATCATGGCATAATGCTATATGCAAAGCTCTGATGGCAGCAGGCAACATTTTCACAAAAATAAGAAAATCAACCAAATTAAATCATTTACCTTTTGAAGAACTTCGGATGCTTTCACTCAGGAGACTCCCAGTTAGATAGCAAATGTTCCTTTTTCCAAAAATAATATTTTTAATATTTTTGAAGGTGAGAAATCGCCCGAAAAATACTTCAACTATAACGCCAAACTTTTTTCAAAATTTGCTCCATAATATCGACAAACATAGCAAACGTTATTTATGATCCATCCTCAAGGTGTTTTTAACATAAGTATTCGATAATATATCCGTGGAGGCAGTTGGTTTCTCATAAGAAACGATTGGCAAAATGGCTACCTCAGTATTTTACGCAAGGTTTTCTGCGGGAGACACCATGTGACCACGTGCCATATATGGTCCCTTACAGCCATTCTTCAAGGGAAATGCCTAAAAGAAGTCACAATGCTGCAGACACCTTGGGGAAAACGTGGAAAACGTAAGCTGACTCCTAGCTCCTTCACAGCCATATAAGGAGTAATTGGCATGAGGCGGTTTCAAAAAATGCGGCACTTCCTGATTGGATTTTTATCTGGGTTTCGCCTGTAACATCAGTTCTGTGGCACTCACAGACAATATCTTTGCAGTTTTGGAAACGTCAGAGTGTTTTCTTTCCAAAGCTGTCAATTATATGCATAGTCGAGCATCTTTTCGTGACGAAATATCTTGTTTAAACGGAACGTTTTTCATCAAAAAATTAAAGAGCGCCCCCTATATCCAACTGGTCAAACCATTTTTCATTTTTATTAGACTCTGTGGGTTTTTGCGAAAAATGGCGACAAAATCCCAAAATCCCAAGTTAATGGAAACACAGCTTTTGTGTGTCTCCTCCACCTGCTCCCCACCTGGGAGGCTGATCCCAGACCTGTTCCTGCTCTTGCCGACTCCAACGCCGCTGCTGCCACGGCCAAGACAAACATGACAAGGAGTTAGCATGTCTCACAAAACATATGCTTATGTAATTATTCCGATTTTCTTTTTTTTTTAATGACATCGGTACTAAACTTGAATGTGATAGCACAAACAGACTGACAGACTCAGGCTAGCTGAAGGGTGTTGTTGTTGTTGGTGTTGCTCTGCTATGGTGTTCTGGTGGCCTCACTGTGCCATGCTCCTCCCTGCAGGGTAACAATGGCACCAGCCTTCAGACTGACCATGAAGCCCAAGGCCACAGATAACATGGACCATCTCATGGTGGACTTCAACCAGGAGCAGCAGCTCCTCCAGAACCTCAAGTTTCTGCCTGAGTACGTACATCTGGCTTGTGTCCCAAGTGACCCCTATTCCTATGCAGTGCACTACTTTAGACCAGAACCCTATAGAACCTATTCCCTATATATAATTTTTTACTTTAGACCAGAGCCCTATGGAACCCTATTCCCTATATATAGTGCACTACTTTAGACCAGAGCCCAATGGAACCCTATTCCCTATATAGTGCACTACTTTAGACCAGAGCCCTATGGAACCCTATATAGTGCACTACTTTAGACCAGAGCCCTATGGAACCCTATTCCTATATATAGTGCACTACTATAGACCAGAGCCCTATGGAACCCTATTCCTTATATATAGTGCACTACTTTAGACCCAGAGCCCTATGGAACCCTATTCCCTATATATAGTGCACTACTATAGACCAGAGCCCTATGGAACCCTATTCCCTATATATAGTGCACTACTTTAGACCAGAGCCCTATGGAACCCTATTCCCTATATATAGTGCACTACTATAGACCAGAGCCCTATGGAACCCTATTCCCTATATATAGTGCACTACTTTGACCAGAGCCCTATGGAACCCTATTCCCTATATATAGTGCACTACTTTAGACATTCAGTAGCCCTGATGATATGAAATATTTTGATATATTAAATTCAAAATGTACTTTACACATTTCAGCTTTTACCCCAATAAATACCCTATTCCCTATATTATTACTGTGGACTACTTTAGACAGAAAATGAACCCTAATATTTGCATTATTATAATAATGTGTTTGGAAATGTTTCCTATGGAATTTGATTATCCCTCATAATTAGCCTACTTTGTGGATTCATTTTAGTTTCTTTTTTCCTCTGGGTTTCCTCTGGGTAGTATGCAATCTAACTCTGACCAGTTGTTTTTGTCTCACTGCTTTGCTTTATCTTGGCCAGGTCACAGTTGTAAATGAGAACTTGTTCTCAACCCTACCTGGTTAAATAAAGGTGATCTGGCCTACCTGGTTAAATAAGAGGTGATCTGGCCTATTCCCTTAAATAAAGGCGATCTGGCCTACCTGGTTAAATAAAGTGATCTGGCCTACCTGGTTAAATAAAGGTGATCTGGCCTACCTGGTTAAATAAAGGTGATCTGGCCTACCTGGTTAAATAAAGGCGATCTGGCCTACCTGGTTAAATAAAGGTGATCTGGCCTTTACCTGTCCAAATAAAGGTGATCGGCCTACCTGGTTAAATAAAGGTGATCTGGCCTGCCTGGTTAATAAAGGTGATCTGGCCTATGGTTAAAAAAGGTGATCTGGCCTACCTGGTTAAATAAGGTGATCTTATGGTTAAATAAGGTGATCTGGCCTTGGTTAAATAAAGGTGATCTGGCCTACCTGGTTAAATAAAGGTGATCTGGCCTGCCTGGTTAAATAAAGGTGATCTGGCCTACCTGGTTAAATAAAGGTGATCTTTTTTCTCTGGGAAATAAAGGTGATCTGGCCTACCTGGTTAAATAAAGGCGATTTGGCCTACCTGGTTAAATAAGGCTTTATCTGGCCTACCTGGTTAAATAAAGGTGATCTGGCCTACCTGGTTAAATAAATGATCTGGCCTTGGTTAAATAAAGGTGATCTGGCCTACCTGGTTAAATAAAAGGTGATCTGGCCTACCTGGTTAAATAAGGTGATCTGGCCTACCTGGTTAAATAAAAAGGTGATCTGGCCTACCTGGTTAAATAAGGTGATCTGGCCTACCTGGTTAAATAAAGGTGAAATAAAATAAAAAAAATTAAAAAAAATAAAAATAATCTACATTGAGTGTACAAAACATTAGGAACACCTGCTCTTTCCATGACATAGACTGACCAGGTGAATCCAGGTGAAGGATATGATCCCTTATTGATGTCTCTTGTTAAATCCCACTTCAATCAGTGTAGATGAAGGGGAGGAGACATGTAGATGAAGGGGAGGAGACATGTAGATGAAGGGGAGGAGACACGTTAAAGAAGGATGTTTAAGCCCTGAGACAATGGAGACGTGGATTGTGTATGTTTGCCTTTCAGAGGGTGAATGTCAAGACAAAAGATTTACATGCCTTTAAACGGGGTATGGTAGTAGGTGCCAGGTGTACTGGTTAATGTCATGAACTGCACGCTGCTGGGTTTTCACGCTCAACAGTTTCCTGTGTGTATCAGAATGGTCCACCAACCAAAGGACATCCAGCCAACTTGACACAACTGTGTCCTCCTCCCATCGCTGTGTCGTACAGAGTCCCTAAGGCACTGCACTAGACCAGTGGTTTTCAAACTTCTCCTCAGGGACCCCGCCACGACGGTTCGGACTTCTCCTCTGGGACTCCGTCCGACGGTTCAAACTTCTCCTCGGGGACTCCGTCACGACGGTTCGGACTTCTCCTCGGGGACCCCGCCCACGACGGTTTGGACTTCTCCTCGGGGACCCCGCCACGACGGTTCAAACTTCTCCCTCGGGGACCCCGCCCACGACGGTTCAAACTTCTCCTCGGGGACCCCGCCCGCGACGGTTCAAACTTCTCCTCTGGGACCCCGCCACGACGGTTCAAACTTCTCCTCAGGGACCCCGCCCACGACGGTTCAAACTTCTCCTCTGGGACCCCGCCCACGACGGTTCAAACTTCTCCTCAGGGACCCCGCCACGGCGGTTCAGACTTCTCCTCGGGTACCCCGCCCACGACGGTTCAAACTTCTCCTCAGGGACCCCGCCCGCGACGGTTCAGACTTCTCCTCGGGTACCCCGCCCACGACGGTTCAAACTTCTCCTCAGGGGACCCCGCCACGGCGGTTCAAACTTCTCCTCAGGGACCCCGCCACGACGGTTCAAACTTCTCCTCAGGGACCCCGCCACGGCGGTTCAAACTTCTCCTCAGGGACCCGTCGACGGTTCAAACTTCTCCTCAGGGACCCCGCCACGACGGTTCAAACTTCTCCTCGGGGACCCCGTCATGACGGTTCACAATGTTGTTGTAGCATTAAACCATCTCACCTGATTCAGGTAGTTAAGGGTTTGATATTTAGTTGAATCAGATGTACTAGCTACAGAAAATATAAAATACATGGCACGGCTGGAGGTCCTCAGGAGAGGTTTGAGAACCACTGCACTCGACCCCGCACACGAGTCGACCACAGATGGCACGGCTGGAGGTCCGAGAACCACTGCACTAGACGAGCACACGAGTCGACCACAGATGGCACGGCTCCAGGTCCGAGAACCACTGCACTAGACTAGCACACGAGTCGACCACAGATGGCACGGCTGGAGGTCCGAGAACCACTGCACTAGACTAGCACACGAGTCGACCACAGATGGCACGGCTGGAGGTCCGAGAACCACTGCACTAGACGAGCACACGAGTCGACCACAGATGCCCTGAGCAGCCAGACACTACAGTACCACAGACCACACAGATCAGAGTTAACCACCTCAACAAGACTAAAATAACCCAGAAGAAACAGGATCTTCGGGGAACTCCGAAGGAAGACCTTTCTCATGATTTACTGATTCCTCTATGTACTACTGGAGTAATACTGATAGAGATGGGCTGTAGGGATGTAGAGCTGTAGGGATGTAGAGCTGTAGGGCTGGAGGGCTGAAGGGCTGTAGGGCTGAAGGGATGTAGAGCTGTAGGGCTGAAGGGATGTAGAGCTGTAGGGCTGAAGGGATGTAGAGCTGTAGGGCTGAAGGGATGTAGAGCTGTAGGGCTGTAGAGCTGAAGGGATGTAGGGCTGTAGAGCTGAAGGGCTGTAGAGCTGAAGGGCTGTAGAGCTGAAGGGATGTAGAGCTGAAGGGATGTAGAACTGTAGAGCTGAAGGGATGTAGAACTGTAGAGCTGAAGGGATGTAGAAATGGAGAGCTGAAGGTATGTAGAGTTGGAGAGTTGGAGAGCTGTAGGGCTGTAGAGCTGTAGGGCTGGAGAGCTGTAGGGCTGTAGGGCTGTAGGGCTGTAGGGCTGGAGAGCTGTAGGGCTGGAGAGCTGGAGATGTAGACTGTAGTGCTGTAGAGCTGTAGTGCTGTAGAACTGTAGTGCTGTAGAGCTGTAGGGCTGGAGAGCTGTAGGGCTGGAGAGCTGAGAGCTGAAGGGATGTAGAGCTGAAGGGATGTAGAGCTGAAGGGATGTAGAGCTGAAGGGATGTAGAGCTGAAGGGATGTAGAGCTGAAGGGATGTAGAGCTGAAGGATGTAGAGCTGAAGGGATGTAGAGCTGAAGGGATGTAGAGCTGTAGGGCTGTAGAGCTGTAGGGCTGTAGAGCTATAGGGCTGTAGAGCTGTAGAGCTGTAGAGGCTGAAGGGCTGTAGAGCTGTAGAGCTGAAGGGCTGTAGAGCTGTAGGGATGCAGGGCTGTAGAGCTGTAGGGATGAAGGGATGTGAGCTGTAGAGCTGAAGGGCTGTAGGCTGTAGGATGCAGGGCTGGAGGCTGTAGAGCTGTAGGGCTATAGAGCGTAGAGCTGAAGGGATGTAGGGCTATAGAGGCTGTAGAGCTGTAGGGATGTAGGGCTATAGAGCTGTAAGGATGCAGGGCTATAGAGCTGAGGGATGTAGGGCGCCATCACGGTTGACAACTCCATTGTGTAACCACCTCCCAGGCGCTAAGAACCTTGGCGTGATCCTGAAGAACACCCTGTCTTTCAACGAACATCAAGGCGGTGGCCCTTTCCTGTAGGTTCATGATCTACAACATCCGCAGAGTACTACCCTGCCTCATACAGAAGAGATGCAGGCTGTAGGGATGTAGCTGTCTGGATTACTGCAACTGCTGGGCTGGGCTCCTAGGGCTGTGCCATTAAACTGTACAACTCATCCCGAACGCTGTAGCCCGTCTGGGGATTCAACCTTCCCAGAGTCACCCCTCTCCTCCGCTGTCTCCACTGGCTGAAGGGATGTAGAGCTGCAGGGCTACAAGACCATGGTGCTTGCCTGTAGGGCTGTGAGGGGAACGGCACCTCAGTACCTCCAGGCTCTGATCAGGCCCTACACCCAAAACAAGGGCACTGTCCATCCACCTCTGGCCTGCTCGGATCCCTACCACTGAGGAAGTACTTCCCGTAGCCCAGTCAAAACTGTTCGAGCTGGGCCCCCCAAGGGGAACAAACTCCCTCACGACGTAGGGCCAGGACAGGAGTCAATCACTTCCGGAGACACCTGAAACCCCCACCTCTTTAAGGAATACCTAGGGGATAAAGTAATCCTTCTCACCCCCTGTAAAGCTGTAGAGCTGTAAGGGCTGTTCCACTGGATGTCATAAGGTGAATGGTAAGTGTCTGGATAAGAGCGTGCTAAATGACTTAAATGTAAATGTAAATGAAATGTAGGGCTGTAGAGCTGAAGGATGCAGGGCTATAGAGCTGTAGAGCTGTAGGGATGTAGGGCTATAGAGCTGTAGGGATGTAGAGCTGTAGAGCTGTAGGGCTGTAGAGCTGTATGGGATGTAGGGCTATAGAGCTGTAGGGATATACAGTCACTGTGTTTCTGACTGAGGTCCAGTGGCCTGTATTCTTGAGGTTTGAGTATTACTGATACATCATATTAGCTGTATGCTCTGTTGTGGCACTGGGAAGCTTTGAATAGCTCTTTAGGGGGGGGGGCAGTCTGTCAGTGTAGTGGAGCAAACCTCAAACTGACTGGGTTACGTTGATACATCAGATTAGCTGTATGCGTTGTCGTGGACCTGGAGAGGCTTTGAGGGCAGTCGTCACAGTGGCTAGACTAGAGAACTGCTTGGATAGGACAAATCCTTCTCAAGCTGACTGTGTGGTTGAGGCAAGGCTGTGGCTCGGCAGCGCTGCTCTCTCTCAGCTCGGAGCTAGTAGACATGCTCAGTGGACCGTGAGAGCAGCGCTTCGGTCCTCTCAAAGTCTTCAACTGTGACTAAAAGAGACAGACTAGCCCTTACCTCTGTGGCATGGTTAGAGAGCAGTGTAGTAGGCATGGAATGTGTCCCAAATGGAACCCTGTCCTACTTTTGACCAGAAACCTATTCCCTATATATATAGTGCACTATTTTAGACCAGAGCCCTATGGAACCCTATTCCCTATATAGTGCACTAGTTCAGACTAGAACCCTATTCCCTATATATGGTGTACTACTTTAGACCAGAGCCCTATGGAACCCTATTCCCTATATAGTGCACTACTTTAGACCAGAGCCCTATGGAACCCTATTCCCTATATAGTGCACTACTTTAGACCAGAGCCCTATGGAACCCTATTCCTACAATAGTGCACTACTTTAGACCAGAGCCCTATGGAACCCTATTCCCTATGTAGTGCACTACTTTTGACCTGAGGTATGGAACCCTATTTCCTATAATAGTGCACTACTTTAGACCAGCCCTAACCCTATTCCCTATAATAGTGCACTACTTTAGACCAGAGCCCTATGGAACCCTATTCCCTATAATAGTGCACTACTTTAGACCTGAGCCCTATAGAACCCTATTCCCTATAATAGTGCACTACTTTAGACCAGAGCCCTATGGAACCTATTCCCTATAATAGTGCACTACTTTAGACCAGAGCCCTATAGAACCCTATTCCCTATAATAGTGCACTACTTTAGACCAGAGCCCTATGGAACCCTATTCCCTATAATAGTGCACTACTTTAGACCAGAGCCCTATGGAACCCTATTCCCCTATTATAGTGCACTACTTTAGACCAGAGCCCTATGGAACCCTATTCCCTATAATAGTGCACTACTTTTGACCTGAGCCCTATATGGAACCCTATTCCCTATAATAGTGCACTACTTTAGACCAGAACCCTATTCCCTATAATAGTGCACTACTTTAGACCAGAGCCCTATGGAACCCTATTCCCTATAATAGTGCACTACTTTAGACCTGAGCCCTATAGAACCCTATTCCTATATAGACCTGAATATGGGGCACCAGATTTAACAGGGTGCCAGTTCCCTATAGAACCTGATGTTTTCCAGGATTAGTGCACTAACAAATTAGACCTGAAACCTATGGAACCCTTTTTATATAACCTCCATAACATCTCAGATGGGATTACTTTAGACACAGAGCCATATAGAACTTCAGATTGGGCCGGGTATTCATCAAGTGTCTTGGAGTAGGAGATCTATCCTAGACCCCCCCTGTCCATTCATATAATCTAAAAAGGTCAAAAAGGTCAAAACTGATCCTAGACCAGCAATCCTACTCGAGGTACTTTATGAATACAGACCTTGTGCATTTCTAGTGGGATGGTACACAACCAGACAGGGTGACTTTGGTCTTATGTTGATATGGTTGATGGATATCAGAAATTAGCTTAGCCAAAGTATGCAAACAAAGAACGAAACAGCAAAGCATCATCAAACCACCTTGCAGGTTAACCTAGAATCCTACCCAAGCCGCAACATCTCAGATGGGATTACTAGTAGGCTGCATCTCACTGTAGTAGGCTGCATCTCATGTTAGGCTGCATCTCACTGTAGTAGGCTGCATCTCACTGTAGTAGGCTGCATCTCACTGTAGATCAGGGCTGCATCTCACTGTCCATTCATTATAGATGGCTGCATCTCACTGTAAGGCTGCATCTCACTGTAATAGTAGGCTGCATCTCACTGTAAGGTACTTCTCACTGAATAGGCTGCATCTCACTGTAGTAGGCTGCATCTCACTGTAGTGGGCATCTCACTGGTAGGCTGCATCTCAGACAGGGTGCATCTCACTGTAGTAGTCTTATGTAATATGGCTGATTGATCTCAGTAATAGTAGGCTGTATCTCACTGAATATGCTGTATCTCACTGTAATAGTAGGCTGCATCTCACTGTAATAGCAGGCTGCATCATCAAAGTAGGCTGCATCTCACTGCAGGTAGGCTGCATCTCACTGTAGTAGGCTGCATCTCACTGTAGTAGGCTGCATCTCACTGCTGTAGGCTGCATCTCACTGCAGTAGGCTGCATCTCACTGTAGTAGGCTGCATCTCACTGTAATAGTAGGCTGCATCTCACTGTAATAGTAGGCTGCATCTCACTGTAATAGTAGGCTGCATCTCACTGTAATAGTAGGCTGCATCTCACTGTAGTAGGCTGCATCTCACTGTAATAGTAGGCTGCATCTCACTGTAGTAGGCTGTATCTCACTGTAGTAGGCTGCATCTCAATGTAATAGTAGGCTGCATCACTGTAGTAGGCTGCATCACACTGTAGTAGGCTGCTGCATCTCACTGTAGTATGCTGCATCTCACTGTAGTATGCTGCATCTCACTGTAATAGTAGGCTGCATCTCACTGTAATAGTAGGCTGCATCTCACTGTAATATAGGCTGCATCTCACTGTAGTAGGCTGCATCTCACTGTAGTAGGCTGTATGCTGCATCTCACTGTAGTAGGCTGCATCTCACTGTAATAGTATGCTGCATCTCACTGTAATAGTAGGCTGCATCTCACTGTAATAGTAGGCTGCATCTCACTGTAATAGTAGGCTGCATCTCACTGTAATAGTAGGCTGTATCTCACTGTAATAGTAGGCTGCATCTCACTGTAGTAGGCTGCATCTCACTGTAGTAGGCTGCATCTCACTGCATCTCACTGTAGTAGGCTGCATCTCACTGTAATAGTAGGCTGTATCTCACTGTAATAGTAGGCTGCATCTCACTGTAATAGTAGGCTGCATCTCACTGTAATAGTAGGCTGTATCTCACTGTAATAGTAGGCTGCATCTCACTGTAATAGTAGGCTGTATCTCAATGTAATAGTAGGCTGCATCTCACTGTAATAGTAGGCTGCATCTCACTGTAATGCATCTCACTGTAGGCTGCATCTCACTGTAGTAGGCTGTATATCTCACTGTAGTAGGCTGCATCTCACTGTAGTATGCTGTATCTCACTGTAATAGTAGGCTGCATCTCACTGTAATAGTAGGCTGCATCTCACTGTAATAGTAGGCTGCATCTCACTGTAATAGTAGGCTGCATCTCACTGTAATAGTAGGCTGTATCTCACTGTAATAGTAGGCTGCATCTCACTGTAATAGTAGGCTGCATCTCACTGTAATAGTAGGCTGCATCTCACTGTAATAGTAGGCTGCATCTCACTGTAATAGTAGGCTGCATCTCACTGTAATAGTAGGCTGTATCTCACTGTAGTAGGCTGCATCTCACTGTAATAGTAGGCTGCATCTCAATGTAATAGTAGGCTGCATCTCACTGTAGTAGGCTGCATCTCACTGTAGGCTGCATCTCACTGTAGTAGTAGGCTGCATCTCACTGTAGTAGGCTGTATCTCATGTAATAGTAGGCTGCATCTCACTGTAATAGTAGGCTGCATCTCACTGTAATAGTAGGCTGCATCTCAATGTAATAGTAGGCTGCATCTCACTGTAATAGTAGGCTGCATCTCACTGTAGTAGGCTGCATCTCAATGTAGTAGGCTGCATCTCACTGTAGTAGGCTGCATCTCACTGTAGTAGGCTGCATCTCACTGTAGTATGCTGCATCTCACTGTGGTAGGCTGCATCTCACTGTGTAGGCTGCATCTCACTGTGGTAGGCTGCTGCATCTCACTGTAATAGTAGGCTGCATCTCACTGTATTAGGCTGCATCTCACTGTAATAGTAGGCTGCATCTCACTGTAGTAGGCTGCATCTCACTGTAGTATGCTGCATCTCACTGTAGTAGGCTGCATCTCACTCGTGGTGTGTCTTTGTCAATTATTGTGTGCAGGATGAATACGCGGTCTGTCGTACGGTAATTTGGTAAAAAGCCAATTTGACATTTGCTTAGTACATTGTTTTCACTGAGGAAATGTATGAGTCTGCTGTTAATG
The DNA here is from genome assembly GCF_023373465.1 of Oncorhynchus keta. Lineage (NCBI taxonomy): Eukaryota > Metazoa > Chordata > Actinopteri > Salmoniformes > Salmonidae > Oncorhynchus > Oncorhynchus keta. The sequence goes on from NC_068432.1 coordinate 55,254,819, forward strand.
ATAATGCAGATGATTTTCCCAAGGTTGCTGTTGATGCATATCCCACGGTAGTTATTGAGCTCAAGTTTGTCTCCACTTTTGTGGAATGGGATGATCAGTCCTTGGTTACAAATATTGGGGAAGATGCCAGAGCTAAGGATGATGTTAGAGTTGAAGTATAGCCAATTGGAATTCGTGGTCTGTATATTTTATCATTTAAGATATCAACAACACCACAGGCCTTTTTGGGTTGGAGGGTAGGCTCAGGTTTTCTGGGTCTCTGTTTTTGGTTGGACAGGTTTCTCAATTTCTTTCCTAGATTTTTGCATTCTTCATCAAACCATTTGTCATTTTTAACTTTCTTTAGGTTTTCTGACTTGGAAACTCACTTTATCATTCTGGTTGACTGACTGTATATCATTCTGGTCCCCTGACTGACTGACTGACTGTATATCATTCTGGACCCCTCCTGACTGACTGTATATCATTCTGGACCCCTGACTGACTGACTGATATCATTCAGACTGTATATCATTCTGGTCCCCTGAGACTGACAAACACTGAGAATCATTCTGGTCCACTGACTGACTGAGACTGGCAAACTAGACAAACAGACAAACATAGAATGCCCACAGATCACACCCTGACCAAACAAAACATAGAAACATACAAAGCAAACTATGGTCATGGTGTGACAGATGGCACACGCGCAGACGGTTTGGGTTCCGTGTTTTGCGTTCTTCATAACATTAAGAAAGGCTGTAGATGTGAGGAAAGTAGAAGGTGTAAACTTGGCATCGTTGTTCATTTTCTTTTCTTTTTTTCTATTTGATATTTTTAGATTTGATAGGGAAGCTGAGAGGTCAAATGTACTGTTTAGGTTTACTACTGCCAAGTTTACACCTTCACTATTTTACAGTGGAACGTTTTGTCCAGGAAGTTGTTTGGGTAGATTTCCACTCTACTTTCCTAACATCTACAGCATTTCTTAATATTATTCAGATCCTTCGGCTTTGATGCCTCATGATTGAGTTCTGCTCTGTTCAAGTAGACTGTGATTTTGCTTTGATCTGATAGGGGTGTCAGTGGGCTGACTGTTAACTGTGGCCTGATAGGGGTGTCAGTGGGCTGACTGTTAACTGTGGCCTGATAGGGGTGTCAGTGGGCTGACTGTTAACTGTGGCCTGATAGGGGTGTCAGTGGGCTGACTGTTAACTGTGGCCTGACTAGGGTGTCAGTGGGCTGACTGTTAACACTGAGGCCTGATTGGGGTGTCAGTGGGCTGACTGTTAACTGTGGCCTGATAGGGGTGTCAGTGGGCTGACTGTTAACTGTGGCCTGGGTGTCAGTGGGCTGACTGTTAACACTCTGAGAGACTCTGGGTTGAGGTCAGTGGACTGACTGATGAACGCTCTGAGAGACTCTGGGTGGAGGTCAGTGGACTGACTGTGAACGCTCTGAGAGACTCTGGGTTGAGGTCAGTGGGCTGACTGTTGAACGCTCTGAGAGACTCTGGGTTGAGGTCAGTGGGCTGACTGTGAACACTCTGAGAGACTCTGGGTTGAGGTCAGTGGGCTGACTGTGAACGACTCTGGGTTGAGGTCAGTGGACTGACTGTGAAGGCTCTGAGAGACTCTGGGTTGAGGTCAGTGGGCTGACTGAACTCTCTGAGAGACTCTGGGTTGAGGTCAGTGGACTCACTGTGAAGGCTCTGAGAGACTCTGGGTTGAGGTCAGTGGGCTGACTGTGAACACTCTGAGAGACTCTGGGTTGAGGTCAGTGGGCTGACTGGTCTGAGAGACTCTGGGTTGAGGTCAGTGGGCTGACTGTGAACACTCTGAGAGACTCTGGGTTGAGGTCAGTGGGCTGACTGTGAACACTCTGAGAGACTCTGGGTTGAGGTCAGTGGGCTGACTGTGAACACTCTGAGAGACTCTGGGTTGAGGTCAGTGGGCTGACTGAACGCTCTGATAGACTCTGGGTTGAGGTCAGTGGACTGACTGAAGGCTCTGAGAGACTCTGGGTTGAGGTCAGTGGGCTGACTGAACGCTCTGAGAGACTCTGGGTTGAGGTCAGTGGACTGACTGAACGCTCTGAGAGACTGGGTTGAGGTCAGTGGGCTGACTGAACGCTCTGAGAGACTCTGGGTTGAGGTCAGTGGGCTGACTGTGAACGCTCTGAGAGACTCTGGGTTGAGGTCAGTGGGCTGACTGTGAAGGCTCTGAGAGACTCTGGGTTGAGGTCAGTGGGCTGACTGTGAACGCTCTGAGAGACTCTGGGTTGAGGTCAGTGGGCTGACTGTGAACTCTCTGAGAGACTCTGGGTTGAGGTCAGTGGGCTGACTGTGAACTCTCTGAGAGACTCTGGGTTGAGGTCAGTGGGCTGACTGTGAACACTCTGAGAGACTCTGGGTTGAGGTCAGTGGGCTGACTGTGAACTCTCTGAGAGACTCTGGGTTGAGGTCAGTGGGCTGACTGTGAACTCTCTGAGAGACTCTGGGTTGAGGTCAGTGGGCTGACTGTGAACACTGAGAGACTCTTGGTTGAGGTCAGTGGGCTGACTGTGAACTCTCTGAGAGACTCTGGGTTGAGGTCAGTGGGCTGACTGTGAACTCTCTGAGAGACTCTGGGTTGAGGTCAGTGGACTGACTGTGAACTCTCTGAGAGACTCTGGGTTGAGGTCAGTGGGCTGACTGAACGCTCTGAGAGACTCTGGGTTGAGGTCAGTGGGCTGACTGTGAACGCTCTGAGAGACTCTGGGTTGAGGTCAGTGGGCTGACTGAACACTCTGAGAGACTCTGGGTTGAGGTCAGTGGGCTGACTGAGACTCTGGGTTGAGGTCACTGAAACTCTGAGAGACTCTGGGTTGAGGTCAGTGGGCTGACTATGAACGCTCTGAGAGACTCTGGGTTGAGGTCAGTGGGCTGACTGAGCTAACGCCTGGAGAGACCTACCAGTGGGTTGATGTACAGACCCAGCGTGAGGTCAGTGGGCTGACCATGAACTCTCTGAGAGACTCTGGGTGTTGACCAGGTAAGACCTAGTGGGCAGACTGGTGTACCTACCATAGGAACTCCATTAACTATACAGACCCAGCTGGGACTACCAGCTGACTCTGTAACCTAGAGGGACAGTGGGTCCGTAACCCTCCCATTGACTATACCACCCACCTGGTTTGTGGTTATGTGTCATAGTTGTGGGGGCATGGGACTACCAGCTCTCTGTAACCTGAGAGGGCCAGTGTGTCCGTCTCATTTAAGTCACATACCACCCACCTGGTAGTGTGGTGGATGGGACTAGTGGGGATATAGGTAGGCCAGCATTTTTCTCTGTAACCTAGAGGGCCAGTGTGTCCGTCTCCTCCATACCACCCACCTGGTAGTGTGGTGGATGGGACTACCAGCTCTCTGTAACCTAGAGGGCCAGTGTGTCCGTCTCCTCCATACCACCCACCTGGTAGTGTGGTGGATGGGACTACCAGCTCTCTGTAACCTAGAGGGCCAGTGTGTCCATCTCCTCCATACCACCCACCTGGTAGTGTGGTGGATGGGACTACCAGCTCTCTGTAACCTAGAGGGCCCAGTGGGTCCATCTCCTCCATACCACCCACCTGGTAGTGTAGTGGATGGGACTACCAGCTCTCTGTAACCTAGAGGGTAACCAGTGGGTCCATCTCCTCCATACCACCCACCTGGTAGTTTAGTGGATGGGACTACCAGCTCTCTGTAACCTAGAGGGTAACCAGTGTGTCCATCTCCTCTATACCACCCACCTGGTAGTTTAGTGGATGGGACTACCAGCTCTCTGTAACCTAGAGGGTAACCAGTGTGTCCATCTCCTCTATACCACCCACCTGGTAGTTTAGTGGATGGGACTACCAGCTCTCTGTAACCTAGAGGGTAACCAGTGTGTCCATCTCCTCTATACCACCCACCTGGTAGTGTGGTGGATGGGACTACCAGCTCTCTGTAACCTAGAGGGCCAGTGGGTCCGTCTCCTCTATACCATGTTTCTTTCTCTGTCTCTCTCGCTAAAAACCTTTCACTCCTTTTTTAAAACATTTCCATTAATGAATCATAATAAAATAAAATAATAATAATAATCCTGAATGTCATTACATATTTAGGGGGACATACAAAAAAGCTTGTATTTAGTCAACCCTAAAATTATTTTCCATCGCACGGATCTGTTCCTGGCTTTTTAAATACACATTTCTCTGTGTCGTTTCAGTCCCTCAAGCCCCAGAGATGGAGGTCGGGGACTGTCTGGTGTTAGACAACACTGTGTCTGTAGCCTGGAAGATGCCAGTGGAGGACAGCAAGATAGACCACTACATACTGGAGTACAGAAAGACCGACCACGAAGGACTGCCACGGATCAAAGACGAACGTTGCTGGGAGGTGGTGGACAACATCAAGACCACAGAATACTCACTGTCCGGTGCGGAGCTAGAGTAGGGCCCACTGTAGCCTGGTCCCAGATCTGTTTGTGTCGTCTTGCCAACTCCTATGGTCATTACCTAGCCTGGTCCCAGATCTGTTTATGTCATTACCTAGCCTGGTCCCAGATAGCCAACTCCTATTGCCATTGTCATGCCACTTGGCAAGATGGCACAAGCCAATCAGGGACCGGGCTAAGACTGCAGTGTTTTCATGCAGCTTCTTGTGTTTAAAATATGACTAATCTATCTCGCTTTGTTTCACCTTTTTGTAACTTTATCAAACTCTGAAAACTTGTTCAACTACTGAACATCATGAACCTGTACAGATAATGTGTTGTTCATCCTCCAGGTTTAAAGTTTGACTCGAAGTTCATGAACTTCCGGGTACGAGCTTGCAACAAGGCAGCAGCTGGAGAATACTCTGATCCAGTTACCCTGGAAACCAGAGGTGAGACCGTTAGTTACCCTGGAAACCAGAGGTAAGACTGTTAGTTACCCTGGAAACCAGAGGTAAGACTATGTTGTCTTGGATTAACAATTATGTAGTTATTACGTTATTGGTATCTATCTGATTGACTGGTTGGTTGATTGGTTCCTTCCCCAGCGTTTAACTTCGGTTTCGACTCGTCGTCGTCCCATCTGAACCTGAAGGTAGAGGACAGGAGTGTGGAGTGGGATCCCCAGGGAGGCAAGGGGCTGGAGAGCAAGGTCAAGGGCAAGGAGAACAAGGGCAGGTGAGAACTGAACCCGGAACACACACACAATGTGTCCCAAATGGACCCTTAACACTTTACGCTGAGATATGAGAGGATTTGATTGGTTATGAGCAATATGGTGAAACTTCCAGTGAGCCTGTCAATAGGAAGGCTGGAGCTTATTACCATATTGACTGCGCCTGTCAAATACTCTCAGATCTCCACTAGTTCATCGGACTTAGGGTCTAGGGTTACATTTGGGATTGGGCCTTATCTTTATTTGACCTCAAACTTGAAATAGCTTTGCCATTGAAATAGCTTTGTCCCAGATGGCAGTCTTGCCTATGATCATGACCTAGCCTGGTCCCAGATCTGTTGGTGCAGTCATGCCAACTCCTATGATCATTACCTAGCCTGGTCCCAGATCTGTTGGTGCAGTCATGCCAACTCCTATGGTCATTACCTAGCCTGGTCCCAGATCTGTTGGTGCAGTCATGCCAACTCCTATGGGCATTACCTAGCCTGGTCCCAGATCTGTTGGTGCAGTCATGCCAACTCCTATGGTCATTACCTAGCCTGGTCCCAGATCTGTTGGTGCAGTCATGCCAACTCCTATGGTCATTACCTAGCCTGGTCCCAGATCTGTTGGTGCAGTCATGTCAACTCCTATGGTCATTACCTAGCCTGGTCCCAGATCTGTTGGTGCTGTCCTGTCGACTCCTATGGTATGGTACCGTACAGCCTACCAACATACATACCGTAAGGATACCAGGCTACCAGAGAGCATACCGTACAGCCTACCAACATACATACCGTACAGCCTACCAACATACATACCGTCCAGCCTACCAACATACATACCGTACAGCCTACCAACATACATACCGTACAGCCTCCCAACATACATACCGTACAGCCTACCAACATACATACCGTACAGCCTACCAACATACATACTGTAAGGATACCAACATACATACCATACAGCCTACCAACATACATACCATACAGCCTACCAACATACATACCGTACAGCCTACCAGCATACATACCGTAAGGATACCAGCCTCCCAACATACATACCGTAAGGATACCAGGCTACCAGAGAGCATACCGTACAGCCTACCAACATGCATACCGTACAGCCTACCAACATACATACCGTAAGGATACCAGGCTACCAGAGAGCATACCGTACAGCCTACCAACATACATACCGTTCAGCCTACCAACATACATACCGTCCAGCCTACCAACATACATACCGTAAGGATACCAGCCTCCCAACATACATACCGTAAGGATACCAGGCTACCAGAGAGCATACCGTACAGCCTACCAACATACATACTGTACAGCCTACCAACATACATACCGTAAGGATACCAGGCTACCAACAGCATACCAGGCTACCAACATGCATACCGTACAGCCTACCAACATACATATCGTACAGCCCTACCAGAGAGCATAGAGCATATCGTACAGCCTACCAGAGAGCATACCGTACAGCCTACCAACATACATACCGTACAGCCTACCAACATACATACCGTACAGCCTACCAACATACATACCGTACAGCCTACCAGCATACATACCGTACAGCCTACCAACATACATACCGTAAGGATACCAGCCTCCCAACATACATACCGTAAGGATACCAGGCTACCAGAGAGCATACCGTACAGCCTACCAACATACATACCGTAAGGATACCAGGCTACCAGAGAGCATACCGTACAGCCTACCAACATACATACCGTAAGGATACCAGGCTACCAGGCTACCAGCGCGACCATACATACCGTAAGGATACCAGGCTACCAGCGTGCATACCGTAAGAATACCAGGCTATCAGCGTGCATACCGTAAGAATACCAGGCTACCAGCGCGCATACCATAAGGATACCAGGATCCCAGGCTACCAGCGCACATACCGTAAGGATCCCAGGCTACCAGCGCATACCGTAAGGATCCCAGGCTACCAGCGCGCATACCGTAAGGATACCAGGCTACCAGCGTGCATACCGTAAGGATCACTGGACTGCAACAGCTCCAGTTGATTTAATAGTGGCTCAGGTCACGTGACCAAGGTCAACTTGTAGGTGTGCTGCTTCTTTATTTCTGTGCTGCTGTTGACCTTGTTGATCTGTTGATGAAATTGTGTCACTATGAATTTAACACCTCATTGATATGGTTACAATCCTATCTTGTCAACAGAAAGCAGTTTATATTCATAAATGGTGCCTATTCCGAACCTCTTTCTGTATGCTGTGGTGTCCCACAAGGCAGCTGTCTAGGACCTATTATGTACTTGCTGTATGCAGAGGATCTCCCTCTGGTGCGCTCCAATTGTATAGCAACCGTGTTTGCTGATACCATTGTCTATGTAACAGGAAATGATGTAGGGCAGCTGAAAGAGGTTATTTTGAAGCTGACATAAGTATTTTAAATTGGATAACTCAAAACAAATGAGCATGGAATTTGTTTTTTTTTTAAACCTACGGCAACCAATGTACGAAGAGGAGAAGGAAGACATTTTTATTACCTTTATTTAACTAGGCAAGTCAGTTAAGAACAAATTCTTATTTTCAATGACGGCCTAGGAACAGTGGGTTAACTGCCTGTTCAGGGCAGAACGACTGATTTGTACCTTGTCAGCTCGGGGATTTGAACTCGCAACCTTCCGGTTACTAGTCCAACGCTCTAACCACTGGGCTACCCTGCCGACATTACCCTCCTTACAGCTGTCAGTTGGGAGGACAGCCATAGAAGAGGTTTCAGAGACGCAGCTGTTAAGTGTGCTGCTAGACAACAGTCTCTCTTGGTCATCACACATTTCACAGCTTTGTAACAGAATCATCGGCGTCTCTTGTATGATTCGCGAAATACACTACATGATCAAAAGTATGTGGACACCTGCTCGTCGAACATCTCATTCCAAAATCATGGGAGAGATTTAATTCTAAATCAACTCCTATGGTCATTACTTAGCCTGGTCCCAGATTGGTTTGTGCAGTCTTGCCAACTCCTTTGGTCATCGACACATTAGCATGACAAAATAAGACCATAGGAGTTGGCAAGACAACACAAACAGATCTGGGACCAGGCTAGGTAATGACCATAGGAGTTGGCAAGACAACACAAACAGATCTGGGACCAGGCTATCTGGATGTAAGAGGTGGCAAGACAACACAAACAGATCTGGGACCAGGCTACCATTGAAGTGCCATTCTTAGATGTCACATTCTTCTGTGTTTGTGTCATGGTGCCTTGTGTTGTCGATCTGCTGCTGAGGGGCGGTTTGAAAAGAGACCTTTTGTCAGGAGCAGCCGGACACTTTAGAGGCTCATGTTTTATGAAAAGGCTTCGTCTCCTATCTTGGGTTTCCGCTTGCAGCGTTGTCTGTCAAAACGCTGTTTGCCAAGTTTGAAGCGTAATGTCCTTCAAGACAAAAACACATTTATACTTTGTAAAGTTCCGGCGTTGATACTCTCAGAAAATGTTATTGAAAACCAATTGTAGGCCGAAGCTCCCTCTTAAAGAGAGAGTTCAGAGTAGTAGTCTCTGGATGTGGAAAGACATCTACCGAAGGTTGGTTTACTCGGCTGCAATGTAAAATGTGCGTTATTTAGTGCCGAATGGAATCTCTTTTTAGGGTCTTTTTTTAAATAGCTCCATCATGACTCCCACACAATGTCTTTGTTTTAACCTGCTGTTTTTGTTTATTCTGTGTGTTCGTCAACAGCGCTCATCTTACCAATCTGAGGAACATGTCAAGGTGACCATGTGTGACTTTTCAGCTGTAGCGTGTAGCGTTAGGCTACCTGAATGTAGCGTCAAGCTGCCGTGTAAACCAGTGGCAATATTAGGTAGAAGACCGCCTGCGTTCAAGTTTGTACACTCCGACAATCGCTTTCATATAGGCTGTTCTGCACATCAAAGTCCCTTTTCGGGTTTCTGTGTGAACAGTTTAGGCTACAATACCCATTTCGGCAACGTTTGCTCTTCCAACCTGAGAGAAACCTCCTGAAATGACTTGTGGTTTCTTTGTGTGACTGACTTAAAAGAGACATCTACAGATGGAAATGGTTGCTTTTTTTATAAACTCTTAATTTAGGTCAAATTAATGAATTGGGGAGAAATTAGATTTTGGTTTGCCGGGACCTCCCACAAAGAATATAGTGAGTTCTTATTCTTCCCCGAACCATTAAAAGACTCTCCACCTGTAGATGCCATCTTTCCTAACTGTTTCTCTTTCTGAAAACCTCAGGCTATATTCCTTTTTTCCCTTGGTCCTTTTAAAGAAATGATGACAAAATAAACAAACTTCTATCCCTAGGCGACCCATCTCTGTTACAGAATTAATGTACAATTTAGGATCACAAATTTATTTTTGTTTTTACTCATTTCTCTTATGCTTGCAACAAATGGTTTTGGTGAGTAACAATTCACTCAACTGTAGTAAGTATAGAAACTGTAATGTCCGTATTTGTCCAGTCATTCATTCCGTCATATCATGTTTCCAAAATCACAATGAGGTCCATTTTTGGCTAATTGTTTTCCAAGTTAAAACGGACAAATCAGCAATGTGAAAACAGCTCGTTTTTTTTTTCTATAAATAGAAAAAACTGAAAAATTGCTTGTTATTTAGTTCTCGTTTTTTGCATATAAACAACAGCAAAAAAACGTGGTTTTCACATGTGGGCGTGGTTAAATGTGTACTGCCTGTCATTGGGCAAATGCACAACCTACACTTCCGGTCCCTTCAAAATAAGAGTTCACCTTTCTAAATACCTTCTATTAATCTACTATATTTTAAATCATCAATTTAATAGCTATTTATGTATTTATTAATGTCAAGATAAATATATATTTCTCCATTTCTATTTTACACTAGAGGATCTTATAATGTTATGATTGTGTTTATTGCCCTATTAATGAACTGATGTTACTGTAACTGTTTAGCTAAATGATATGTCCTAGCGCACTAGTAAACCATTTGGTAATCTGAGCATCCTCTACTATTACTTCTGAAGAGGTATCATTTCAGAATGAGAGGTACTGTAGCTGTGCTTGTATTGGTCTTCTGTCTGTTGAGGGCGTGGAAAGGAGACAAGTGGAGGGTTTTCAGAGAATTACATAATTCAACAGAGGCACAATGAAGAGGTAGAGAGAGCAGGGTGAGAGATTCAGATTACGAGCAAAACGCTTGAGGCTACAGAGACTTACAAATGACAGGCCAGTCCACCACTCACAGCCCTGCAGTCCTCTCCTCCCCCGTCTGCCCAGCCCTGTCTGCCAGGTACTGACTCACAGCCCTGCAGTCCTCTTCCCTCTGCCCGGACTGACTCACAGCAGGACTGACCTGCAGTCCTCTCCCTGTCTGCCACGGACTGACTCACAGCCCTGCAGTCCTCTCCCCTGTCTGCCACGGACTGCAGTCCTCACGGACTGACTCACAGCCCTGCAGTCCTCTCCCCTGTCTGCCACGGACTGACTCAGCCCTGCAGCCTCTCCCCTGTCTGCCACGGACTGACTCACAGCCCTGCAGTCCCCCTGTCTGCCACGGACTGACTCACAGCCCTGCAGTCCTCTCCCCACGGACTGTCTCCTCTCCCTGTCTGCCACGGACTGACTCACAGCCCTGCAGTCCTCTCCCCTGTCTGCCACGGACTGACTCACAGCCCTGCAGTCCTCTCCCCTGTCTGCCACGGACTGACTCACAGCCCTGCAGTCCTCTCCCCTGTCTGCCACGGACTGACTCACAGCCCTGCAGTCCTCTCCCGTCTGCCACGGACTGACTCACCCCGTCTTCTCCCCCCCCTCACCCCGCCCCCCCCCCGCCCCCAATAGTTTCATGCAGACCTAAAACTCATTGACAGTATTGACAATGCTTTCATGGATATCAACATTTCAGGGGAAAAAGGCTTATTTAATGAACTTGAATTGTATGTAGTAGCCTATTAAATTCCACTAGATGGCAGTATTGAGACATATTTAACCCTGGAGCCTATATGAACACCATTGGTATTTCAAGTGTTATAGTCACATGCACAAGTGCAGTGAAATGCTTAACTTCCATGCTCTACCCGACAGTACGCTAATCAATATCAAAATAGTATAACTAATTTATATATATATATATATCTTATTATAAAGAAAGAAATGTAGATGAGTGACACTTTAAAAACATACAGACTTTGTATCATCATGCCTTATTCATAGTTATATTACATTTAGCCCACCCACCCACCGACTAGCCATCCAATCCTTGCTTCCTCCGTCCTCGCTTCCTCTGTCCTCACTTCCTCCGTCCTCGTCCTCTGTCTTCCTCTGTCCTCACTTCCCGTCCGTCCTCACTTCCTCCGTCCGTCCTCACTTCCTCCGTCCTTGCTTCCTCCGTCCTTGCTTCCTCCGTCCTCTGTCTTCTTCCTCCGTCCTTGCTTCCTCTGTCCTCACCGTCCTTGCTTCCTCTGTCCTCACTTCCTCCGTCCTTGCTTCCTCTGTCCTCACTTCCTCCGTCCTGCTTCCTCTGTCCTCACTTCCTCCGTCCTTGCTTCCTCTGTCCTCACTTCCTCCGTCCTTGCTTCCTCCGTCCTCACTTCCTCCGTCCTTGTTTCCTCCATTCAAAGCACATCAGAGAAGGAGGCCTGAGGGGAGGAACCTTCAATCCTTTCCCCCAATGTGCTTTGAGAGAGTGAGGGAGGGAGTAGTCGTGATACCCAGTCCAGACATGACCATCTAGACTCTAACCCCTAGACTCTAACCCCTAGACTCTAACCCCTAGACTCTAACCCCTAGACTCTAACTCCGTAGACTCTAACTCCGTAGACTCTAACCCCGTAGACTCTAACTCCCTAGACTCTAACTCCCTAGACTCTAACTCCCTAGACTCTAACTCCTAGACTCTAACTCCCTAGACTCTAACTCCCTAGACTCTAACTCCCTAGACTCTAACTCCCTAGACTCTAACTCCCTAGACTCTAACTCCCTAGACTCTAACTCCCTAGACTCTAACTCCCTAGACTCTAACTCCCTAGACTCTAACTCCCTAGACTCTAACTCCCTAGACTCTAACTCCCTAGACTCTAACTCCCTAGACTCTAACCCCCTAGACTCTAACCCCCTAGACTCTAACCCCTAGACTCTAACCTCGTAGACTCTAACCCCGTAGACTCTAACCCCTAGACTCTAACCCCCTAGACTCTAACCCCTAGACTCTAACCCCGTAGACTCTAACCCCGTAGACTCTAACCCCGTAGACTCTAACCCCTAGACTCTAACCCCTAGACTCTAACCCCTAGACTCTAACCCCTAGACACTAACCCCTAGACACTAACCCCTAGACTCTAACCCCTAGACTCTAACCCCCTAGACTCTAACCCCTAGACTCTAACCCCCTAGACTCTAACCCCTAGACACTAACCCCTAGACACTAACCCCTAGACACTAACCCCTAGACACTAACCCCTAGACACTAACCCCTAGACTCTAACCCCTAGACTCTAACCCCTAGACTCTAACCCCTAGACTCTAACCCCTAGACACTAACCCCTAGACACTAACCCCTAGACACTAACCCCTAGACTCTAACCCCTAGACTCTAAGCCCCTAGACTCTAAGCCCCTAGACACTAACCCCTAGACTCTAACCCCCTAGACTCTAACCCCTAGACTCTAACCCCCTAGACTCTAACCCCTAGACTCTAACCCCTAGACTCTAACCCTGTAGACTCTAACCCCGTAGACTCTAACCCCGTAGACTCTAACCCCTAGACTCTAACCCCCTAGACTCTAACCCCCCTAGACTTTAACCCCATAGACTCTAACCCCTAGACTCTAACCCCCTAGACTCTAACCCCTAGACTCTAACCCCTAGACTCTAACCCCTAGACACTAAGGAACTCCCTCCTAACCCCTTCCTCAGACTCCCTTCCTCAACTCCCTTCCTCAACTCCTTCCTCACTCCCTAACCCCTAGACTTCCTCAACTAACCCCCCATCACGGCACCTGGAGACTTAACCCCTATCACAGCAGACATTGAGTTCTCCCTAACCCCTCAACTAGACACTTGTTGGACAGATGTAAGCAACTCCCTACACAGTCAAAACTTCCACCAAGCCTATCAGCACCTTGAGGAACATTGAATTCCTCAACTCCCTTCCTCAACTCCCCCAGCACCTCCTCAACTCCCTTCCTCAACTCCCTTCCTCAACTCCTCAACCCCTATCCGCAACTCCCTTCCTCAACTCCCTATAGACAGCACCTTGAGCACTCCTTGAACCTCCTTCCTCAACTTGAATTCCTCAACTCCCTATCAGCACCTTGAGGAGAGCACAGCACAGCACCTTGAGGGAGAGCATTGAGTTCCTCCTCCCTCACGGCACCTTGAGGGAGAGCATTGAAGTTCCTCAACTCCCTATCACAGCACCTTGAGGGAGAGCATTGAGTTCCTCAACTCCCTATCACAGCACCTTGAGGGAGAGCATTGAAGTTCCTCAACTCCCTATCACAGCACCTTGAGGGAGAGCATTGAAGTTCCTAAACTCCCTATCACAGCACCTTGAGGGAGAGCATTGAATTCCTCAACTCCCTATCACAGCACCTTGAGGGAGAGCATTGAATTCCTCAACTCCCTATCACAGCACCTTGAGGGAGAGCATTGAGTTCCTCAACTCCCTATCACAGCACCTTGAGGGAGAGCATTGAGTTCCTCAACTCCCTATCAGTTGAGGGAGAGCATTGAGTTCCTCAACTCCCTATCACAGCACCTTGAGGGAGAGAGCATTGAACTTCCTCAACTCCCTATCACAGCACCTTGAGGGAGAGCATTGAATTCTCCCTAACAGCACCTTGAGGGAGAGCATTGAAGTTCCTCAGCACCTTCCCTCAAATCCCTGATGTGCTTTGCAAGAGAGGTGAGCAATGGAGGAAACCAAGGACGGAGGAAGCAAGGCACGGAGGAAGCAAGGATTGGAAGGCTAGTGGGTGGTTATACAACCCCTAAATAAGGTTTGTAAATGGGTAAATAAACACTTGAGGAGACAAAAATATCTTCAAATCAGAAAATAAATCTAAAATGAGGGAAATGAAAACTCCTATTGAGTTCACAGCACCTTGAGGGAGAGCATTGAATTCCTCAACTCCCTATCACAGCACCTTGAGGGGAAAAAGTACTCAATTGTCATAACCTGAAGTAAATGTAAAGATGCCAACTCCCTATTTACAGCACCTTGAAAGCATTGACCTCAACTCCCTATCACAGCACCTCAAAGTTCAACTCCCTATCACAGCACCTTGAAAATAAGTTCTAAAAGGCCTGTTCCTCTGATTTTAAAGAGAGGTGTGGAGGAAACCAAGGACAGGAAGCAAGGAAAAGCAAGTATTGGAAATTGTTATACATATTTTGTAAATGGGTAAATAAACACTCGGATACAAAATATCTTCTAATGCGACAATCTAAAATAGAAATGGAGAAATATCTTAGCATTAATCAGTGGTGGAAAAAGTACTCAATTGTCATAATGAAGTAAATGTAAAGATGCCTTTTTAAAGGAAAATGACTCGGGAAAGTCACATTAAGTCTAAAACCATCTTGTTTTAAATGCATTGGTCAAAAAGTACTTAAATTGTCATATTTAAGTAAAAGTACAAAGTAAATGCCATCAAATTGTATTAATCCCAGACAGCAGTATTTAATTTATTTATTTAATTTATGGACAGACCTGGACACATTCCAACACTCTGACAGCATTGGTCATTCCCTGTCTGCCTATTGGCTAGGCCCTTGTCATTCCCTGTCTGCCTATTGGCTAGGCCCTGGTCATTCCCTGTCTGCCTATTGGCTAGGCCCTTGTCATTCCCTGTCTGCCTATTGGCTAGGCCCTTGTCATTCCCTGTCTGCCTATTGGCTAGGCCCTTGTCATTCCCTGTCTGCCTATTGGCTAGGCCCTTGTCATTCCCTGTCTGCCTATTGGCTAGGCCCTTGTCATTCCCTGTCTGCCTATTGGCTAGGCCCTTGTCATTCCCTGTCTGCCTATTGGCTAGGCCCTTGTCATTCCCTGTCTGCCTATTGGCTAGGCCCTTGTCATTCCCTGTCTGCCTATTGGCTAGGCCCTTGTCATTCCCTGTCTGCCTATTGGCTAGGCCCTTGTCATTCCCTTTCTGCCTATTGGCTGAGTCCGTCAGTCATGTTGTCCCCAGTCCCCTGATCATAAGAGCTGGACAGCAGATGGGCCATGCATTCATCCACAGCTGATCTCCTCCAAGCGCTGACTGAATACAACAGAGATCCTAGGAATCCTTGTGAACAACCAGCCAAAATAGAATGGAAGAAGAGCAATTTGGTTGCAGCAACGTTGCACACTGCCAGGCCCCCTAGATCAGCCAGGCCCCTATAGATCAGCCAGGCCCCTATAGATCAGCCAGGCCCCTATAGATCAGCCAGGCCCCTATAGATCAGCCAGGCCCCTATAGATCAGCCAGGCCCCTATAGATCAGCCAGGCTTCTATAGATCAGCCAGGCTTCTATAGATCAGCCAGGCTTCTATAGATCAGCCAGGCCCCTATAGATCAGCCAGGCCCCTATAGATCAGCCAGGCCCCTATAGATCAGCCAGGCCCCTATAGATCAGCCAGGCCCCTATAGATCAGCCAGGCCCCAATAGATCAGCCAGGCCCCAATAGATCAGCCAGGCCCCTATAGATCAGCCAGGCCCCATAGATCAGCCAGGCCCCATAGATCAGCCAGGCCCCTATAGATCAGCCAGGCCCCTATAGATCAGCCAGGCCCCAAGTGATCAGCCAGGCCCCTATAGATCAGCCAGGCCCCTATAGATCAGCCAGGCTGTTGTAGCGTGAGTGGAAGTAGGGTGAACACACATTCTATAGATCAGCCAGGCCCCTATAGATCAGCCAGGCTGTTGTAGCGTGAGTGGAAGTAGGGTGAACACACATTCTATAGATCAGCCAGGCCCCTATAGATCAGCCAGGCCCCTATAGATCAGCCAGGCCCCTATAGATCAGCCAGGCCCCTATAGATCAGCCAGGCTGTTGTAGCCAGGCCCCTAGTAGGGTGAACACAGGCATTCTATAGATCAGCCAGGCTGTTGTAGATCAAGCCAGGCCCATTCTATAGATCAGCCAGGCCCCTATAGATCAGCCAGGCCGTTGTAGCGTGAGTGGAAGTAGGGTGAACACACATTCTATAGATCAGCCAGGCCCCTATAGATCAGCCAGGCCCCTAGCGTGAGTGGAAGTAGGGTGAACACACATTCTATAGATCAGCCAGGCCCTATAGATCAGCCAGGCCCCTATAGATCAGCCAGGCCCCTATAGATCAGCCAGGCCCCTATAGATCAGCCAGGCTGTTGTAGCGTGAGTGGAAGTAGGGTGAACACATTTTATGGCTTATAAAAGAGTTGACTACAAAGTGTTGACAGTTCTGAATAAGAACTAAAACATGAAGTCACTCATAAAAACAGAATCTCTTTGTTGTATTGGTTGACAGTCTCGCTCTAGTCGTGGGTTTAAAACGTTTAACATCTCACAGTATCTCTTTGCTGTAGCTTTCCTTTATGTTGCTACGTTACTGCAGACACGGTAATCTGAGCCATCTGATTGGCCAGCGGTAGGCCTATAGTGCACTTGATTTGCTCTCTGGGTCCACCGGGAAGGAAGAGTTTGAACCTGCAGACACATGAAATGGTTCAAAATGACAGCTGTTGATCTACCCGGCGGTGCAGGACAGCTGAATCAGGTGTCCTGCCACAGCTTCAGGTGCACCTCCTGCCTGACCCGGCGGTGCAGGACAGCTGAATCAGGTGCACCTCCTGCCAACAGCTCCTACCCGGCGGTGCAGGACAGCTGAATCAGGTGCACCTCCTGCCAACAGCTATTACCCGGTTGCAGGACAGCTGAATCAGTGCACCTCCTGCCAACAGCTCGCCTTGCAGGACAGCTGAATCAGGTGCACCTCCTGCCAACAGCTCCTGGCCCTTTGCAGGACAGCTGAATCAGGTGCACCTCCTGCCAACAGCTTGCCTACCCGGCGGTGCAGGACAGCTGAATCAGGTGCACCTCCTGCCAACAGCTAGCCTACCCGGCGGTGCAGGACAGCTGAATCAGGTGCACCTCCTGCCAACAGCTAGCCTACCCGCGGTGCAGGACAGCTGAATCAGGTGCACCTCCTGCCAACAGCTTGCCTACCCGGCGGTGCAGGACAGCTGAATCAGGTGCACCTCCTGCCAACAGCTTGCCTGCAGCTGACACAGCTGAAATGGTTCAAAATGCACCTCCTGCCAACAGCTTGCCTACCCGGCGCAGGACAGCTGAATCAGGTGCACCTCCTGCCAACAGCTTGCCTACCCGCGGTGCAGGACAGCTGAATCAGGTGCACCTCCTGCCAACAGCTAGCCTACCCGGCGGTGCAGGACAGCTGAATCAGGTGCACCTCCTGCCAACAGCTTGCCTACCCGGCGGTGCAGGACAGCTGAATCAGGTGCACCTCCCAACAGCTGCCCCGGCGTGCAGGACAGCTGAATCAGGTGCACCTCCTGCCAACAGCTCGCCTACCCGGCGGTGCAGGACAGCTGAATCAGGTGCACCTCCTGCCAACAGCTTGCCCGGCTTGCCTACCCGTGCAGGACAGCTGAATCAGGTGCACCTCCTGCCAACAGCTTGCCTACCCGGTGCAGGACAGCTGAATCAGGTGCACAGCTGAATCAGGTGCACCTCCTGCCAACAGCTTGCCTACCCGGCGGTGCAGGACAGCTGAATCAGGTGCACCTCCTGCCAACAGCTTGCCTACCCGGCGGTGCAGGACAGCTGAATCAGGTGCACCTCCTGCCAACAGCTTGCCTACCCGGCGGTGCAGGACAGCTGAATCAGGTGCACCTCCTGCCAACAGCTTGCCTACCCGGCGGTGCAGGACAGCTGAATCAGGTGCACCTCCTGCCAACAGCTTGCCTACCCGGCGGTGCAGGACAGCTGCACCTCCTGCCAACAGCTTGCCTACCCAGCGGTGCAGGACAGCTGCAGGTGCACCTCCTGCCAACAGCTAGCCTACCCGGCGGTGCAGGACAGCTGAATCAGGTGCACCTCCTGTATCAGGACATCAAATCAGCAAACAAATGTTTGCCGATCGCCTTGGCGATGGACCAGTCGATTGCGATTGACAGCGACCGTCACTGGAGATGTATTCCGGCCTTGTCACAGCACTGGTCCTAACAAGTCCAGTAGTATCCTTCCACCCCCTCAATTTCAACCTTAAATAGTCCCTTACATTGAGATCACTTCAAACACAATAACTCATTTGAATTGCTTTTTTGTTTCTCCTCTCATTTTGTCTATCACCCTTGTTTGCTTGTGTCTAACACCACTACGCTTGAGTTTGTTTTGAAGAGGTGTTAACCCACTTCATCCTTGTCATCTTGTTTTCTCTTACTAGTTTACCAGTCTTCTGTCAGCTAGATTGGAGCTTGGAGATGAATATCTAGCTGACAGTAGATTCTACACAGCATCCTTTTCCCACTCTGCTCTGTTGTCTTGACTGTAATCACAGGGGGTTGGTGGCACCTTCATTTGGGAGGATGGGCTCGTTGTAATGGCTGGAGTGGAATCAGTGGAATGGTATCTTTTTTTTCTTTTATTTATTTTATTTTACCTTTTTATTTAACTCGTCAAGTCAGTCAAGAACACATTCTTATTTACAATGACGGCCTACCAAGGAACAGTGAGTTAACTGCCTTGTTCAGGGGCAGAACGATAGATTTTTACCTTGTCAGCTCGGGGATTCAATCCAGCAACCCTTTAGGTTACTTGCCCAACGCTCCAACCACTAGGCTTCCTGCCGCCTCTACGCTCTAACCACTAGTCTACCTGCCGCCTCTACGCTCTAACCACTAGGCTACCTGCCGCCTCTACGCTCTAACCACTAGGCTACCTGCCGCCTCTACGCTCTAACCACTAGGCTACCTGCCGCCTCTACGCTCTAACCACTAGGCTACCTGCCGCCTCTACGCTCTAACCACTAGGCTACCTGCCGCCTCTACGCTCTAACCACTAGGCTACCTGCCGCCTCTACGCTCTAACCACTAGGCTACCTGCCGCCTCTACGCTCTAACCACTAGGCTACCTGCCGCCTCTACGCTCTAACCACTAGGCTACCTGCCGCCTCTACGCTCTAACCACTAGGCTACCTGCCACCTCTACGCTCTAACCACTAGGCTAACTGCCACCTCTACGCTCTAACCACTAGGTGACCTGCCGCCTCTACGCTCTAACCACTAGGCTACCTGCCGCCTCTACGCTCTAACCACTAGGCTACCTGCCGCCTCTACACTCTAACCACTAGGCTACCTGCCTCCTCTACACTCTAACCACTAGGCTACCTGCCTCCTCTACACTCTAACCACTAGGCTACCCTGCCACCCCTACACTCTAACCACTAGGCTACCCTGCCACCCCTACACTCTAACCACTAGGCTAGCCGTCGCTCCCTGAGTTTGATGCCATTCCATTGTCTCTCTGTTCCAGACATTATTATGAGCAGCAGCCGATCGCCATCAGTCAAAATGTCAGTGTGTTTATTGTTGTGTCCTCCCTTCCTCTCTGTGGTAGAAGTGGAACTCCGTCTCCCAAGAGGACGTCAACGGCACGGTCTCCTGCCATCAGAGGAGGCACTAGGACCTGCCTCCTGGAGAGTCTAACCACTAGGCTAGGTCAACACTAGGCTACCACGTCACTGTAGAGTCCTGACCGTGCTAGGTAGGTCAACACTCGTTCCAGACACTTATAGAGTCACACCGTGCTAGGTAGGTCAAACAACGTCAGTGTGTTTACTGGAGAGTCCTACACCGTGCTAGGTAGGTCAACACAACGTTACCACGTCACTGTAGAGTCCTACACCGTGCTCAGGTAGGTCAACGCAACGACCACATCACTGGAGAGTCCTACACCGTGCTAGGTAGGTCAACACAACGTTACCACGTCACTGGAGAGTCCTACACCGTGCTAGGTAGGTCAACACAACGTTACCACATCACTGGAGAGTCCTACACCGTGCTAGGTAGGTCAACACAACGTTACCACGTCACTGGAGAGTCCTACACCGTGCTAGGTAGGTCAACACAACGTTACCACGTCACTGGAGAGTCCTACACCGTGCTAGGTAGGTCAACACAACGTTACCACGTCACTGGAGAGTCCTACACCGTGCTAGGTAGGTCAACACAACGTTACCACGTCACTGGAGAGTCCTACACCGTGCTAGGTAGGTCAACACAACGTTACCACGTCACTGGAGAGTCCTACACCGTGCTAGGTAGGTCAACACAACGTTACCACGTCACTGGAGAGTCCTACACCGTGCTAGGTAGGTCAACACAACGTTACCACGTCACTGGAGAGTCCTACACCGTGCTAGGTAGGTCAACACAACGTTACCACGTCACTGGAGAGTCCTACACCGTGCTAGGTAGGTCAACACGCTCATCCCTCTGCCCCACACACACCCCCTCTGCCCCACACACACACAAAATGCCTTCCCAGAAGAGTGGAGGCTGTTATAGCAGCAATGTTCCAACATCTAGTGGAAAGCCTTCCCAGAAGGAGGCTGTTATAGCAGCAAAACAGGGACCAACTCCATTTTAATGCCCATGATTTTGGAATAAGATGTTCAACGAGCAGCTGTCCACATATAATTTTGGTCATGTAGTGTAATATAATATATTAATAATATAATCTCCCCCCCCAGGTGATACCAGTATGGACTGTGGGCAACACTACTGGGAGGTGAAAGCCCTTAAAGACTGTAAGTCCTACAGTGTTGGGGTCTCCTACAGGAACCTGGGAAAGTTTGACCAGCTGGGTAAGACCAACACTACCTGGTGTATCCACATCAACAACTGGCTACAGCCCTCCTTCGCTGCCAAGCACAACAACAAGGCCAAGAGCCTGGACGGCACCGCGCCTGGACGCATCGGGGTCTTCTGTGACCTGGACTCAGGTGGGTTTATACAGTATAATATGAGGGGTTATTCAACACACTATGAGGGCCTTCTGTGACCTGGACTCAGGTGGGTTTATACAGTATAATATGAGGGGTTATTCAACACACTATGAGGGCCTTCTGTGACCTAGACTCAGGTGGGTTTATACAGTATAATATGAGGGGTTATTCAACACACTATGAGGGCCTTCTGTGACCTGGACTCAGGTGGGTTTATACAGTATAATATGAGGGGTTATTCAACACACTATGAGGGCCTTCTGTGACCTGGACTCAGGTGGGTTTATACAGTATAATATGAGGGGTTATTCAACACACTATGAGGGCCTTCTGTGACCTGAACTCAGGTGGGTTTATACAGTATAATATGAGGGGTTATTCAACACACTATGAGGGCCTTCTGTGACCTGGACTCAGGTGGGTTTATACAGTATAATATGAGAGGTAATTCAACACACTACGAGGTCCGGGGGCCTTCTGTGACCTGGACTCAGGTGGGTTTATCTTACCACCCGTATTACTGTAAGTTGTTTTCCAGTTTCACCAAATGGAGTACAAGGTGGTTCACCATCATTTAGATTTACAGGTTGTTGTGTATTTTACAGTCCAGAAAGGGGATACTATATCCCTTGGGTGACCCGTGACACAAGCATAGACCATCGAATAGCGCCATATTGGATTTCAGCCATCTCTTTCCACCAGGAAATGACTGTGAAGTAAATTACCTCCCACTGGGCCTCCATCCCCCAGGAAATGACTGTAGACTAGATTACCTCCCACTGGGCCTCCATCCCCAGGAAATGACTGTAGAGTAGATTACCTCCCACTGGGCCTCCATCCCCCAGGAAATGACTGTAGAGTAATTACCTCCCACTGGGCCTCCATCCCCCAGGAAATGACTGTAGAGTAGATTACCTCCCACTGGGCCTCCATCCCCCAGGAAATGACTGTAGAGTAGATTACCTCCCACTGGGCCTCCATCCCCCAGGAAATGACTGTAGAGTAAATTACCTCCCACTGGGCCTCCATCCCCCAGGAAATGACTGTAGAGTAGATTACCTCCCACTGGGCCTCCATCCCCCAGGAAATGACTGTGAAGTAAATTACCTCCCACTGGGCCTCCATCCCCCAGGAAATGACTGTAGAGTAGATTACCTCCCACTGGGCCTCCATCCCCCAGGAAATGACTGTAGAGTAGATTACTACCCACTGGGCCTCCATCCTCCAGGAAATGACTGTAGAGTAGATTACCTCCCACTGGGCCTCCATCCCCCAGGAAATGACTGTAGAGTAGATTACCTCCCACTGGGCCTCCATCCCCCAGGAAATGACTGTAGAGTAGATTACCTCCCACTGGGCCTCCATCCCCCAGGAAATGACTGTAGAGTAGATTACCTCCCACTGGGCCTCCATCCCCCAGGAAATGACTGTAGAGTAGATTACCTCCCACTGGGCCTCCATCCCCCAGGAAATGACTGTAGAGTAGATTACCTCCCACTGGGCCTCCATCCCCCAGGAAATGACTGTGGAGTAGATTACCTCCCACTGGGCCTCCATCCCCCAGGAAATGACTGTAGAGTAGATTACCTCCCACTGGGCCTCCATCCCCCAGGAAATGACTGTAGAGTAGATTACCTCCCACTGGGCCTCCATCCCCCAGGAAATGACTGTGGAGTAGATTACCTCCCACTGGGCCTCCATCCTCCAGGAAATGACTGTGGAGTAGATTACCTCCCACTGGGCCTCCATCCTCCAGGAAATGACTGTGGAGTAGATTACCTCCCACTGGGCCTCCATCCTCCAGGAAATGACTGTGGAGTAGATTACCTCCCACTGGGCCTCCATCCTCCAGGAAATGACTGTGGAGTAGATTACCTCCCACTGGGCCTCCATCCTCCAGGAAATGACTGTGGAGTAGATTACCTCCCACTGGGCCTCCATCCCCCAGGAAATGACTGTGGAGTAGATTACCTCCCACTGGGCCTCCATCCCCCAGGAAATGACTGTAGAGTAGATTACCTCCCACTGGGCCTCCATCCCCCAGGAAATGACTGTGGAGTAGATTACCTCCCACTGGGCCTCCATCCCCCAGGAAATGAATGTAGAGTAGATTACCTCCCACTGGGCCTCCATCCCCCAGGAAATGAATGTAGAGTAGATTACCTCTCACTGGGCCTCCATCCTCCAGGAAATGACTGTAGAGTAGATTACCTCCCAATGGGCCTCCATCCTCCAGGAGTAGGCGACTTCAAACAAGGCTTTTCTTCTTCCCATCCATAAAGCGTTTATAGCTAAGCACTTCACGGTAATTAACTGTGCAGTTTACCACTGAACTATAACACCAACCAACCAACATGAAAGTCAATGTGCTGTCATTTTCTATTTTCCCATTTATAAAACATTTTATATAAACATGCTTCACTTACCAAAAACAACATGGAACCACAACACAGAATATGAAAGGAAACATTTGATTTTAGTTTTCCAGATGTAGCACATAAATCTATTGACCAGGTGGCCTATTCCCTATACACTGCTTTTGACCAGAGCCCATATAGCGGTAGTGCACCATGTAGGGAACAGGCTACCATTTGGGATTGTAGGCTGTGCTTGAACAAGTGAAGTGGATACAGTAATTTGTTTTGGTCTTAAATAACAGTTTTTTTCTCTCTCTTCCACAGGACAACTGTCCTTCTACAACGCTGAAACCAAGCAGTTGATCCACATGTTCAAGGCTAAGTTTAGCCAACCTGTAGTACCAGCCTTCATGGTAAGTACCTGTTGTACCAGCCTTCATGGTAAGTCCTGTCGGGTATCATGGCCGATACACTCCTACTCGTGACTGTATATTATACCAGAGAAGCTGTCCTGTTATCAAGACCTAGATGACGTAAAATAGGTAACAAGTTACGGTGTGAACGTGTTAGGGGGCGGCAGGTTAGCCTAGTGGTTAGAGCGTTGGACTAGTAACCGGAAGGTTGTGAGTTCAAACCCCCGAGCTGACAAGGTACAAATCTGTCCTTCTGCCCCTGAACAGGCAGTTTAACCCACTGTTCCCAGGCCGTCATTGAAAATAAGAATGTGTTCTTAACTGACTTGCCTGGTTAAAGGTCAAATAAATAAAAATAACAGGTCCCAACAGTGTTATTAGCATTTATGGCACGCTATGTAACCACTCATATTTAGGTATGCGTTATTTAGATGCGTTATTGCCAATAGCATTGTAGTGTCTGTTCTCAGAAGTGTGCTTCTGTCATACCAGTGTTGATGAATTTGGGGGCGGCAGGGTAGCCTAGTGGTTAGAGTGTAGAGGTGGCAGGTAGCCTAGTGGTTAGAGTGTAGAGGTGGCAGGTAGCCTAGTGGTTAGAGTGGAGGGGCGGCAGGGTAGCCTAGTGGTTAGAGTGTAGAGGTGGCAGGTAGCCTAGTGGTTAGAGTGTAGAGGTGGCAGGTAGCCTAGTGGTTAGAGTGTAGAGGTGGCAGGGTAGCCTAGTGGTTAGAGTGTAGAGGTGGCAGGTAGCCTAGTGGTTAGAGCGTTGGACTAGTAACCGAACGGTTGCAAGGTCCAATCCCCCGGGCTGACAAGGTACAAATCTGTCGTTCTGCCCCCTGAACAAGGCAGTTTAACCCACTGTTCCTAGACCAGTTAACCCACTGTTCCTAGACCAGTTAACCCACTGTTCCTAGACCAGTTAACCCACTAGGCTGTCATTGAAAATAAGAATTTGTTCTTAACTGACTTGCCTAATCAAATTAAAGGTAAAATAAATAAAATATAAAAAAATATATGCCATAAAGCCATACCACATTTTGAAATTCTGCTTCTTTTGGCATACTTCTACAATGCTGAAACCAAGCAGTTGATCCACACGCCTGTATCAGCCCCATTCCCCCACTCCCTTCGGTCCTGTATCAGCCCCATTCCCCCACTCCCTTCGGTCCTGTATCAGCCCCATTTCCCCACTCCCTTCGGTCCTGTATCAGCCCCATTTCCCCCCCATTTCCCCACTCCCTTCGGTCCCGTATCAGCCCCATTTCCCCACTCCCTTCGGTCCCGTCCCGTATCAGCCCCATTCCCCCACTCCCTTCGGTCCTGTATCAGCCCCATTTCCCCACTCCCTTCGGTCCCGTATCAGCCCCATTTCCCCACTCCCTTCGGTCCCGTATCAGCCCCATTTCCCCACTCCCTTCGGTCCCGTATCAGCCCCATTTCCCCACTCCCTTCGGTCCCGTATCAGCCCCATTTCCCCACTCCCTTCGGTCCCGTATCAGCCCCATTTCCCCACTCCCTTCGGTCCCGTATCAGCCCCATTTCCCCACTCCCTTCGGTCCTGTATCAGCCCCATTTCCCCACTCCCTTCGGTCCCGTATCAGCCCCATTTCCCCACTCCCTTCGGTCCCGTATCAGCCCCATTTCCCCACTCCCTTCGGTCCCGTATCAGCCCCATTTCCCCACTCCCTTCGGTCCCGTATCAGCCCCATTTCCCCACTCCCCTCGGTCCCGTATCAGCCCCATTTCCCCACTCCCTTCGGTCCCGTATCAGCCCCATTTCCCCACTCCCTTCGGTCCTGTATCAGCCCCATTTCCCCACTCCCTTCGGTCCTGTATCAGCCCCATTTCCCTTCGGTCCTGTATCAGCCCCATTTCCCTTCGGTCCTGTATCAGCCCCATTTCCCCACTCCCTTCGGTCCTGTATCAGCCCCATTTCCCCACTCCCTTCGGTCCTGTATCAGCCCCACTCCCTTCGGTCCTGTATCAGCCCCACTCCCTTCGGTCCTGTATCAGCCCCACTCCCTTCGGTCCTGTATCAGCCCCATTTCCCCACTCCCTTCGGTCCTGTATCAGCCCCATTTCCCTTCGGTCCTGTATCAGCCCCATTTCCCTTCGGTCCTGTATCAGCCCCATTTCCCTTCGGTCCTGTATCAGCCCCATTTCCCTTCGGTCCTGTATCAGCCCCATTTCCCTTCGGTCCTGTATCAGCCCCATTTCCCTTCGGTCCTGTATCAGCCCCATTTCCCTTCGGTCCTGTATCAGCCCCATTTCCCTTCGGTCCTGTATCAGCCCCATTTCCCTTCGGTCCTGTATCAGCCCCATTTCCCTTCGGTCCTGTATCAGCCCCATTTCCCTTCGGTCCTGTATCAGCCCCATTTCCCTTCGGTCCTGTATCAGCCCCATTTCCCTTCGGTCCTGTATCAGCCCCATTCCCCAGCCCCATTCTCCCTTCGGTCCTGTATCAGCCCCATTCCCCCACTCCCTTCGGTCCTGTATCAGCCCCATTTCCCCACTCCCTTCGGTCCTGTATCAGCCCCATTTCCCCACTCCCTTCGGTCCTGTATCAGCCCCATTTCCCCACTCCCTTCGGTCCTGTATCATTTCCCCATTTCCCCCCCATTTCCCCACTCCCTTCGGTCCTGTATCAGCCCCATTCCCCCACTCCCTTCGGTCCTGTATCAGCCCCATTTCCCCACTCCCTTCGGTCCTGTATCAGCCCCATTTCCCCACTCCCTTCGGTCCTGTATCAGCCCCATTTCCCCACTCCCTTCGGTCCTGTATCAGCCCCATTTCCCCACTCCCTTCGGTCCTGTATCAGCCCCATTTCCCCACTCCCTTCGGTCCTGTATCAGCCCCATTCCCCCACTCCCTTCGGTCCTGTATCAGCCCCATTTCCCCTCTCCCTTCGGTCCTGTATCAGCCCCATTCCCCCACTCCCTTCGGTCCCGTATCAGCCCCATTCCCCCACTCCCTTCGGTCCCGTATCAGCCCCATTTCCCCACTCCCTTCGGTCCCGTATCAGCCCCATTTCCCCACTCCCTTCGGTCTCGTATCAGCCCCATTTCCCCACTCCCTTCGGTCCTGTATCAGCCCCATTCCCCCACTCCCTTCGGTCCCGTATCAGCCCCATTTCCCCACTCCCTTCGGTCCCGTATCAGCCCCATTTCCCCACTCCCTTCGGTCCCGTATCAGCCCCATTCCCCCACTCCCTTCGGTCCCGTATCAGCCCCATTTCCCCACTCCCTTCGGTCCCGTATCAGCCCCATTCCCCCACTCCCTTCGGTCCCGTATCAGCCCCATTTCCCCACTCCCTTCGGTCCCGTATCAGCCCCATTTCCCCACTCCCTTCGGTCCTGTATCAGCCCCATTTCCCCACTCCCTTCGGTCCCGTATCAGCCCCATTTCCCCACTCCCCCCACTTCGGTCCCGTATCAGCCCCATTCCCCCTGTATCACTCCCCTTCGGTCCCGTATCAGCCCCATTCCCCCACTCCCTTCGGTCCCGTCAGCCCCATTTCCCCAGCCCCATTTCCCCACTCCCTTCGGTCCCGTACAGCCCCATTTCCCCACTCCCTTCGGTCCCGTATCAGCCCCATTTCCCCCCCACTCCCTTCGGTCCCGTATCAGCCCCATTTCCCCACTCCCTTCGGTCCTGTATCAGCCCCATTCCCCACTCGGTCCTGTATCAGCCCCATTTCCCCACTCCCTTCGGTCCTGTATCAGCCCCATTTCCCCACTCCCTTCGGTCCTGTATCAGCCCCATTTCCCCACTCCCTTCGGTCCTGTATCAGCCCCATTGCCCACTCCCTTCGGTCCTGTATCAGCCCCATTTCCCTTCGGTCCTGTATCAGCCCCATTTCCCCACTCCCTTCGGTCCTGTATCAGCCCCATTTCCCCACTCCCTTCGGTCCCGTATCAGCCCCATTACAGGACCGAAGGGAGTGGGGAATGGGGCTGATACAGGACTGCCGTTGGCTATAGAGCCCCACAGTGGAAGTATCATAATACCCATAAAACCTAGCGGTCAAACAGGGAAATGGTCCAGTGTTCAGGCAAGAGGCTTCCTTGGTCTACCAGGAAAGAGGAATCATTGTTGAAGCTTGTGCTCAGTCCATAGCTCTGTTCATGTTGTCATAAAGTGGCAGCAGTTTCCGAGCCATGTGTCTTGTAACTCCCTCAATGACGATGATAGTGTTCTTTACAACGTGTGTGTGTGTGTGTGTGTGTGTGTGTGTGTTGTGCTCCAGGTATGGGGTGGAGGACTGAGCCTCAGTACAGGCATGCAAGTCCCCAGTGCAGTCAAGAGTTTCCAGAAGACCGAGAACGGCCTGGGAGGATCCAACAGCAGCCTCAACAGCATGGCCCAGTAGCTCACACACTCACGGGCTACATCTGGAACAGCACCCTATTCTCTACTCAGTGCACTACTGTTGCTCTACGCGGACTCTAGTCAAAAGTAGTGCACTATGTAGGGAATAGGGTTCCATAGGGCTCTGGTCTAAAGTAGTGCACTATATATTAGGGAATAGGGTTCCATAGGGCTCTGGTCTAAAGTAGTGCACTATATAGGGAATAGGGTTCCATAGGGCTCTGGTCTAAAGTAGTGCACTATGTAGGAAATGGGGTTCCATAGGACTCTGGTCTAAAGTAGTGCACTATATAGGGAATAGGGTTCCATAGGGCTCTGGTCTAAAGTAGTGCACTATATAGGGAATAGGGTTCCATAGGGCTCTGGTCTAAAGTAGTGCACTATATAGGGAATAGGGTTCCATAGGGCTCTGGTCTAAAGTAGTGCACTATATAGGGAATAGGGTTCCATAGGGCTCTGGTCTAAAGTAGTGCACTATATAGGGAATAGGGTTCCATAGGGCTCTGGTCTAAAGTAGTGCACTATATAGGGGAGTAGGGTACCATAGGGCTCTGGTCTAAAGTAGTGCACTTTATAGGGAATAGGGTTCCATTTCGGACGCAACCAATGATGAACTGAACTTGCTCCTCTGACTTCCTGCTTCCTGTGCAAGTTCAACCCCTTCCTGTTTCTGATCTGTCAGTCAACCCGCTTCTTCAGATGCACTGCGAGACATGAGAAAC
This sequence comes from Oncorhynchus keta, assembly GCF_023373465.1. Taxonomy (NCBI): domain Eukaryota; kingdom Metazoa; phylum Chordata; class Actinopteri; order Salmoniformes; family Salmonidae; genus Oncorhynchus; species Oncorhynchus keta. The sequence goes on from NC_068432.1 coordinate 55,283,809, forward strand.
GCTGAGCATTGGAGGAACAAAACCAGCCTCGCCTTCACTCCTCTCGTAGTTTAACCAAGCCGCTCCAGAGGGTATCATCACGCATCAGGGCTCTCCAAGCCTGTTCCTGGAGAGCTACCGTCCTGTAGGTTTCCACTGACCCTAACCTAGCACACCTGATTCTAATAATAATAATAGCTGATTGATATAGCTGAATCATGGGTTGGAGCAAACCTACAGGGGGGAAGGGGGTAGCTCTTCAGGAACAACCCAATAACCCAGCTACAGCATTAAGGGTTAGTGGAACACTCTTTACCGTGTCCCAAATCGCTTAGGGTTGGAATATTAAATGAAGATTCTCATTCTGGATCAGGAAGGCTCTATGTTTAATCAGGGAATAGATGAGGGCACTTAAGTTGTTTTTTCTCTCCTTTTTGTTTTCGTTAGAATGCTGAGTTTTTAGATCATTCTGTCTCCCTCTGAAGTGTGAATGTCTGTTTTATGGCATATGCCGAGAACCTACCTGATTACTTAACAGCTCCTATATTGACTCGTATATTTCTGTGTGTGTGTGTGTGTGTGTGTGACTATGCCAGTCATGTCAGTGAATGGATTATAACTCCTCCCTCTCTCGTAGAGGCGTCGTTTTCGTTTGAACCCTCAGTCTCTTCACTACTGAACAATATCTTGTCCGAACTAAACTGCAGGTTTGCACACAACACAGTACCTGAAGTAGGGTTGACTTAACTTAAGTGATGGGAATGATACCATATGATTTAGTTCCGTTTTCTTCTCATGCTTACATGTCCTGTGCGCCAGGTGTAGTGTGACCCTGTGTACTGCTTTCCAAATCACACCCTATTCCCTATATAGTGCACTACTTTTGACCAGGACCCCTATGACGATCCCTGGTCATGCACTAAAGGCCCTATGGGGCTTGGGCAAAAGTAGTGCCCTATATAGGGAATAGGGTGCCATAACCTAGACGGCAAGAGTGTGGTGATCTGTGTCTGTACGTCATTGAGGAGTGTGTGTTCCTATTCATATCTTATGGCACCTTATTGCCATTTATAGTGCACTAGTGCCCTAAATATATATGCCATTTAGCAGACGCTTTTATCCAAAGCGACTTACAGTGCATACATTCTACGTATGGGTGGTCCCGGGGAATAGGGAATAGATGAGTGCACTAGTGCCCTAAATAGGGAATAGATGAGTGCACTAGTGCCCTATAAATAGGGAATAGATGAGTGCACTAGTGCCCTAAATAGGGAATAGATGAGTGCACTAGTGCCCTAAATAGGGAATAGATGAGTGCACTAGTGCCCTAAATAGGGAATAGATGAGTGCACTAGTACCCTGAATAGGGAATAGATGAGTGCACTAGTACCCTGAATAGGGAATAGATGAGTGCACTAGTGCCCTGAATAGGGAATAGATGAGTGCACTAGTGCCCTAAATAGGGAATAGATGAGTGCACTAGTGCCCTAAATAGGGAATAGATGAGTGCACTAGTGCCCTAAATAGGGAATAGATGAGTGCACTAGTGCCCTAAATAGGGAATAGATGAGTGCACTAGTGCCCTAAATAGGGAATAGATGAGTGCACTAGTGCCCTAAATAGGGAATAGATGAGTGCACTAGTGCCCTAAATAGGGAATAGATGAGTGCACTAGTGCCCTAAATAGGGAATAGATGAGTGCACTAGTGCCCTAAATAGGGAATAGATGAGTGCACTAGTGCCCTGAATAGGGAATAGATGAGTGCACTAGTGCCCTAAATAGGGAATAGATGAGTGCACTAGTGCCCTAAATAGGGAATAGATGAGTGCACTAGTGCCCTAAATAGGGAATAGATGAGTGCACTAGTGCCCTAAATAGGGAATAAATGAGTGCACTAGTGCCCTAAATAGGGTGCTGTTAAGGACCCTCGTATTACTGTACCTTTTTAAAGCGTTCAGAAGTTCATCTCATGATATGGCTCACAAACGGGCAGTCCTTAAAAATGAGGTACCTTTTTTTGAAACGGGTGATAGACATCAGATATACACTGAGAGTACAAAACATTAAGAACACCCCTTTTTGCCCTCAGAACAACCTCAATTTGTGGGGGCATGAACAAGATGTTAAAAGCGTTCCCCAGGGATGCTGGTCCATGTCGACTCCAAGGCTTAATATTGAGTTGCACCCCCCTTTAGCCCTCAGAACAGCCTCAATAGATCAGGACGTGGACTCTACGAGGTGTCGTAAGCGTTCCACAGGGATGTTGACTCCAAGGCTTCCCACAGTTGTGTCAAGTTGGCTGGATGTCCTTTGGGTGGTGGACTGTTGTTGATACACACGGGATACTGTTGAGTGAAAAACCCAGCAGCGTTGCAGTTCTTGACGCACTCAAACCGGTGCGCCTGGAACCTACTACCATACCCCGTTCAAAGGCACTTAAATATTTTGTCTTACCCCTCTGAATGACACACATACACAATCCATGTCATCTACACTGATTTGAAGTGGATTTAACAAGTGACATCAATAAGGGATCGTATCTTTCACCTGGTCAGTGTCATGGAAAGAGCAGGTGTTCCTAATGGTTTGTCCACTCAGTGTCTACATGATTATATTGATACGTAAGGTCATCATCAGTTAGAATGAGATGTCTGTCATATTGTGTCAAAACCACCAAAGATTATGTCTAGTGAGGGGAAATCGATATGGGAATACTTTATATTCTGCCACCTGGTGTCTGGATGATGTCACTACAATAATTCAGGACGAGATCCTAAAGCCAGACACATCTCTCTCTGACCACTACAGCCAGACACTTCTCTGACCACTGCACACAATACCTTTCTTCATACATTTACTTAGTTTGTGGATTTTGTTTTGAAATAATAATTTAATTTGACATAATTTAGGCATATCAGTGGTCTCAATGCTGAATATGTCACATTTACCTGGATTATTAGAGAGAGACTGATTCAAACTAAATAACGGACCCTTTTGTGCATCAATATCATGTTGTGTATACTGGTCGAACTCTTTTCAATGTTTGGTTATTTCATTTTCTACCATGTTTTCCATGCTGCTGTTCTGTGTTGGGCCGTTAGGAGGAGAAGGACATCTCCGCTCGTCTTCACGTGGGCCAACCTTTTCAGTTATACTGTATTCACATTGTTTTGTGATATTTGCCTGCAAACATCTGACTCTTCAGATATGTCCACCTCTCCATTGAATCACCAAATAAACTGTTTTCACCCCCTGGAAACCTGGCAATTTTTTGCTTTATCTTTCTCATTGACTATAAACTATGAAGCGTATTGAGGCAGGGTTGATTTTGAAAAGTGAATCAATTCTCTGTGTCTATTTTAGCTTACAAACATTTTGTGTTTTCTAAACCACATGGTGGAGTAATTGGATTCTCTGTTTGTCTATGTGGGCCTGCTGTATGCTTACTACTGGTACAACATGTCATACTCTGACAGATGGCCATTCCATTTGTAAGATGGCGCCGGAGAAGGCAGACGTTTCACTTGCCCCCAACCGATTTGGTGTTTTTTTTTTTTTTAATGTAACTTTTATAGTTTTTACTGCCGCCGCCACCATCTCTTATGACTGAATATAACTTCTGGACTTCAGGACTGCAATTACTCACCACTGACTGGCAGAATCCTTTTTTACCTTTTAATGTGTCTGACGAGGCCAACGCCAACGATATACTGCTTTCTCGGGAACAGGCCCAGATCCCCTGTGATTTGCATGAAGAGGAGGCGGAGAAAAAGGGGCCGGAGGAGGCTGCCTTCTGATAATTCGTAGGCGATAGAATAAACCCCCACTGCCTTGAACGTTTGCTAGCAGAATGGAATCTTTGGACAATAAAATAGAAGACCTACGCGGAAGATTAAACTACCAATGGGACATTAAAAACTGTAATATCTTAATGCTTCATGGAGAGGTGGCTGAACAACGACACTATCAACAGCTGGCTGGATAGAACAGTGGTGTCTGGTAAGATGTACATGTTTATTCGTAAACAACAGCTGGAGCACGAAATCTAAGGAAGTCTCAAGGTTTTTGCTCACCTGAGGTAGAGTATCTCATGATAAGCTGTAGAACACACTATTTACAAAGAGTTTTCAACTGTATTCTTCATTGAATGCTGACCGCACTCAATGAGCTGTATAAGGCCATAAGCGAACAGGAAAACGCTCATCCAGAGGTGGTGCTCCTAGTGGCCGGGGACTTTAATGCAGGGAAACTTAAATCCATTTCTACCAGCATGTTAAATGTGTAACCGGAGGGGAAAAACTAAACCACCTTTACACCACATACAGAGACACATGCATACAAAGCTCTCACTCACCCTCTATTTGGCAAATCTGACCATAATTCCATCCTCCTGATTCCTGCCAAAATGAAAGCAGGAAACATTAGTGATTCGGTCAATAGAAAAGTGGTCAGAAGCAGATGCTAAACAACAGGACTGTTTTGCTGGTACAGACTGGAATATGTTCCTGGATTCTTCCAATGGCATTGAGAAGTACACCACATCAGTCATTGGCTTCATCGATAAGTGCATCGAGGAACGTCGTCGCCACAGTGACCGTACGTACATACCCCAACCAGAAGCCATGGATTACAGGCAACATCCGCACTGAGCTAAAGGGTAGCGCTGCCGCTCTCAAGTGAGACTCTTTAAGCCCGGAAGCTTAGAAGAAATCCCACTAAGCCCTCCGACGAACCATCAAACAGGCAAAGTGTCCATACAGGATTAAGATTGAATCGTACTACACCGGCCCTGACGCTTGTCGGATGTGGCAGAACTTGCAAACTATTATGGACTACAAAGGGAAGCACAGCCGAGAGCTGCCCAGTGACACGAACCTACCAGACAAGCTACTTATTTGCTCGCTCGGATTACCAAGACGTGTACTCCGAGCACGCGTTGACCAACTGGCAAATGTCTTCAGTGACATTTTCAACCTGTCTCTGACTGAGTCTGTAATACAAAACATGTTTCATGCAGACCACCATAGTCCCTGTGCCCCAGAACACTAAGGTAACCTGCCTAAAGGACTACCGACCCATAGCACTCACGTCTGTAGCCATGAAGTGCTTTGAAAGGCTGGTCATGGCTCACATCAACACCATTATCTCAGAAACCCTAGACCCACTCCAATTTGCATACCTCCCAAACAGATCCACAGATGATGCAGTCTTTATTGCACTCCACACTGCCCTTTCCCACCTGGACAAAAGGAACACCTATGTGAGAATGCTATTCAGCATTCAAAACCATAGTGCCCTCAAATCTCATCACTAAGCTAAGGACCCTGGGACTAAACAGAGTGTGTACGGCCCAGTATATCACTGGGGCCACGCTTCCTGCCATCCAGGACCTCCTATACCAGGCAGTGTATAAAAATGTCAAAGACTCCAGCCATCCTAGTCATAGACTGTTCTCTCTGCTACCGAACGGAAAACAGTACCGGACCGCCAAGTCTAGGTCCAAAAGACTTCTTAGCAGCTTCCACCCCCAAGCCATGAGACTCCTGTACAGCTTCCACCCCCAAGCCATGAGACTCCTGTACAGCTTCCACCCCCAAGCCATGAGACTCCTGTACAGCTTCCACCCCCAAGCCATGAGACTCCTGAACAGCTGCTCTTTAATTATTTTATATTTTTTTTAACTTGTTTTGTTTCTTAACTGTATTGTTGGTTAAGGGCTTGTAAAGTAAGCATTTCACTGTTGTATTTGGCGCATGTGACATACACTTTGATTTGCTTGGATCTTGTGCTCTACCTTTATACAGGTACAGTTTCAGTCCTCTCCAATACCAGGAGTATTGGACTCCAGTCTTTGAATGATGCTCTGTCTGCATGTGTGGTGTTACAATTATACACTTGATTAGTATCTACCAATCCTTGTCCTGGGTCATCAATGGTTACACATTGTAACTATGCAATAAACTAGAAAATTATTGAACAAGTTAAAAGCTGATTTTGTCATTCATATATATATATATATATCATTTTTAAAAAACAGTACACTCCTCTTCTTATGCATCATGTAAATACTCTCCAACCGGTTCATCTCAGTATCTAATTTCCTCCATCTGCATTGATCTGATAAAAACAGGAGACAGGTGGAGTATTTCATCACATGAGACTTCATTTCAACCAGTATAGAATGTGAAACGCTTTATTGAAAGAAGTTCATTATCCAAGGGTTATAAATACATAATACATGCATTATAAATATTATAATTGTAATATATTATAAATACAAGTTCAATCTGTACTTCAATGCACATCTGGTGTTCATTATAAAAACCGAGGAAGAAAGAAGAGGTGTAAAGAGGTGTAAAAGACAAAGAGGTAAGAAGAGAGGAGCAGGGAAGGCAGCATATGATTAATGAATCACAGTGCTTCCCTAATATTCTCTCGGTTCATCACAATTATATAATAGTTTCTCTAGTTGTGTCTCCGAACCAGCCTTGGGCTCCCAGTCGGACCGAAGTTTATCTTAAGAGCAGGTGAGGTGGCGATGACTGGGGGTTGGCATAAACTGACCTGGGATCATTAACTCTGGGACTACTACATCTCTTTAATAATACTTCCTGTATAATATAAACTGACCTGGGATCATTAACTCTGGGACTACTACATCTCTTTAATAATACTTCCTGTATAATATAAACTGACCTGGGATCATTAACTCTGGGACTACTCCATCTCTTTAATAATACTTCCTGTATAATATAAACTGACCTAGGATCATTAACTCTGGGACTACTACATCTCTTTAATAATACTTCCTGTATAATATAAACTGACCTGGGATCATTAACTCTGGGACTACTCCATCTCTTTAATAATACTTCCTGTATAATATAAACTGACCTGGGATCATTAACTCTGGGACTACTACATCTCTTTAATAATACTTCCTGTATAATATAAACTGACCTGGGATCATTAACTCTGGGACAACTACATCTCTTTAATAATACTTCCTGTATAATATAAACTGACCTAGGATCATTAACTCTGGGACAACTACATCTCTTTAATAATACTTCCTGTATAATATAAACTGACCTAGGATCATTAACTCTGGGACAACTACATCTCTTTAGTAATACTTCCTGTATAATATAAACTGACCTGGGATCATTAACTCTGGGACTACTACATCTCTTTAATAATACTTCCTGTATAATATAAACTGACCTAGGATCATTAACTCTGGGACTACTACATCTCTTTAATAATACTTCCTGTATAATATAAACTGACCTGGGATCATTAACTCTGGGACTACTCCATCTCTTTAATAATACTTCCTGTATAATATAAACTGACCTGGGATCATTAACTCTGGGACAACTACATCTCTTTAGTAATACTTCCTGTATAATATAAACTGACCTGGGATCATTAACTCTGGGACTACTACATCTCTTTAATAATACTTCCTGTATAATATAAACTGACCTGGGATCATTAACTCTGGGACTACTCCATCTCTTTAATAATACTTCCTGTATAATATAAACTGACCTGGGATCATTAACTCTGGGACTACTACATCTCTATCTGTATTTTTAATGTGACGCATCTCTTTAATAATACTTCCTGTTGACCTGACCAAGTGACCTCTCACCTCTGATCATTCTGTTGCCCTCAATGCAGCCAGTTCAGATGCGGGAGGGGTTCACCGACACAGCTGATATAACCGAGAGGATTTAGGGAAAAGGGGAGAGACTGTTATTGAGAAAATAAGGAAGTTAAATGTACAGTGTTCAACAGGAATCTTATCCCCTCCTGGTCCTCGTGTCCATCCTCAGGAAGTTATGTAGGACACCGGTAGCCTTCACACGCAGGAGGCAGTCCCAGATGGCCCTGGTCACCCAACCTTGCAGTGCCCTACATGGTAACCGTAGGCAACCGTTTTGAAGGTATCCCCAGTTACAAGGTATCTGTTGGAATACGGAAGACGATGTAATTATTAGACTGTTACATCACCAGGTCATTGTGGATTACTAAAGTATAATATCCCTGATAACAAATCATGATAACATTGGATTGATATGTGTAGTATGTGTCAATAGCAGGATCATGTGTAGCATGTGTCAATAGCAGGATCATATCAAGGATAACATCACAAATGAATACATAAATACCACTTGAAGCTTGATGATGACTTGATCATTTGAATCAGCTGTGAGGTGCTGAGGCAAAAACAACAATGTGCCCCTCTTTGAGGCCCCTTGGACTGAGAACCACTGCTCTTCATTGGGATCTCTTCATGTGTAGGATTTTACAGCTCTATTTTTTCTGAGGACAGAAAAACCTCACAAGAAACAGACTTCATTATAGTCCAAATACACCACACTGAATATTATGTTACTATTATCTCTGTCCTGACTTCTAGGGACTGGAACTACACAAGTACCTGACCTATCCAGAATAGCCTCCTCTCTCACTGACAGCCGGGGCTGCTATCCTTTCACCCTCCACCATGGTTGTTAGCTAGCTACCTACAAAAGCATTTGGAGTTTGTTTTTTACAGTGATAAATACATCAAGATAGCTCTAATATGAAGTTAGGTAGCTGGTGATGATTTAATTGACTTAGCTAGCTATCTATAAAATCTGTAAAGTTGGCTAGATATCTATCTAGCTAAGTTTACACCACATTTGAGTTAGCCTGCACTGTAGCTAGTTAGCTAATAATACATCGTTTTTTTCCTTTACATTTTCTAAATGTGTTTACATAGTTGAATAGGTTCTCCCAGCCATGTGGACGATTGGAAAAAGGGCAGCAAGGTTTGCCTGTCACCAGAGCGTTTTAAAGCATATTTACTTGTGAATACATTCATGAAATGGAGAATGGATTATATTATTTACCCATTCAATTATCCGACCTTCATACACACTTGCTATGCGGAATTCTTGACGCACAATCAAACGTGTTGCTATATACTGCCAGTGCGCCCACAAGCGAGCCACTCTGGACGACCTAAGCGGCACGCTGCAATTTACCGAGTCTAGTGTACATGAGCCGCCACATATGCCTAAAACAACATTGCGGGACTGCGGTTGGGTTTGGGATCAGTTCTTGCGGTTGGGTTTGAGATCAGTTCTTGCGGTTGGGTTTGGGATCAGTTCTTGCGGTTGGGTTTGGGATCAGTTCTTGCGGTTGGGTTTGGGATCAGTCAATGCCATACTGAGGTGATGGAACAGTAGCTAACGTTTACAAAAAAATAATGTAAGCGTCAGATACAATACTAGCACAACACTGCGAAAAACACTTTTTAAAATTCTGTTAAACAGCAGTTACTTTGATTCAGGTCAAAAAAAAATTTACTTCAAACGGGCACATCAACTGGCCAAACATTTGCAAGGGCTACAAAACATTTCCCAACAGCTACATCAGTCAACCAAAGAGTATCCAGTTTCTGTTCTGCTTCCTTTTACATATCAGAAGCTTCTAAAGTAATGACATAATTTCCTGGAATTTTCTAAGCTGTTTAAAGGAACAGTCAACTTAGTGTATGTAAACTTCGGACCCACTGGAATTGTGATACAGTGAATTATAAATTAAATAATCTGTCTGTAAACAATTGTTGGAAAAATGACTGGGTGTCATGCACATAGTAGATGTCCTAACGACTTGCCAAAACTATAGTTCGTTAATAACAAATGTGTGGAGTGGTTGAAAAACAAGTTTTAATGACTCCAACCTAAGTGTATGTAAACTTCTGACTTCAACTGTATGATAAATAGAGAGTAGCAGCAGCATAAAAGAGGGGTGGAGGGGAACACAATGCAAATAGTCCGGGTAGACATTTGATTACCTGTTCGGGAGTCTTATGGCTTGGGGGTAAAAACTGTTGAGAAGCCTTTTTGTCCTAGACTTGGCACTCCGGTACCGCTTGCCATGCGGTAGTAGAGACACCGCCCGGTATAGAGGTCCTGGATGGCAGACAGCTTAGCCCCAGTGATGTACTGGGCCGTACGCATTACTCTCTGTAGTGCCTTGCGGTCGGAGGCCGAGCAGTGGCCGTACCAGGCAGTGATTCAACCAGGCAGGATGCTCTCGATGTTGCAGCTGTAGAACCTTTAGGGGATCTGAGGATCCATGCCAAATCCTTTTAGTTTCCTGACTGGGAATAGGCTTTGTCGTACCCTCTTCACGACTGTCTTAGTGTGTTTGGACCATTCTAGTTTGTTGGTGATGTGGACACCAAGGAACTTGAAGCCCTCAACCTGCTCCACTACAGCCCCGTCAATGACAATGGGGGTGTGATCGGTACTCCTTTTCCTGTAGTCCACAATCATTGAGGGAGAGGTTGTTATTCTTGCACCACCCGGCCAGGTCTCTGACCTCCTCCCTATAGGCTGACTCGTCGTTGTCGGTGATCAGGCCTACCACTGTTGTGTCGTCTGCAAACTTAATGATGGTGTTGGAGTCGTGCCTGACCATGCAGTCATGGGTGAACAGGGAGTACAGGAGGGGACTGAGCACGCACCCCTGGGGTGTTGAGGATTAGCGTGGCAGATGTGTTGTTACCTACCCCCTCCACCTGGGGGCGGCCCGTCAGAAAGTCCAGGATCCAGTTGTAGAGGGAGGTGTTTAGTCCCAGGATCCTTAGCTTAGGTGTTCCTTTTGTCCAGGTGGGAAAGGGCAGTGTGGAGTGCAATAAAGACGGCATCATCTGTGAATCTGTTGGGGCAGTATGCAAATTGAAGACGTCTAGGGTTTCTGGGATGATGGTGTTGATGTGAGCCATTACCAGCCTTTCAAAGAACTTCATGGCCATGGACATGAGTGCTACAGGTCTGTAGTCATTTAGGCAGGTTACCTTCGTGTTCTTGGGCACAGGGACTATGGTGGTCTGCTTGAAACATGTTGGTATTACAGACTCAATCAGGGACATGTTGAAAATGTCAGTTAACTTCTTGACACTACCCTTAAGCAGGATAATTGTCATCAGAAACCGTTGAATAACATAGCGCCACAGTCAAATAATATGATTAAAAATATTCATATTCATGAAATCACAAGTGCAATATTGCAAAACACAGTTTAGCCTTTTGTTAATCCACCTGTCATCTCATATTTTGAAATTATGCTTTACAGCGAAAGCAATCCAAGCGTTTGTGTAAGTCTATCGATCGCATGACAAAACATTATATATAATATAATAATATATGCCATTTAGCAGATGCTTTTATCCAAAGCGACTTACAGTCATGTGTGCATACATTCTACGTATGGGTGGTCCCGGGAATCGAACCCACTATCCTGGCGTTACAAGCGCCATGCTCTACCAACTGTGCTACAGAAGGACCACGGTACACTTAGTATCAGGTAGCTTGGTCACGAAAATCAGAAAAGCAATCAAATTAATAGTTTACCTTTGATCTTCGGATGTTTTCACTCACGAGACTCCCAGTTACACAACAAATGTTCCTTTTGTTCCATAAAGATTATTTTTATATCCAAAATACCTCCGTTTGTTTGTCGTTTTATGTTCAGAAATCCACAGGAAAGAGCGGTCATGACAACGCAGACGAAAATTCCAGATAATATCCATAATGTCCACAGAAACATGTCAAACGTTTTTTTTTATAATCAATCCTCAGGTTGTTTTTAAAATATATATTTGATAATATATCAACCGGGTGTGTAGGTTTTTCAATAACAGCGGGAGAAACAATGTCCGCTTTACTCTGTTGCGCAAAACTCACTCTGAGAGCCCCCACCTATCCACTTAAGCAATGTGATCTTTCTCGCTCATTTTTCAAAATAAAAGCCTGAAACTATGTCTAAAGACTGTTGACACATTCGGGAAGCCATAGAAAAAAGAATCTGGTTGATATCCCTTTAAATGGAGGATAGGCATGCATAGGAACAGAGAGTTTCAAAATAAGAGGCACTTCCTGGTTGGATTTTCCTCAGGGTTTCACCTGCAATATCAGTTCTGTTATACTCACAGACAATATTTTGACAGTTTTGGAAACTTTAGAGTGTTTTCTATCCTAATCTGACAATTATATGCATATTCTAGTTTCTGGGGCTGAGAAATAGGCAGTTTCAAATGGGTATGTTTTTTAGCCAAAAACGAAAATACTGCCTCCTACACGCAAAAGGTTAAGACACCTGCCAGTTGGTCAGCGCATGCCTGGAGCACATGTCCTGGTAATCCATCTGGCCCCGCAGCCTGGTGAATGTTGACCTGCTTAAAGGTCTTACTCACGTTGGCTACGGAGAGCGTGATCACACAGTCGTCCGGAACAGCTGATGCTCCAATGCTTGCCTTGAATTGAGCAGAATTGAGAAGTGATTTAGCTCGTCTGGTAGGCTCGTGTCACTGGGGAGCTCGCAGCTGTGCTTCCCTTTGTAGTCTGGAATGATTTGCAAGCCCTGCCACATAAGATGAGCGTCGGAGCAGGTGTAGTACGATTTAATCTTAGCCCTGTGTTGACGCTTTGCCTGTTTGTTGGTTCATCAGAGGGCATAGCTGGATTCCTTGTAAGCTTCCAGGTTAGAGTCCCGCACCTTGAGAGCTGCAGCTCTACCCTTTAGCTCAGTGCGAATGTTGCCTGTAATCCATGGCTTCTGATTGGGGTATGTACGTACAGTCACTGTGGGGACGACGTCATCGATGCACTTATTGATAAAGCCAGTGACTGATGTGGTGTATTCCTCAATGTCATCAGAAGAATCCCGGAACATGTTCCAGTCTGTGATAACAAAACAGTCCTGTAGTTTAGCATCTGCTTCATCTGACCACTTTTTTATTGACTGAGTCACTGGTGCCTCCTGCTGTAATTTTAGCTTGTAAGCAGGAGTCAGGAGGGTAGAATTGTGGTGGGATTTACCAAATGAAGGGCGAGGGAGAGCTTTGTACGTGTCTCTGTGTGTGGAGTAAAGGTGATCTAGAATTGTTTTCCCCCTCTTGTTGCTCATTTAACATGTTGATGGAAATTAAGTAGAACTGATCCCTAATATTCTGAATCGTTTTCTTCATATATTCTAGTCAGTCTCTTGATAAAATACTAATTAAAAGGTACACCACATTTAAAGGAATGACTTTCAATAAATGTACTGAAAACCGTATTGAATGAAAAATCCAGGATAAATTCTGTTGGCCAGCAAATGGGAGGGTATTTCAATTAAAGTGTATTCACCGCGCGCAAGGGAATCACACCTGCAAAGCCCGTTATGCACCTGCATAAGGTCAGTCTGAATACCAACTACTGAGAAGTGCATAGGAAGGGCATGCATTACCTAAGTCTGAATCGGGCCCTATGTGTGTAGTTGGAGCATGTGTCAATACAGATAGGATCAAAAGAAAGGCAACTCTGCTCTCAGATCAGCTTTCTCCATTCTAATCTTATCTTGACATTGTAACAAGTTCACAATACTGACGACGGATCAGCTCCGATAAATATTAATGACTGCAACTAATGATGCAACTTATTGTAATGCTTACCTTATAATAATGCACTCGATCACAGATTCATTTGGCACATAATTGCGCATGTTGTGACACATCATGAAATGCATGTTTAACTCCGTTGACTGAACATGACATTAACGTCAATATGATTTAAATATGTCGGCCTACTGCCATACTACTGAACTTCATTTCACAAGTTATCAGAGGTCATAGACAGACAAGATCAACATCTTGATTATACGTTGAGCAGAGATCTTCTGCGTACAAAGTGACGCGGAAGGGCAACAAAAACAACATCTAACGATGCTCTTAGCTGTTTTTACAAGTGGTCTGAGGCAGTGGGGAAATAACTTGAAATCCAGTTCTATTATTATGTAGAGGATTGATTATTACTAACTATGTTTTTTTGTGGGGGGGTTTAATGATGTTTCTATGAAGGTTCTAATGATGAACTTTCAGCATTAAGATGCTTTTGGGGCCAAGATCTGAAACGGAACAGAAGTGGCTCTACCTTTTGTGGAAATACTGTGAAATTCAAGCTCTTCTCACAGTAGGGTATGTGTTTGTTTTGTTCGCGTGTACTTTTACCTCATTGAAAAAGAGTTGGCTCAAGTTCAGGAGTTACACAACCGTTAATTATCATAATACCCTCTGACCAATAGGCTTTGAAACTGCACTGAATACTCCCTATTTTACAGTGCAGTTGACGTATTAGAGTCATAAACCTGCTGTTTTTTTTTGTTTTTTTTAAGGCTTTTTCACTTATTCCTCTCTTGGTTGTGTGTGGTCGCCTTGAACACATCAACCTCCGTTCTCTATCTACTTAGTCTGGGGAGACATCCTTCCAAACCTCATCTCGTTGACTCGGAAGCCTGGGTGTCAGAGGCTACTGTCTAGTCTACTCCCCAGGATGGTTTCTGTGAGGATGCTGCTGCTGTCGGTGGCCCTCCTGCTCTGCGGGTGTCTGGGCACACAGGGTGGCAACGTGCTGGTCTTTCCCGGAGAGTACAGTCACTGGCTCAACATGCGAGTGATCCTGGAGGAGCTAGTGGATAGGAACCATAGTGTTACCGTGCTGGTGTCAACCGCCTCGCCGTCCGTCGACTTCTCCAGGCCAGAGAAGTTCGGCTTCAAGGTTTACGATGTGCCCCATGAAAAACAAGACTGGCAGGCTCTCAATGATGACTTCATAAAGTGGTGGATGAACGAGTCTCACCACAAGTCCATGCTGCAGCTGGGACAGTGGATCAGAGACTTCATGCAGAAAATGAATGTTCTGACGGTCAACATGTGTAAGTCTATGTTCGATGACAAAGCGCTTCTGGAGTCACTGAAACAGTCCAAGTTTGACACGCTCCTTTCTGATCCCATGTTCCCGTGCAGTGACTTAATCGCGGATGCTCTTGACTTGCCTCTGATTTTCTCCTTGAGGTTCTCATTTGGCATGGTGTTAGAGAGGCAATGTGCACAGATGCCGGCACCCTCCTCTTACGTCCCTTCCCCGGAATTGCCGTACACAGACAAAATGAGTTTCTTTGAGCGGGTCCACAATTTTGTTACATATACTTTTTTTGATATCTTCATGAATGTACACTTACTAACGGCCATGGACACTTTGTACAGTGAGATAAAGGGTAAGTTGATCAGAATTCTGTCTACGTCCCAAATGGTGCCCTATTCCCATATAGTGCACTACTTTAGACCAGACCGTGCACTATCTAGGGAATAGGGTGCACTATGTAGGGAATTGTGCACACTATGTAGGGAATTTTATTTTATTTAATTTTACCTACTTAATAATACTTATTTTCCACCATAATTTGCAAATAGATTCATTTAAAATCCTACAATGTGATTTTCTGGATTTTTTTCTTCTCATTTAGTCTGTCATAGTTGAAGTGTACCTATGATGAAAATTACAGGCCTCTCTCATCTTTTTAAGTGGGAGAACTTGCACAATTGGTGGCTGACTAAATACTTTTTTTCCCCCACTGTATAGTAAATACTGTATATATAATGTATGTAGACTGTGTAAATTCTGGGTATATGTACATCTCCTTGGTGAATGAAGGTTCTGATTCTATTCTCTACACGCATCAGGAAGTCCGACTAGGTTCTGTGAGATGATGGGGAAGGCTGACATCTGGTTGATACGAACATACTGGGACATTGAGTATCCTCGACCTTTCCTGCCAAACTTCAAATTTGTGGGAGGACTTCACTGCAAACCTGCAAAGCCACTTTCAGAGGTCAGGCTTTTGCTTTTAAACGCTATTTTTCTGATTGCCGATGTCCGAAACGTCACCCAAAGTCTAGTACACTAAGGTACCATTACAGACATAGACCATCCGTCAATTGTCAATAAGATACTGTAACAGTCAGGCATGAAGGCTGATTATCATTGAATCCACAATAAAGTATCATATTTGGTACCATTGAGACACTAGGACTGTGTTGGTTATCAGGCCATGGAGGAGTTTGTGCAGAGTTCAGGAGATGACGGCATCGTAGTGTTTTCACTGGGCTCCATGGTCAAGAACCTGACTACAGAGAGAGGAAACACCGTAGCCACTGCATTGGGACAGATACCACAGAAGGTGAGTCTGGTTCTGTTCGTTTCAGGCTTCGTTCCAAAATGGCCCTATTTATGTGCACTATGCCCTATTTAGAGCACTACTTAGGGCTCTGGTCAAAAGTAGTGCTCTATATAGGGAATATTGAAATAGTGAGCCATTTGGGAATCTACCTTGGATGTTATAAGTTGCCCATTGAAACTAAGCAGGGAGAACATATGTCCCGATACAAATATACAAGATAGCCTACTGTTTTTTTTTTTTTTTTACACAGAATTCATTCAGAGGTGTTGATGAATTTGGCCATCGGGGCCCCCTTCAGAAAACCATAGCTTCTGGTTACGAGTACCGTTTCATTGCAGATTCTTATTCCTGTTTTCTCGCCAGGTGCTGTGGAGATACAGTGGGGAGAAACCAGAGACCCTGGCTCCCAACACAAGACTTTATGAGTGGATTCCACAGAATGACTTACTAGGTAAGTCTTGGCCTGCGAGTTAGTGCTGATCTAGGATCAGGTTGAAGATAACAAAGGTTGATAAGACTACCATTCTAATAGCCCGTAGCTATTTTGGGATGTGTTGTTGCCTCATTTAGCTATCTTAAGACGAATGCACTAATTGTAAATCGCGTCTGGATTGGAGCATCTGCCTTAAAACGTCTTATGGTGTTCCGATGCAGGAACCAAATCAGTGGAAATTTTAGAGCGCCACCTAGTGCCACCACATAGTTTTTGATAAAACTCAAAACTTTCATTAAAACACACATGCAAGGTACTGAATTAAAGCTACACTCGTTGTGAATCTAGCCACCAAGTCAGATCTGTAAAATGCTTTTCAGCGAAAAGCATGAGAAGCTATTATCTGATAGCATGCACCCCCCAAAATACCAGAACGTCACCTAAACAACAGATTTTGCGGTAGCCGGCGCTACACAAAACGCAGAAATAAAATGTAAAACATTCATTACCTTTGACGAGCTTCTTTGTTGGCACTCCTATATGTCCCATAAACATCACAATTGGGTCTTTTTCCAGATTAAATCCGTCATTGTATACCCAAAATGTCATTTTCTGAAGGCCGGTCTGATCCAGGAAAATTCCCCTTTACAAGACGCAACGTCACTTTTTAAAATTACAAAAGTTGCCTATAAACTTTTACAAATCACTTCAAACTACTTTTCTAAACCAACTTTGGGTATTAATAAACGTTAATAATCTATCAAATTGATCACGGGGCGATCTGTATTCAATAGCAGCAAGTCTTGAAATCATCGTCCATGTTTTCACTTTCACAACATCCTGTGGTGAGCCCCAAGACAGGAAGTGCCTATACATCATCTAACCAAGGATAAAGCAGCCATGAAATGGCAGTACTGGCGACATCGTGTGGAAGCTGTAGGCGTTGACAGGGGAACCTAATTTATTTTCTGTCGCCTTAGACAATATATTGACTGGCGGATGAATATTTTTTTGGTGTTTTTGGTGAACAGTTTTCCCAGGGATTTTACAGGACTTTGAAATGTTCAGAGTGTTTTCTATACACACTGAACAGTTTTGAACAGTTTTCCCAGGGATTTTTACTCCTAAACACGTTCTGTTATAGCCACAGACACAATTTAACCAGTTTTATAGACTTCAGAGTGTTTTCTATACACACATACTTATCATATGCATATACTATATTCCTGGCGTGAGTAGCAGGACTTTGAAATGTTGCGCGATTTTTAACAAAAGCTGCGTAAAAGACCAAGGCCGAGACTTCGCATCATCCCTAACAGGTTTTAATGACTAAAATGTAAAAACTGGAAAAAAAACAACTGTATAATTGATGGTCCCGAAAACTTGTCCTAACCTGGGTATCTCAAAATCAACTGTTCTCTCTCAGTCTGTCACGTTCGTCATAATGATGAGACCAAGGCCGAGACTTGTCCTAGCCTGGGTATGATCAATACCCTACAGTTCTCTCTCAGTCTGTCGCGTTCTGGTCCAAGGCGAGACTTGTCCTAGCCTGGGTATCTTCAACCTAGGGATTGGTCCCGAGACTTGTCCTAACCTGGGTATCTTCAACCTAGGGATTGGTCCCGAGACTTGTCCTAACCTGCGTATCTTCAACCTAGGGGATTGGTCCCGAGACTTGTCCTAACCTGGGTATCTTCAACCTAGGGGATTGGTCCCGAGACTTGTCCTAACCTGGGTATCTTCAACCTAGGGATTGGTCCCTAGAC